>NC_080406.1:37869784-38182578 GCF_030265065.1 Corythoichthys intestinalis | reverse complement strand
AATGCGACTTATACTCCGGTGCGACTTATATGTTTTTTTCCTTTCATTGTACATTTTTTGGCTGTTGCGACTTATACTCAGGTGCGACGTATAGTCGGAAAAATACGATAGGTCTTTGAGAAAAATCCTTGGTTAAAGTATACAGGCTGGTGTACAGCAAAGACCTAACCTTATTTGTCCTGTTGCATCCATGGTGCCATGTATTGCTGGAAATGTTCTTGTGTTGCAAGCAGATGTGAGGACTGGGGACGTGCTTGGCAATAATGTAAGCTCGACCAGTAATGCGTAGTTGTTGATTTTAACACAATTTCCCGTATCTTGTATGATAAATGCCTACATTCTCGCATGATACACAGAAAGAGAAGTATAAACGTAGATCACATCTAAAATAAATCATTGTTCATTCAAGCACGATACTGCGGGGTGACTCAATATAAAGCATGATCAGCAGGCCAACACATTCAATTTCAGTGTTTGGGTTCCCCCTAGCAAAGATAGTGCCTCAAATTTTTTCGACTCTGTGGCCAAAAGCAGAGAACCTGCCAACTCTTGAAGCGTGTGGATAAAGAAAAGGAGTTTGTCATAAAAATCCATTTCCTTTGATAGTCATACTGGGCACTCCTTACTGCCGAGGACCATTCCTGGCAACTCCTCTTGACCAGTTTAGACTTTGGTCTCTGCAGCTTGGCCTGTAGTTTTCATCAGAAAAACAAACAAAAAATCAATTGCTCATTTTCCTCCAAAGAGACGTCCGCTAATTTGATGAATCAAACGTTAGATTTAGTTGATACAACTCCACCTGAACTGCCTCCAGGAATTCTTGTTTCTGAGAAATATAGCGTGGGAAATAGTAATAACCTCTCACATATTAGTTGAAGTAGTTATTTATACTTATACTTATAACCCACCTCTCACATCATATATTGTTTTGTTCCAACCACAAATGTTGTGGTAGATAATATTGGGGCCCATTTTTCTTCCAAGAACTGGCTTTTGTACTGTAGCAGATTTCTCAGAAATATGGACATCTCTTCTCACAATTTTTTCCCCCATACACTGTAGTCTTGGTTTAGAGCACAACTAAGTCTGCCATGATTAACTGACTAATAAAATTAAACGAATCATTTTAGCTGTGATTTTTTTTTATTTCAAAAGGGAAAACACTTTATTTACATTTTTGTTCATTAATTTTTATTTATTTATTTATTTATTTACACCATTCAAGTAGTAGTTGTTGTTGTGGTTTTATTCATTAATTAGTTTTTAATTTTTATAAATTCATTTACACCACTCAAGTAGTTGTTGTTGTGGTTCTTCTTCTTGTAGACACCAGCTTTGAAGTCTTACTCCTCCATCTTTCGCGAACCGATTGTCTTGAAATTTTGTATCTATAGAATAAGTCACTATCTATTTTCTGAGCCCGATTTTTTGATTGTTTTTTTTTTTTTTTGTTAATTAATTTTTAATTGCACACTTTTTTATGCCTGTAGGTTATGAGCCAGTAGAAAGCATTCGCACGCAGCCATCAGCTTCTAGTGTGCTGTAGCACACTCATATTCTCTGATTTATGTCGAGGCCTACAGAAATTTTATTTTATTTTTGCAAGAAACATGAGGTAATTTACTTTCGCAGGCCATCCAAAATGATCTAGTGGGCCAGCTGTGGCCCCCGGGCCATGGGTTGACACATATTGTTCAGCTTATAGTGCACAGTTTTATGAAGTGAGAACTGCACCTTCGTTCTACTTTAGTGGTGTTCCAGCTACTGACTTTTGGCATTTGGTTTGAGAAATGAGTGTCATATCATTATTTTTTAATGGCTCAATTGTGTTATACCTGTAGAAATAACTGCTGTCACCATTTGTCATGGGTGTTACCATTTGTCAATGATCTTAATACTTCTTAGTGATTAGAGGTGTGCAAAATTTCCGATTCTTAGATTATTCGCGATTCGGCCGTGGAAGATTCGAGAACGATTCACAAACATCCAAATTCCGATTATTGAAATATGCCAAGTAAAGCGGAAGTACAACACACTCAGCGCGCCGCGCGGTCTTCGGGACGGAACGGAGCGGGAGTAGCTAAACATTATGCTTCTCATTAACCGGCCCCTCGGGTAATGCCAACGCTCAACTCACGGCTCTAGCTCAACTCATGCCACGAGATAAAAAAACACAACAACATACCTGACTGCTGCCGAAAAGCTGCTACAAGTACAGCTAAGCTACATAATGTTACGGTAGATATCATTTATATAGGACTAGATGGATTATAGACTCGGTAGCGGTAGCAGCACATCTGCAAAAAGCTAGATGCGGGCGTTAGTAAACGGCCGCCATCTTAAAGCAGTAAACTTCCCTGCAATGCTGTTGTAGCGAACCTTCCAAGCAAACCTAATTAACTTTTTATCTAAAATACTCCTAAATCGGTAAAATATTGACATGAATCTATCTTTAAAATAGTTTTAAAACTTTCACATGTCAAAAGTAGACAAAAGGGAAATTATGGAATAACGGGAGCAATTTTAACAACTTTAACGGTTGATTCACAACATTAAATTAATCGAATGTAGTTTAAAGCTGCTGATACAGAATGGGGACTGGAGTTTTTTTATTTAATGTTATTTTTGTATATTTGTTTACTGCTATATGTTAACTTGATACTGAAATAGTAGTTTGGTTTAGCCTGAGTATTTTTGAACAATTTTGGAACTAATGTACAAAACTTTATTTAAAAAAAAAAAAAAAAAAGGAGGGGGGTGCATCAATAATCGTTTTATAATCGAATCGGAGCCTCTGAATCGTAATCGTAATCGAATCGTTAGGTGCCCAAAGATTCACAGCTCTATTAGTGATGTTCTAAATTGTAGTAAAAAAAAAATAAATGATTGAATCAGTAATGTAAAAATCTTTCATTTTTATTTTATTTCTTTTAATAGCAAAAAGCCAAACAAATAAGGCACACTTTGCTGGGCATGACTCATGCTCAACCTCAGCATGTGTGTGTACTTTAGTGTGTGCATGTGTGTGCATATGAAATATATTTAGCAGGGGGTGATGAGTCACACTTGCAACAGAGCTCTAGGAAGGGATTATGTTACTTTGGTGCTCATCAGCACACCTCTTACTGTGTTCGCTCGTCTGATTTCAACATAAGGTTACAACACGACTGCCTCTGTAGCTGCAAGACGAGATGACATATTCATGTGAAAGTCTGTGATGCAATCTCGCTACCTCAAGCAGGATGCACACATAATCGTGCATCAATTGTTTAGGATTACCTGTCTTGAAATATAACAAAAATAAAATGGCAAAGGGAAGTCAAAGCAACATCAATTTAGTGTCCGGATAAGTTAAGTTAGCTTCATTTCTTCTTCTATGACAATACTATTTTTCAGCAGTCTGGTCAGACCAATTTCTTCCCACTGGTCATTTTTGGTACTACAACCAGTGGTCATCTAATGTCCACCACACCAAGGTTATTACCTTAAATGAAAAGGAACGAAATGATGAAAACCACAATAGATAAAATGTTTACATTACCTAATTAAAATATTTTATACAGTAAACCGAGAGGAGCACTCTGATAGAGCAGACTTTCACCTTTGTAGCCAGATTCAAATTCAATTCTCTGTGACCTTCGACCTTTCACTTTGTATCACCTACTGTGTAAATTTGAGTTAAATAGCCTCAAGACATTTTCACACTAGCGTCAGCCGAATTTGAAATGGTCCGACGGCAAAGTGCAATGCAACAACAAAGGGAAGGAACCCATGTAGTGTTGACGTAAACACGGCCAGGACGTGAAGACTCCGGAAAGCCTAATAACTATAGACCATAGCCAGAATTTATTTGTCATTGTTGCACAAGAAATCCGCAAAGGTGTTTTTATTTTAAGGAGTAGGGATGATTATATTAGCACGGCTATAATTCATTCATTCATTCATTTTCCATGCCGCTTTTCCTCACGAGGGTTCGCGGAGGTGCTGGATTATATTATAAAGAATAATATATATTATAATATATTAGGGCTGTCAACATTATCGTGTTAACTGGCGTTAATTAATCTTTTAAATTAATCACGTTAAAATATTTGACGCAATTAACGCATGCACTGAATGAGCCGCTCTCGCATTGCCTCAAACAGATTTCAATGACGCCGTTTATGGACATTAAGAGTGAAGAGAATGCCACCGGCCGCTTGGGGGCAGCGCAGCGCCGTTCCATACTAATGTTATTCCTTCTAATAGTGGGAGAATTAGTAGTTGTGAGACGTTTATGCTGTTGCTTTGTGCTCCACACATATTTCGGTAAGTTTGCTTTCTTTTAGTGGCAATTATGTGTCTCTTGTTGTATTTTGGGTAAGATATGCACAGAGATATATCTGTTATAAAGGCGAGTGGACACAGGCGTTCTTTGGGCTGCGCCATTTATTGGCATAAGCTCCTGCAACTCCTTCACAACAAACAGAAGTATTATTTAGTGAAAGCACAACAAAAATAATATTGCTATCTCTCAAAAAAAATAATGTTCACAAAAAGAAAAGCACTTCAGTCTGTAGTAATGAGGCCCTATTCTCACACAGCTAAACAACAATGCAAAGTGAACTGGCATTACTCAAGAGTTTGGTCACTCAATTCTTATTATTGTTATTTTTATTCTTCTTATTATTATATTAACTCTACTTTTGATTGAAAATTGTACAAATTTTATTAAAACGAAAATATGAAGAGGGGTTTTAATATAAAATTACTATAACTTGTAACTATAACATTTATCTTTTATGAACTACAAGTCTTACTGTCCGTGGATCACTTAAACAGAAAGAATGTTAATAATGCCATTTGTGGATTTATTGTTATAATAAACAAATACAGCACTTATGTACAGTATGTTGTATGTATATATCCATCTTGTCTTATCTTTCCATTCCAACAATAATTTACAGAAAAATATGGCATACTTTAGAGATGGTTTGAATTGCGATTAATTACGATTAATTCATTTTTAAGCTGTGATTAACTCGATTAAAAATTTTAATCGTTTGACAGCCCTATAAAATATATTATAAAGCCCTTCACTAGTTTCAGCGAGAACATAGTTTTGTTGTTGTTCGTAAACTTAAGTTCCGCACAAACGTGCATTGAGATATCATTTGGCTTGGCAAGAAGAGGTGTGAAAACCACTTTTAACGTGTCCCACAGTTTGAGAAACTACCTACTAGTGGAGGTAAAACCATGAACTGAAACTACACCCAAAAATACATCGTATTAAAATTAAAGACACTAATCCCTTCATTTTTACATCTTATTGAATATTTTGTATTGAATATTTACAAATTAAAATGACAAAATAAAAATAAAAACAATCAATATATTTTATTGGTAATATTATGTTGAAATTCTATTATATATGATTCTGTTTTTAATCCTGTGCCTTGCCGATAACTCAATGTATGAAAAATTAAAAGTTATGCTAATACTAATAAACAAAACTATGATAACAAATCCAAAATTGGCATCACACATTTGAAAAGCAGAGAGCAGCAACAATAGAGTTTTTGGACTCATCATGTGTAGTGTGAAATGTTAACTTAGTGTAGCTGCCACTGAAGACATACAGTAGACTTCTAGTTCATTTAAACTAGGAGGACTGGCAGGAATCGTTTACTGCCAGCTTCTCCCAGTTGAAATAGATGGCAACTACTGTGTCAAAAATGAAGGTTTGCCAGTAAGAAAGAATTTTCCCTAGCAGACCAAGAGTTCGTAGTAAATAATTACATAGACCAAGTTGTCTATGCACCACCTGGTGTATCTCTTTGTCTCTCGTATGCCTGCGATATGTGCAACTGGAATGAACTGATGTCAATCTACACTTCGGGATGATTCAGACAGTAGGAAATAAGATCATTCTACCATTGTGGTTTAAAGGGGAAGTTTTTTTCCGCCTCAGGATCTGTGTCCACAGTCATTCCCGGTGGGGCCTGAGTCAGAATATTTACCTTTTTATTAGCTCCTTACCCCCCTCTGCATTTTGCTTTATAACAAAAATAAAAACCTGCTGGTGACTGATTTATTTTGAGCGCTCTGAAACTTGATGTGGCGTGCAGTGTTGCATTGATCCAAATATGCCTCACTACTTACATGCTTCATTTTTTGGGGGGTAATTCTGCCCACAGATAAACAGTTCATTTTGGCTTACAGTGTGACGAACATTAAACTAACAATGAAGTTCCAGTTATGTTTTTTTTTTTTTTTTTTTTGTCTTTTTATTTGAAACATTGTGTTTTTTTTCCCTCCCTTCCAGGTTGAAAATAGTCAAAATATCCTTCAAGTGCAAGCAGTTTTTTATCCAGTTGAGAAGAGAGGCGGTAAGTGTTTATGGTAAAAGCTGGGGGGACAGTAGGGAACCTTGCACTCTACAGGCTCATTGATTCATACTTGAATAGGAAATGTTGGTGCCATATCTTCAGTGTCATCCTTACGACCTTTTCTCTCTTTATCTTTGATCCAGACCGAGACCCGAGAGACGCTGCTCGGTTTCAACATGGTGAACTACCGGGCCTGTAAGAACCTGTGGAAAGCCTGTGTAGAGCACCACACCTTCTTCCGGCTTGAACGACCCCTCCCGCCACAGAAGAACTTCTTCACTCATTACTTTACCTTAGGCTCAAAGTTTCGCTACTGGTACGAAGCAGCAGGGGGCATTTAGCACACCAACAATCCAAAGTGTGTTTACTTCACAGTCAGGCTTTGACAAATGGAGGTGTACATGCATTATTTGAGACACACATAGTTGTTTCACTTTGGTTTTATAGGTTAAAACACTAGATGGCTTGTGGCACCTTGCATGCTACTTTTCTTGAGAATATAACAACTAAATTATTCATGGCCAACCTAAAAAGCGATTTTCCACTTGCAAAATGTGTTTTGACTAGGGCTGTCAAACTCTTCTTTGTCGCGGGCCACATGGCGAATACTGCCAACTGGGGCTGCCACGGTTAATCGACTAATTGACAACTAATCAATCTTCAAATAAATTGACAACTATTTTGCTAATCTATTTTTTGAGACATTGATGACATAAACAAGCTCTGAACACGTTTTTAAGCCTCTTAACTCTTTCAGTGCTGATGATGGTATTGATTGATGATGATTGATGATGGTAGACCTCCAATTATGTGGCTCTTTTCATCCGTCTGCTTAGTTTCAATTTGTTTCTCACAAGTAGACACCAATGGGTTCATAGCCATTATTCTCTTGTTTTTCTTTTCTTATTTAAGGAAAAACTAAATATTGTTTTTTTTGTGTGTAAAAAAAAATGTTCTACTTGTTCATTTTTAATTTGTTTTTAGTTTTTTTCATTTTTTAATAAATGGGATAAGCTTTAACTACTATTTTATAACTTTAGTTTAAATGCTTTTGTCATTCAGAAAACAAAGAAAAAATGTTTAAAACATGTTTATTACTGCGGAAAAGTGAGAAAAAACAAATTTATAAAATCAATTCAGTTAAAAACATGAGGTAGATGGACATGATTTACTTTTATGGGCCTACCGTTTGACTCGTGGACTAGAAAACATGTATTTACAATTCACCTAAAGAGCATAATGTCAAAATGGACTTTAGGATTACAAAATCCACATTTTTTTAAAGGGACAAATTACAACAAGGATAAATGACCTTCATATGGATGATAGTGTAGTTGCTCAAAATATTTAAGTACGCAAATGGCGAATTTCTTGAATCTCGGATAAAAGAAAAAATGTTTATTCACCAAAAATTGTACCGCTTTTGAGCACAGCCATTTCGTGAAATCAGTTATACTTGCGCACATACGCATTGATTTTCAAGGACAGCTGCATGTGATAAAGATTATTAATGATTTCATGACTTTCATTTGATTGGCTCTAATAATACCGACATTGATAAAATGGCTGCCGCAACTTTCATTGGCAACGTCCTTGTGATGGCAGCTTTTATTTCCGTATTTCTCAAATATTGAACAAAAGGAAATGTTTCTTTTTTTTTTTTTTTTTTTTTTTTTTTCTTAGTTGAATTAAAGCCTTTCCGATGAAAGGCACAGGATAAAGTTCTTGTCTGTTCCTTTTAATTTTTTTTTTTTTTAACCTCATGACATTTTGAATATTATTGTTCCATGTAGTGGAAGAACGGAAGTACAATCTGTACAGTATGGAAAGGAGAAGGGCATCAAAGACCGAGTGTTTGCCAGGTAATTAGCAAGTCTTTTCAATTCATAATCCATACTGTGATAGTTATATTCAAGTGTATTTGCAGCTATAACAATTGCTTGCCTATGTGCAGATCTCCCAGTAAGCCTCTGGCTAGGAAGCTATTGGGGGAAACTGACTGGGAAACAGTGAGCAGGAATAGCCTATCAGATGAAAGACTGGAGACCCAAAGCCTGCCAACCCGCTCGCCCCCCGGGACACCCAATCAGTGAGTCAAATTTTAGCCTTCTGATAATACACTTATGGAAGTGTAAATTTGGAGCTATGTCTCAATACATTACAAGACCATAGACCAGGGGTGTCAAATTCATCATTAGTTGCAGGCCACTTAGTGGTTATATTTTCCCATTATGCCCGCCAATTCATATAAATGTGTGATGGCCACATATTATTACAAATATACCACAAAGTGAATGAACCCAGGGCTCTAAGCTATTTTTCTACAGGGCACATCATAGACTGTAACCTAAAATGTTGGTGTTCTCAGCAGAAAATTTAGGTCCACACAATTGTAATCAATCAACGAACGAAGTTACCACTCGTTTTCATTATATTAGTGATAAATACTATCCTTTAGCAACTCATTTGTGCATTATCGCCAACTACTGCACTTAAAGTAACACTCGGTAACTTCTCAACCCTTATGAAATATTTCATAAAAGTTTTGATATGTTGACTGACAACTAGTTGAATGACACCTCTTTTATATCTCAAGGGGGTCTGTATCGCTTTCAGTAGCACTAATTAACTTTGAGGAGGGTCGCAGTAACCAAATGTGGTGACTGCTTTACGGCATAGGTCACGTCCCCCTTTCCCCATTCATTATGAAGACTGAAGTCGATGCGAACGCTTTTGCGCAAACTCTGCATAGATGGCAGAGCAGCAAAAGAGATAAAAGGTTTTGTCCGAGGAGGAAAAAAAAGGCCAACAGGATACTCAAGAATAAACACTGGCCCGGCTTTGACTCGCTGGTGTGACCCCCCCACCCCCTCCTAATGAACTTGTCATCGCTGACGAGTTCAGGTGGGGTGGGGAGGTTAACCACACTAAGCCACACAGTTGCCAACCATCATATGCTATTGTTTAGCCACAGCTGGATTCATTACCTTATTACAATTCATCCTTCACGCAGCCGCTGGAAACAAAAATGTCGTTTAATCCATCTGCAGGCGACCGGGAAATTAAATTTTGATTGATTGATTTTACGACACAGTGTGGGTGTCCTTCTGGGAAATGCAGTCTACTTTAAGGCAAAAACACTACTGCTTTTGTCCACCAGTGTCGCTAAAATTGACCAAAACTGAAAAGTTACATAGTTGTCATTTTGTCAGCAACTAAAAAAATTCAATGATAATTTGAAAAAAAAAGAAAAAAAAAGATAATTAGAAAAAAAAAAAAAATTGGCAAAATTGCTGCATGCACAAGTAGAAAAAAAAAAGTACCCGCACTGTGTCAATTTTTAGAAGAAAAATGCCCCTATTTAGGAGCAGTCTTGAGCTTAAGCGGATTTTAAGGGGGGGCCAGGCCCCCCCTGGTGGCCGAAAAGTGTCGTTGCATGAAATTGACTTTCCTATATATAAAAAAGTTGTAAAGCAATAAAACTGCAACAAAAATGAATTAAATGAATAAAGAAATATGTTTTTATAATGGGTCAAAATTATTTTTCAAACAGATCATGTGACGAGCACCTTGGTGGAGCACAAATGTGGAGAAAACAGAGGTGATCATTTTTGGGCCAAAAAAGGAAAGGTCAAAGATAAGCAGCCAACTTAGCACAATGTCACTTACAGCTACAAATCAAGTCAGAAACCTTGGCGTAATTATTGACTCAGACCTAAAATTTGATAGCCATCTAAAGTCCGTCACTAAATCCGCTTATTACCACCTAAAAAATATAACCAGAATTAAGGGGCTTCTGACTCAACAAGACATGGAAAAACTTATGCATGCATTCGTTTTCAGCAGATTGGACTACTGCAACGGTATATTTACAGGTCTTGATAAAAAAATCAGTCAGGAAGCTGCAGCTAGTACAGAATGCTGCAGCCAGAGTCGTCACAAATACAAGGAAGCTGGACCACATTACACCGGTTTTGAAATCGCTACACTGGCTTCCAGTGAGTCAAAGGATAGACTATAAAATACTACTGCTCGTCTACAAAACACTTAATGGCCTTGGACCAAAATACATGCTTGACTTGTTAGATTCCTATGAGACATCTAGACCCCTAAGGTCGTCTGGAACGAGTCTTCTGCATGTTCCAAGAACAAGAACCAAGCAGGGTGAGGCAGCATTTAGTTATTATGCTCCTCACCTCTGGAACAAGTTACCCGAACGTCTGAAGTATGCTCAAACTGTTAGCTCCTTTAAATCAGGGCTAAAACCGCTTTTGTTTAGCACTGCATATCCATAACTGTCTATATATTTCAATCTACCTGCCTTCTATTCCTCTTGTGCTTATCTCCATTGCTGATTTCAATCATTATTAGTAGTAGTAGTTTTTGCTTTATTTCTATTTTTGTTTTATTTTTATTTATTTATTTTTATTCTGTGATTAAATGCGATCTTTTGTCTTGGTTTTTACGTTGTGTTGATTTAAATGTGATTTTTATGGTTTTCATGTGATGTAAAGCACTTTGAATTGCCTTGTGTTGAATTGTGCTATATAAATAAATTTGCCTTGCCTTGCCTTGCCTAGATACAATACAGTTTTTGACTGGGGTAACTACATTGGCACGACTCCGGCGGAAATACCATATTCAATGGATGACGATCTTGGCTAAAAGTATTGACAATGCAGCCTCATTTCGAATTCTCCTCGAGAATGATGTGAAACAAAAAACGCTCATTGTCAACTTATTATTATAAATATACTTGTAAGTTAATTTTATTGCAGACACTGCGTTTCAGGGTCATCAACATGTTGTGCCTCCCCAGCCCCAAAAGTCAAACTCCGCCTATGGTCTTGAGCCAATATACCTGGTTTTAAAACTGCAAGTCAACAACTATTCCATTTATTGACAAAATACTTGCAATATCGCAACCTTTTTAAATTGACAACAATCTGAAATGTTGATTTTGCGAGTCACTAAGCTAAACGATGTCATAGCAGGCCGATTATGGCCTCCGGGTATTGAGACCGCTGTCATAGAAGGAATTGTTTTGGAAGTTTGGGCCTTCAAGTTAGATCTTTTTGTCTGCATTTGTTAGGAATTCACTGTTTACACAAGAGGGTACGCGGCTACGGCCGTCGTCTGTTGGCCACCTGGTTGATCATGTGATACACACGTCGCCGAGTTTGCCCGTCTTCTCCTCCAATCACAAGTCGGCGTCCTCCACGCAGGCCAACAGTATCAGCCTGGACTCCACCCCGTAAGTGTCTTACCTGCCTGAGGAAATTTAGACACTCCTTTAACCTTTCCCCCTTTCAATTCTTGTTTCTTGACTAACGTTGGATTGCGCAAGATATTTCACTCCTGTCTTCCATATAAAAATAGCAACCCCTATAATTTTGTGGTTAAATTCAACTTATCTTTTGTTAGTGCCGCTCTGTCTGACTGCACTGCTGAGTTGACTTGTTTTTAAATGTCTGCCTATGTCTGTGGCCGACAATTCACACCCTCTCCTAGTGACACTTAGCTGCGCCCTTTGGAAAAACTAACCCTTTGTCAAAACACCCATAAAATGTGCTTACAGTGAACAGAAAGGGTGGAGTGGATAAAATAACGGGAGCAGGACTGGAAATCAGCGGGTGTACAGTTTTTGAACAATCTAGAAGTTTATTCAATAAATCTAAAATATAAAGGATAAAGGTTAAGTGATTGGGTGCCAATGATGCCAATAGACGGGGAGGACTGACAGTGATCAGTCCAGGTCAACCCTCCCTGTTCAAATGAATTAGACATCTATTGCCGCCAATGGCAGCCAATTAATTCAAAACAGCACGGCATTTACTCTAAATCAACCACATTGTGGTATAGGTTAGCACTATTGTGTGTACAGTATTTCGCTATGCATAAACAATCAAATATGTATTTGCTGTACTGTAGATATTTTGTGATGCATTCCATGCATGACACATACAAACGTGCACGTGCAAGCACACGAAAGTGCCAGTTGCTTCATTCGTTTGTTCCAGAGCCAAAACAGTGACATAATCACCTTCCTTCATCTTAAGATAGCAGACATTATCTATGGTTATTTCGCAGTCTCTTCATTTACAAGTTTGCACTCGTATCAAGATGATAGTTACGGAGAGTCCACAATTTTTTTCTACAAATGTTAAGGAAACCTTTTTGGAAAATGAATTGGCTTTAAATCCCCCTGTAGTTAAAAAATGTCCCAAACAAGAATTTATACTTACGGTAATTTAGCATTCTGAGAAAGAAGCCTAATTCAAAGCGTCACTATGTTTCTTACCTCTGTAACATTAGACAGTATTACCTAAAAATTCAATCAACTCTTATATTTCATATAACAAACATATCATGGAAGTTTGATAATACAATGATTCCTCGTTTTTTGCGGTTAATGGGGACCAGAACCCGCCGCGATAAGTGGGAAAAATTGCGAAGTAGCGACCCCCCCTCCCATAATTTTTTTTTTGTGTGTTCCATGTATTTATTCGGATTTAACATTGGAAAGAGAGAGAGCGCTATGTTTTTTTTCACTTTTTTCCCCCAATGTATAATTAAAAAAAAAAACTTTTATGTATTAATGGCAGAAAACACAGACAAGACTGAAAAAGCAGTTTCTGCTCTTTCACCCTTCTTTAAAATAAACTGCTGTATTTTAATCCAAAACAACTGTTGCGTTTGATAGAACAATATGTCTATATGCTGTTGCGTTTGATAGAACAATATGTGTATATGCTGCCATAGCAGATTCATGGTGCATTAAGCCCCCGAACTATTTTTAGTTTGTCCGTTTTACCCTGGAAACCCCCGTATACAGATGTCGTGCGACCGCTTTTGTTTCAACCCAGCCATAAAAAGAAGGTAATTATATTTATCATTCAAAATGTCTGTCATTTTTAGCTTAGAATCATTAATTGATGTCTAATATTTTGTTTAAAAAAAAAACACTTTAAAAAATTATTCACTCACATATTTTAAACTTTTAAACAAATTATGTCACAATGGAAAACATGGTGTCTGTAAATAAGTCACGGATATTACCTGAGTGTTTTCTGCCATATCAGGTGACTTGAGGTTCCAGTCTGAGACCCCCAATTTTGCCAGATTTCAAAATTGTCCTATATGCATGTGTGATACATCATTGGAAAGCTTAAAATCTCTGGGGGAAGAAAACTTTGAACAGGAGGGCATTTAAAAAAAAAAAAAAAAAAAATTTAAACAGCAAAACCCAAACTCGAAGTGAGAGCACGCGAGAGCATTAAAGACGCCACGATTTTAACGAGATATTATCGCGTACTTACCACTTTTCAATCCAAAAAACTCATACATGTAGCTTGTATTTATGTATGTGTGAATGGCCACAGCTGGATTTTGGGGGGATTTTATGGGTGAAATATGGTCATATAACAAGGGTCGCGATGCAGAAATCGCAGACAACAAGCAGTGGTTGAGATTTTCATTTTCATACATTTACCCTTTTAAACATGTTTTTTCAATTTTTCTTTGTTTGGATCAATTATTTATCATTTTAAATATTGGGGAAAATGTGACAGTAACAAAAAAAAATACAATTAAGCGATAGTTATGAGGTAGATATCCGTGACTTATTTACAGACACCATTTTTTTCGTTGCGACGTAATTTGTTTAAAAGTTTAAAATATGCGAGTGAATAATTTTTTAAAGTAGTTTTTTTTTTTTTTTTACTAAATATTAGATATCAATTTACGATTCTAAGCTAAAAATGACAGACATTTCGAATAATAAATATAATTCTTTTTACTGTATGTCTGGGTTGAAACAAAAGCGGTTGTGTGACGTCTGTAAACGGGGGTTTTCAGGGTAAAACGGACAAATTAAAAAGAGTTCGGGGGCTTAATGCGCCATGAATCTGCTATGGCAGCATGTAGAGATATTGTTCTATCAAACACAACAGTTCTTTTGGCTTAAAATACAGCAGTTTATTTTAAAGAGGGGTGCAAGAGCAGAAACTGCTTTTTCAGCCTTGTCGGTGTTTTCTGCCATATATATACACACACACAAAGTATATATATTTTAATAAATGTTTTTTAAGCATTTCAAATGTAATAATTATGATAAGCATAAACATGTTACTGTCCCACCGAATTATTTTTAAACAAGAATATAGCAGAAAAATGCTTGGCTATATTAAATGCTTCATTAAGTGAGTCCACTCAAATCTTACACTTACACGCAATGTGTTGCCACAGCAACTGTTTAACAAGTTAAACGATGATTGACGCACGCGGCGCTTTGAAGCTCGCTTCTCTGGCAACATCAAACATCAATGTCTCAATCATTGTCAACTTTAATAAGCTACTCCAGCGCACTCACTGCCTGGCCAACAAAGAGCAGGAAGAGGGAGGGAAGGAGGGAGAGTGAGACTACGCGATCCACTCTGGACAGCTCATCTTTTTTTTTTTTTTTTTTTTTTAAATTGAAAAAAAATCTGTGATGGACTGAGGGCGCCAAGTTTAAAGCGCAAAGTAGCGAGGGGTAGTAGTAGTGATCACTGTAAATCCTTTCATTCATTCTCGGAAACGAGTACATAATCTCCTTCTGTAGATTTTTCTCACTGGCAGATATATAAAAAAAACTTACAGTACAAGGTAGCATAGCCTTCAGCGGTGTTTGTCAAGAAGGTAGCCGGAGTGAATTAGCTACACCTGTTTGCAACATAATTCCAAAGTGACACCAGATGGAAGTAAAATACCATATATCCTGTCATCCAGTCATGTCTTTCTCAAAACCTGCTGAGATGGTTACAATGCTCAAAAATAAAAAAATAAGACATCATACCCAACTGGAGATACTGCAGAGATGGGGAGCAAATCTTCATGTTCTAAAGAACCATTGTTTTCAAATGATTTACGTTTCAGAAAATTGGATTGCTGTATTTAATACTTTTTGAGGAATACTGTGCTGTATAAGCCCACACTCACCCAAACTATCTCCAGCGGGCCACGAATGATCATTTGCCCTGTCATATTTAATTGACCATATGCAGATGGAAACTGACTACTTCGGTAGATTTGGAAGAGTCCTGCGAGAAGAGCCTAATGTTAATAGTTTTTAAGTGGTTAATTACACGGAAGGTGAGCTCAATTTTAAAGATAAGAAAATTTACACATATTGTGGACTAAAAATTTGCCTCTATCTTAATGCTAATATACAATCTTAGACACCACTACATAAAAACTTATAGTAAAAAGTTAAAAGAAAAAAATTGTCAAATAAATCGAGATTGGATGATATGGGGGTGGGGGGGGGGGGTGATTCTTTTTTTGAGCAGATCGAACAGCTCTTTTTAGGATATAATTTTACTTTAGCAATCCACTCATTGAAAAATACATATAGAGGATATGCCATCATTTTTCAGGCCTGCTGTGTGCTGCCCTCCTGGTGACCTTTTTTTTTTTTTTTTTTTAAGACATAAGTATTGTATGTGTGTGTGCGTGCATGTGTGTTAAAGACACAAAGTGGCACCAGTAGCAGCAGTCAAAACAAAGACAATAATGTTTGACTGCTGTTTCCAACCCCAAGGAGAACTCCCCCCCAACCACCTCGCACCCTCTCACTTAAACACACAGTGGCAGTGTGTCGCGCCCTGGTTTTACCCTTGCTATGTTGCTGTTGGAAGCGTTACCTGATGAACCTTTCACATTTATGTCTGTCATTGTCTCTGTAATGAGCTCCGGGTTATTTTCCTTCCTCTTGAAAGCACATTACATTGAAATGTATTCATTGTGACAAAGTCACCGTTATAAGGCCTCTCAGCCTCTTGAGACCTTTTTCCTTTTAGCTTTATATCTTCTTGTCTTACTTTTTGGATGTGTTTTTAAATGAATTTATGCTTTACTTTGTACTGGAGTAGCGGAATTGTTAAATAAATGCAAATCTGTCATTCCTAGTTCTCCAGAAGGGGTGGACGGGCAACCTCCAGCTCTGCCCCCCAAGCAGCTGAGCAGGAAAACTTTGAGCCAGATCATCCAGGCTCACTCGCAGCAGAGCCTCCTGGACAACCACCTGAACGAGATGTATGATGTTCCCGCCAACACTGACAAGACCACGGTTAGTCTTGGGACTAGAAGATACAAAACACATCTATTAATCCCCATTCATTATGAATATGTACTTTCGCAAAACAATACATTGGTATGAAAAGGTATCTGAACCTTTTGGAATTTCTCGCATTTTTGCATGAAATCACCATCAAATGTGATCTGATTTTTGTCAAAACCACACAGATGTAAAAAAAGTGTCTGCTTTAACTAAAACCACCCAAACATTTATAGGTTTTCATATTTTAATGAGGATAGCATGCAAGCAATGACAGAAGGCGGGAAAATAAGTGAGTGAACCCTCTGCTTAAGGAGACTTGAAGAGCAATTGAAACCAATTTTTACCAAACAGTTTAAGTCAGGTGTGTGCCCAATAGGAGTGGGAACCTCAGGGCACTTCACGATACGATACGATTCGCGATACAAGACTCACGATAACGATTATCTCACGATATCACGATACAGCGATTATCGATATATTGGTCAGAAATTGGATACATGACATTCTACGATACAACTGTTGAAACGAAAAAATAAATAAAAATAGAAAAAAATACTGTTTAAGTCATTTATTAACCCTTTAAGGTCTGGGCCTATTTTGTCTGATTTTGCATGCCTTTGAAGTTGCCTTTATATTTCAAAGAAAGAATTGTTTACGATGGCCTGGTTTGGTCCCTTTTTTTGTGACACCTTGAACTTCATGTCCAAACAGTTGTTTCCTTCACTGACCAATTATAAATCATCATTTTGGGCCCAAAAAGACCAAAAATTCCAAAATCGTTTTGTCAAAATTTTTAATATTGATGTCCAATTGACAACCAAACATGCGTAACGAACCGTTTCGAAACTTTGTAATATTTATTCAACATGTTAGGATGAACATTCAACCAAAAAAATTTAGAATAAATAGTCTTATATTTGACAATTCAACATAAACAACAGGTATAGCCATAGGCGTTTTTTGCCTTTATACATGCTGTAGTCAAAACAGGTTATATACAGCAGACCAAACAGTGAAGAACAGTGAAAAAATATATACCATCTAACACAAAAAGTGTTTAGAGGCCATCTCTTTATGAGTTTAGGTATTGCGGCCCATCACTTGATGAAAACTATGTACACACAATCAAACTTCTTGAACACACATTTATATACACAAATTGAGAAGACTGATTGTGAGGGGGAAAAAAAATATATATATATAACATTGGGGGGAAAAAAGTATTTTCAAAAATATTTACAATAAACAAGTTAAATTTTTTTCAGGCATGCCACTCCGAAAAGCAGTTTCGTCCTGGAATTAGACACAGGGCTACATCAGACAGCCCACACTTCCATGGGGTGTCGGTCCTCTTTCCACCCTTCCATTTTCATTTCACTTTACTTTCATTGTCACTATAAATGTACATGAAGAAAAAGTCAGTATTTATGAAAATAATAAAGTATAAAATAAAAATATATACAGCAATAAATAATAATGGAAATCTATATGTATGACAATAGAAAGAATACCATAGCTGAATATGTGCTACATCCCTAATCTTCATATAGAAAGAAGAACACCACAAATTATAAATTCCTGCCTGGCATACACACAGTGCACGTAGGACTTTGATCTGATATGCACATTTTTTTATTATATACACGAACACACTCTTATATTGCATCAAAATTAACTTTGTCTTGCAATATCAAAAGAAACTTTCAAAAGAAACTTTTTCAGCAATAAAAAAAAAAGTGAGTTGGCTTACCTCTGCTCGTCGATGGCGTCACCCACGTGTTCAAATCCGTCACTATCTTCACTCGGGGACTCTTCCGAAGAAGACGATGATGACGAATTTGGACCATCCTCTTCCTCAAGTTGATCAAAAAGCACAATTGCTTGCGCTAAATTTAGTTTTCCGTTCATTCTCAAAGTCACACAAAGTCGCTGCTCGATCCAAACGGCCGTCGCTCGCCACCTCGCTGCTTCAGAGCACTCCTCCCTCTCGTTCGATGGAACCTCGCACGGCAGTTATATTTATTTAAAAAAAAAAAACGCATTTTGTGCTTCCACTGTGACTTCGAAAGGGTTCGTTTGATTTGTGTTTTTTTCATGGAGCTTCCGTTTTGAAAAAGGACAAGAAATGATGGAAATATAGACATAAACAAATGATCCATGCAGGGTTTTAATGTTTTTTGAGAGGACAATAAAACTATAAAACTGAAATGACAATATCTCACGTTTTAGTTGGTCGATTGACTTTAAATAATAACGAGAGTAAACCGCAACTTCCGCACTTTAAAACGAGACTAACCAACGGCATGTGGGTGACGTAATTAAAACGTGAGGGCGCTTCAAAGACGACGTGCGCTGAGGACGCGCCGGCACGTCCTTCGACTCTCAAGGGTTAAACAGTGACACCTTTTCTGTGCAACATTGCTGTAAAATATAAATCTAATATAATATATGTAATATAAATCTGATGAATGGCACCCTTAATTTCTTTAAAGTTTGAAACTTAAAAACAAAACAAAAAAAGTGATACAGGTGTCAGCAGTTGAGCTTGGAGTGGGGCAATGATAAAATTGGTGTGTCTTTTCTTCATATATGACCTTTGTTGCTTGGTTTGAGCACTTCCACTATCTGCTTCAGCATTTTAAGATGTCAGACTTGCTCAGTCACAGTCTTCCTCACCTTAAAAACAACAAAATAAAACAAAAAATATTAGCTACTTCATAGCTTTTGAGCTGAAATCCTGATTTTTTTGTGTTGGAAGTATTGAATTAAAAAAAAATATGAATTGAATGTATAGAAATTAAAAATGCAATAATTACCCATTTTTAATATGTAGGCTACATTAATTATCATGCACATCACTTTATATATCTTGGAACCTATTCAAATCATTTTTATAGCTTATTGTATCAAAATGACAGTAATAACAGTTTGTGTAGTAAACTAGATGGAAAGTGGTTCTCAAATAATGTCAAATAAATCGGTAAATTCATGTGGGCTTGTTCGATATTCATTTTCATCCAGTTTAGGGTCCTGGTTTATTTTATATCAACACCAAATGTCATCAAAATAATACATGTAAAATAAAAAGTCAATTACATTGCAAAACGTTCTTACCTCAAGTGATGAAAGCGAAGCTCACAAACTCCGGTGTCCACTACGTCACCAGCTGCCAGCGAAACTTGTTTTTCTTAGACAATTGTTGCATACAGCAAAGTCCTTGTTCACCTTACTTCCTCTCTTGTTGGTGTAAAATCTAAAGTGTGTCCCCATGTGTGATTTGTAGCAATATTTTTCTCATTTTTTCCCCTCCACCGTTCCCACGGAGCTTTTTTATTTTTTCAACCCACTTGGAGCTTCCTCTCTTCTTCTCTAGACGACTTGTGCGCACTTTACCCTCACCGCCACTCCCAAGCGCCCCTAGTGGACCGCCAATGAATTGCTCAACAAACAGTGAGCAGTTTACAGCATCCATACTCCATTGTATGGCCAATATGTAAAATAAAAGTATCGATACTTGGCGGGAGCATATCGATAACCGATCGGGTTGCAAAATATCGCGATATATCGCTGTATCGAGATATTGTCACACTCTTAGTGCCCAATCACTGGTGAGTGATTTAAATATGTCCTGCCCACTATAAAACACACACCTTGTAAGAATTGCCTTAATGAGAAGCATTGTCTGATGTGCATCATGGCTCAGTCAAAACAGCTGTCTAAAGACCTGCGATCAAAGATTGTTGATTTGTATAAAGCTGGGAAAGAACACAAAACCATCTCTAAAAGTCTGGATGTTCATCAATCGAAAGTCAGAGAAGTTAGAGAAGTCTACAAATGGAGAGTTTTGCACTGTTGCTACTCTCCCGAGGAGTGGCCTTCCACCAAAGATGACACCAAGAGTTCAGCGCAGAATACTCAAGAGAAAAGAGTGTCTGCTAAAGACTTACAGAAATCACTTGCACAGTCCAATATCTCTGTGCACACATCAATTATATGTAAAACTATGGCCAAGAATGGTGTCCATGGGAGAACTCCAGGGAGGAAGCCACTGCTGTCTTTAAAAAAAAACACTGTTGCTCGTTTAATGTTCGCAAATAAGCACTTGGACACTCCACAGACGTTTTGGCAAAATATCTTGTGGACTGATGAAACCAAAGTTGAATTGTTTTGGATTAACCCACAACATGTGGAGGAAAAATGGAGCAGCTCACCAACATCAACACCTCATCCCTACCGTGAAGCATGGTGGAGGGAGCATCATAATTTGGGGCTTTTTTGCTGCCTCGGGGCCGGGACAACTTGCAATCATTAATGGAAGAATGAATTTTAAAGTTTATCAGGAGGTTTTGCAGGAAAACCAGAGGCCGTCTGTCAGGCAGTTGAAGCTAAAAAGAGGATGGATGCTGCAACAAGACAATGATCCAAAACACAAAAGTAAATCAACTTCAGAATGGTTTCAGAAGAACAAAATACACGTTCTGGAGTGGCCAACTCAAAGTCCAGACTTGAACCCCATTGAGATGCTGTGGCATGTCCGAAAGACAGCGATTCATGCCAGACATCTCGGGAATCAAACTGACTACAGCAGTTTTGTAGAGTAGTAGTACTGATCGATGTGCCAGACTGATCTGCAGCTATAGGAAGCGTCTGGTTGAAGTTTTTGCTGCCAAACGGATGGTTCACTTACTTAGTTTTCCCCCTTCTGTCATTGTTTGCATACTATCTTCATTAAAATATGAAAACCTCTAAATGTTTGGTTTTAGTTAAAGCAGACACTGTTTTTTCATCTGTGTTATTTTAACAAAGATCAGATCACATTTTATGGTGATTTTATGCATAAATGTGAGAAATTCCAAAAGGTTCAGATACTTTTTTAATACTACTGTATAACTCAGCAGTATTTTTATAGGCTCCCAGTACAAGCTATTTCTTTTTTACAGCACAATACCACACACGGTAATTCAAAGTGCTTGACACCACAAAATAGCGAACACAATACAAAAACAAGTCAATTATAATTGACTATTTAAAAAAAGAATAATGCATATAAGGGCTATGTAAAAAAGCTAATATGCTAAAACTAAATTAATTGTAATTTATACTCATTTGAAATATTTATGTATACTTTTATTCAATTTATGTTATCTTAAATTATACATTAATAATTGGTTATTTAATCAAAAATAATTTGAGTTGCTTTTATTGTCTTTGACATTTTTTGTATGCAATTGTATTGAATTTTCTTAATTGCATTGAACATCGGACCTTTTTTTTCTCCTCCAAATATTTTTATTCAAATTTTGAATATACATCCACAAATAACATTGGACCATCATCTCTGTAATTAGTGAACACTGTGCAATTTTATTTTAATAGCCTGTGTAAGACCCTTCGATGTTTTCAGTCGCGCAACACCAGCATTTTGTCTTTTGCACCTTATTGGTTTCCATTGACGGTCGTGGACACACAGAGTTGCTCTAAAAATGACACACGGTAATGTTGGTATATTTCCACTTATAACACTCAAAGGAAACACATCAACAGCATTCCTACTGTTCCAGTGGCTTTAATGTTACTTCAGAATTGAACTGCCAGACATTCTAGTTAAAACGCAATTCATGTCTATTGCTGGTGAATGGCAGTTAATAGGAGACCAAAAACAGTGGATAGTTGGCGTTTACTGTATGAGCTTGGCCAATATGCATTCCTAACAGCATGGCATCTACTTAACAAATTGAAGGTGAAGTTCACTAGAAATTACAACTTTTGAGTTGTAATCGAAAAGTCTCAAAGTCACCTTATTGTGATATTGACTCCAGAGTCCATAAAAATATGTCCATTAATCTTGAATGATATCAGGGATGCAGAAACAAAATGTTCCTTTCCTCAATACTTTGTAATGTTACTCGTGTGTCACGAATCTGAAGATAAATTAGGTTAACTGTGTTTTTAAACTTGTTCTTTCAGCTAAATGGAGTTGTTCCTCATGATAATCTGGTCTTGATCAAGATGAGACCTGATGAACATGGACGTTTTGGATTCAATGTTAAGGTAAAAGAAATAAAAACTAACTGGTATCTTTTTATTTACTGTTCTATGATTACGTTTGGGCAGAGGTGGGTAGTAACATGTTACATGTACTCAGTTACATTTACTTGAGTAACTTTTTGAGAAAAATCCTAATACCCCTTTCCCACTGGCCAAAAAACCCATGTCAACCCACTAACAATCGGCTTTTGGTGGCAGTGGGAAAGGTGCAGCGACCTGCCTCCACCCGTGTCAATCAACCCGCCAAGCAACCCGCGTTAAAATCACCTTGGCTCTGATTGTCATGCAGTGTGAAAGCAAAACCCCGGGTCAACAGTCAACACCCTAATCTACGTTGTGACGTAGGCTCTTACGTGATACGTCATAACTCCTTTCAATTTCAAACCAAAATTCACGTTGCCTACGTTGCCTCGGCACAAGCAGAGTGTTGATCCTTTGCTGCATTTCGACCATTTTGAGGGTAGTAAAAAGCATGAAAACAGAGAACACAAACGGAAAGGAGGCTTCCATGTTGCTCTGCATTGTTTACTTCCTTGAACTGAATGAATTCGGTCACACTTGTCGACGCGCATCTTAGTGTGGTGACGTCACGTAACCTTACGCACGGAGGAAGAGGGGTCGGGGGGTTAGACGGGTGAAAAAAAAAAGACACGGCTTTTTTTTTTTTTTTTTTGTCAATGGGAAAGGTGCCAAATGCCAATTGTTAGTGGGTCGCATCGGCTTGGAAAAAATGCGCGTTGACCCACTGGTTTCAGTGGGAAAGGGGCATAAGAGTAGTTTTATACCCCTTTCCCACTGGCCAAAAAACTCGTGTCAACCCACTAACAATCGGCTTTTGGTGGCAGTGGGAAAGGTGCAGCGACCCGCCTCGACTCGTGTCAATCAACCCGCCAAGCGACCCGCGTTAAAATCACCTCGGCTCTGATCGTCATGCAGTGTGAAAGCAAAACCCCGGGTCAACAGTGATGCGTCATAACAACGTGCCAGTCGCCTCCCATTTAACACGCCCCACAACCGCAGTTACGTCGATGCACATAACAAAGCTAGTAGAAGAAGAAGACTTCACGTCGCCTACGTTGCCTCAGCACAAGTAGAGTGTTGATCCTTTGCTGCATTTTGATCATCTTGAGGGCAGTAAAAAGCATGAAAACGGAGAACACAAACGGAAAGGAAGCTTCCATGTTGCTCTGCATTGTTTACTTCCTTGATCTGAATGAATTGTCGACGCGCATTTTAGCGTGGTGACGTCACGTAACCTTACGCACGGCTGAGGAGGGGTGGGGGGTTAGACGGGTGGAAAAAAAAAAAAAAAAAGACACCGCTTTTTTTTGTCAATGGGAAAGGTGCCAAATGCCAATTTCTAGTGGGTTGCATCGGCTTGGAAAAAACGCGCATTGACCCACTAGTTTCAGTGGGAAAGGGGCATTACTTGAGTGGATTTCTGAAGAAGAAAACACTACTCTTACTCCAATACTTTGGTCTACACCAATGTCGTTACATTTTTCTTCTTTATTGTACAAATTAGATTTAAAAAAAAAAAAATTTTTTTTTTTATGTCAGCGATGCCAAGAGTAGATACGTGCCTGGTGTATTACGGGGTTAGCTCCACCGATTTCACCAATGAGACGTCGCAACAATAATCACACGACTCCATTATACCAATCAGACACAAGCTTGCCATTCCATCTTCAAGCCAGCCTGTTCAATCATGTGGTGTTTTTAAAGCACCGTAAAAATTAAGGTATTTGTTATAGAGCGCTGCCCTCAACATGACTCGAAAGTGCAGATTTTAACCTCTCTAAGTTACCACGGAAAACGGAGATATGATCCTTTTAATTTCAAAATAGTAATTATGAAGGAACTCTTCACTATTCAAATTCGGAACTACTTTGTCCACCAGTGGGCAGTCATGCTCTTTGGACGAATAATGCTTCGTTTATGTAAAATTTTTTTCTCTCGTGGGGAATTCAATGATATAAATTTTTTTTTTCGTATTTCTTTGGCTTAGTGTGGTTATGTAATGGATTATTTATTCTACAGTATCATTATAACAACAGTCCATATAGATAACTTTGTGCTCAGAAAAGAAAATACCATTGTTTAAAAAAAAAAAAATCCAACAAAAATATAAGCAGTTACTCACAATGTTTCTCATTACTTGAGTATTCTTCTCACCAAATACTTTTTTACTTGTGTACATTTTTTGGATGACTACTTTTACTTGAGTAATATTATTTTGAAGTAACGCTACTCTTACTTGAGTAAAATTTTTGGCTATTTTACTCACCTCTGCGTTTGGGTTTGTTCACTCTAAAGTATGTGCAGCAAATTTAAAGTCGTTAGTTTCAGAAGTTGACATTTTTTACTGTTCTTGTCTTTGTTTTAATCTTCAGGGTGGAGCTGATCAGAAAATGCCAATTATAGTGTCCAGAGTTGCTCCTGGGACATCAGTAAGTGAACATACATTTATACATTTGGGATCACATTTAAAAATGAATTTTTTTAACAGACCTCTCATTTCACTATATTGTTCTCGCTGTCTTTGTCAGGCTGACTTATGCGTGCCCCGCCTAAATGAAGGCGACCAGGTGGTCTTAATTAATGGGCGGGACATCTCGGACCACACCCATGACCAGGTTGTCATGTTCATTAAGGCGAGTTGTGAAAGCCACTCTGGAGAGCTCATCCTATTGGTCAGGCCAAACGGTAAGATGTGAAACAGGATCATTGATTCACAGGAGAGAAATTAACTCACAAAAGCACACAAAATAATGAAAAATAAGCATTAAAAAATAAAACACCAACTCTAGCATCATCTACCTTGAAATTCTCTATTTTGTAGTTAAATGAATTGTTACGAAAGAGTGGCTTGGCTTGGTTCATACCGTAGGTCTTTAATGCACAAATCCAATTTTTCTTCATATGTTTTTTTTTTTTTTTTTTTTTGGCGTGCCCGTTCAGACTGCCTTTTCCCTTTCAGCCCGTAAATGTAGCACGCTTGTGTACCAACTCTTACTCCGACATGCAGTGAACAAACTGACCCGCATGCACAGAAGCATCAAAACAAATGCTTACACATGCTGGCTCTACGTCATTCTAGTGCGATCATATTTTGATTTCCAAAAACACAAATAACAGACATAAATAATCCCCATTTACTCTTATATTCAAAGTTTTGATGGATTGACAGAACTCATGCATGCATTGTACGTGCATGACACACACATACGGACAGTTTGCCCCGAATCTCGGCCATGTAAGCAATATTGAAATATTTCCCTTTTGGCGCACAGAAAGAAAACAGAGCATTCTCAGGCTTATCCTCCTACTCCATTTTATTTTTTCATGACTGTGGTCAAGCCCATCTCTTCCCTAAAAGCCAAGTTCAAGCTAGGTGCTAACGCTAAATGCACAGCTCCATCGCTGCTGTAACTCCCTGCCTCTTTAGCTCTTGTCAAGCCCACCGCTTCCCGAAAAGCCGAGTTCAAGCTAGGCGCTAACGCTAATGCACAGCTCAGTCACTGCTGTAACTCCTTGCCTCTTTTGCTCTTTGCTGATGTAATTACTGCATGAATTCCGTCAATGAATTCTGATTTGAGAGAATTGAGAGTTCAGACCGCAGCCAAATTCTGAAAATGGGGGCCAAATCGGATTTTAACCACATACGAAAATGACCTAGATCGGATTTGAATTGAGGTTCATACCGTCAAGTCGGAAAAACACGAAAAAATTTGATTTGTGTATTAAAACCCGCGGTTGAAGAGTGTTTGATTTATTCCATCATGAATATGATTTGGATGATACATTTACCTCTGCCAAAGAAAATAACCTGTGCCAAATGTCATGACACACCTCTAAGGATTTAAGTCTCAAATTTCTGCCATTTATTAGAGATGTAAATCAACATCCCGATTACTAGCAAGGTGTCCTTGAGCTAAAACGCTCCCAAAATAATGAAGACGGACAAGTAATTGTCAAGAGAAAAAACAAATGTATGTTTTGTAATGAATTAGATTGCCGACCTATCGGATTGGTACACTGTTTAGGCAGATCCTCAACATCAGGTGACTCGAAATCAGGTGCAAAAATATATGATCGGGACATCTCTACTTGTTATCTACACCATTATAATGCCCAAACGGCTTTACAGGCTGTTCTTCACGCATTTATACACCAGTGGGAGGTGCTGCTGCCGTAAGCTGATGACATTAACCATCATCTTGTCTCTAGGTTAAAATATCACTTTATAGATTTGCTTCCAAATATACTTGAATTTTAGCTCTATGTGTTCACCTTCCACAGCTTCAGGGAGTGTTTGAAGATGATGAATCATTGGAATTCTTGGCGTTAAGTAGGTCAAAGGGGGATTTACATGCAGTCAAACATCAAAGCGGATACGTACTGTAACATTTAAATGTGTTGACGATCTGTCTGCTTTGATTTTGTTTTGCTGTCATTTTGAATATCACCATCACCTTGATCACAGCATTATGTTACAATCTGTGAACAGTTGTGGTAGGATGTTTATACACTCATTTTGGCCATGAATGTCATTAATTTTGGCTGTTTATTTAGAGTGTGCGTAAACTTCTGTTCAAAACTGAATGTATTAATGGAATAAATGGATGTAAACATTGATTCTTTTCCCCATCCAGCTATATATGACGTAGTGGAAGAGAAGGTGGACTCAGAACCAGATTTCCAGTACATCCCAGAAAAGTCCCCTCAGGACCCCACCCAGCTAGACCAGCATGCTCTGAGGGACTCCATGGTTGCGCTAAAGGACGGTCTAAGCAGCGGGGCCATACTAGCCCAGTTTGATGTGAGTTGAAATGCGCAAACAGTCGTAAAGCAGTATTTTTTATCAACTCTCTGCTTTTTCTTACAGCAACTTTACAGAAAGAGGCCAGGGATGACCATGCTTTGTGCCAAATTACCTCAGAACGTTTCCAAAAATCGCTACAGAGACATCTCTCCTTGTATGGGATTGTCTTACAAACTTTAATAAAACTAAAGAACACACTGTCACTTATCACTGCATAAACATGTTTGCTTTTCTCTTTGTCTTTTAAGACGATGCCACGCGGGTCATTCTAAAAAGCACAGATGACTACATCAATGCAAATTACATTAATGTGAGTTCTTCTTTTCCTACCTCTTTATCCATCCATCATCTACCGCTAAATAGCTCTCTATAAATCTAAAACAATGGCTAACCCTTAATCGGGCATGTTGTATTTTGGGTAATGTAACAAACGTAACTTCAATTATTGTTATTAACAAAATCTTTTTTTTTTTCTTTTTATTAGTAATTCGTATTTTTTCATATATTTTTTTATATTAATAAATACATTAATAAATGAGAAAAAATGTTCATGAAAACTAAATTAACTAAAAATGCAATTTCTGGAAAAAATTGTGGGGATGCTTTGCTCTGCTGGTGCTGACTCGTGTGAGTCCCATCCTGTGGATTTTGGGGCATTTACTGGTCACTTCCTATTCTTTTTGGGTCACTTCTTGCTGATTTTGGTGCATTTCTGGGTCACTTCCTGTTTTTGGGCCTTTCCATGAGAGATTAACTCTGCTTATAGCCCCCAATAACACTCTAAAGTTTATCTATATATTTCTTTCTTCACTGTTGATTAATAGTATTTAAATGAGTGTCCTTTCAAGAGTTAAGGCAAAAGCTCTTTAACTCATTCACTGCCATTGAAAACAATAGTCAACTCCTTTTGAACGGAGATGGCTGACATTGAATGATCATGTATCGCTGCCGACCGTCCCAGTCCAAATGGATTGGAAGTCTCGCCATCAATGGCGGCCATTGTGCTGAAATATGAAATGACATTAAAGGGAACCTCTGACTTGAAGACTTGTGGGCTCTAACAAACCACAATTGTTCACTCTTACTAAAATATTGCCATTGATTTAAAAATCTATAATATTGAGTAGATGTTTTGACCTACGGAGGGCGTCATGTTTTATGGACGCTCAGGGTGATGATGTAGATTGTCACTGTCACTCGACGAATACAACTGTGTTACTGCGATTCCTTCTACTCGATGAGACGTCCAACACATGCGCTAATTGGTTAAAAACGGCCAGTACTTACTATTTGTGTTTTTATTGAGTCTTTTATTACCTTTTCATTGCCTCAAAATACTTTTTGCATGTGTTTCCCTCTCATACTTTTAAGCATCGTGTTTTCTTATTGGTAGCTTTAAAGCAAGATTGATGATCTGTTGACTACATTAGTCACGCAGCATATTCAAACAACATCCTTATTTGATGTTATGGTACTACGTTTAAGTATTTTCTTAAGGTATCTTTAGTATGTTCTATCAGTATGCATCTAAACAAAACAAGCTGAAAGCGCACGGTAGTATTTTGGGTGTCAAATTCGCCTCTTGTAGAAATGTTTCGCAGGTGTAGCACATTTTGGCAGAACACAATGTTTTTCCCCCTACTCTCGTCACGTCTCATCCCGTCTTTCCTGTTTATTTTGCTCATCCGAGTTGTTTTGTGAAATATCGACAGTGCTGTCATGCTCATTAATGTTCCTCTCTGGTTCAAATTGGGTTGAACAGATGGCATGTTTATGTCGCTAGTGTTATACTCTGGAAGCCTGGCAGCGTAACCATGTGACGTCACTGCCCTGCGACGTCAACAACAATGCCGACCTACTAGCTAAACAACTTTTACAAATTGTATAAAAACGAAAACATCAAGAGGGCTTTCAATATCAAATTATTTTCACTCATAATAACATTTATTTTAACTCATAATAACATTTATCTTTCAAGAACTAGAAATCTTTCCATCCGTGGATCCCTTTAAAATAGTTACAACATAGTTTCACTTTTTTCTTATTGGCAATATGCCAAAGTTGCTGTGTGCTCAATGGAAAAAAAAAACTTCATTTTTTTAAAAGTAACTCTGGTTCTCTGTATCACAATCCTTGTGCATACAGATGGAGATTCCCGCCTCCAGTCTCATAAACCGCTACATAGCTTGCCAAGGTCCTTTGCCCAACACCTGCCCTGACTTCTGGCAAATGACCTGGGAGCAAGGTTCGTCCATGGTGGTCATGCTCACAACGCAGGTTGAGAGGGGACGGGTAAGTTGAGGATTTTCATTCTTTTTTCGATCTAAGACTGAAGAGTTGTTGGTCCTGCATATTTTGCTTTTACTGCGTACTTTATATCAAATATTCCTAAAGCAACAACTTGGAATTTTACTCTTTCAACCAACAGTTTCAGTAATCACAAATTCTAATAGAAGTTGTCATGGTTGGTGTTGGCCTATTTAAATCAGGGCTGTCAATGAGGAAAATCTGAATTTATTTCAAAGTTTACAAAAATATATTGACATGCAACTGATCTGTTACTGAGACTGTTTGATTAATTGTCCTATACTGGTCATTTAAGTAAATGCATACATACAATTAGTCTTAACTTTATTAGAATGTTTCACGAACAGATGTATCGATTGCCGTTTTGTGTATTTTTATTTTTTATTTTTTGTTGTCCTAGGTGAAGTGCCACCAGTACTGGCCTAATCCAGAGAGCAGTGCTACTTATGGAGACTTCACTGTTACGTGCCACAACGAGGAAGGCAATTCGGCCTTCCTGGTCAGGGAAATGAACCTCATGCACTCACAGGTGAGCAGAACTGATGAACATTTTCAAACTAATTACCAAAATTAGCACAGGTATAAATATTCGCTTGATGCTGCTGGCAAAAATGACTGTCAATGGCAGTGAATTAAAGTAATTTTCGGACTAAAAGGCAAACCTGACTATACGCCGCCACCCACCAAATTAGACACGAAACGGCATTTGTTCATAGACGCACTGGACTATAGGATTCATCTGTCCTCACTGTATTATGGGATATTTACACCAAAAGATATTAACCGGTAACACTTTGACAGCGGCATTATAAGACCAAATTAAACACCATGAAGCTCTGAACCAATTGGCTGTAAAGCTTCATTGCTTCAAGAAGCTTCATTTGGCCATCACTGCTCCCTTGAGGGAGACAGTCAACCTCTGCTGCCACCTGCTGTCAGCACTGTTGTCGTCCAACATGCCTCCTGGCATGCATTACGGCGCTATAGACAAAATTCATGTTCTGTGCTAATTATTTCTTCAGCTACTGTTCCAGTTGTTTCACTAATTGCTCGTTATGGTATTTGGTAACACTTTATTTGACTGTGGCACCATAAGACTGTCATAAGACAATCATTATTATGACATGACACTTTCATGAGCATTAATGAATGCTTATAACAGATGTCATTTAATGACATCTGGGAAATTATCTCACTTTTAAATGGATATGAAAGATCCAAACTGGAAAAAAATTGAGTTAGTGACATAATTTGCCAGATGACAATTAATGACATCGGTCATAAGCATTCAGTAATGCCCATGATAGTGTCATGTCATAATTATGACGGTCTTATGACGCTGCTGTCAAATAAAGTAATAAATAAACAAATAACATGCACTGGACTATTCAAAATGAGGCGGAAAAAAGTAGCGACTTATAGTCCGAAAATTACAGTAGTTGAAAGGCCGCACGATGACTTTTTTTTTCCCAGAAAAAAAAATCTTTTTGAATGAATTTTGCTGTACTGCAGACATACTTTCTCCTTTCTCCCTCGGAAAAAATATTGACATGATCTAGGCTGTTTGGTAGCATTGCAACATAACAGGTCAATTTGATGTTTTTGACTAAACTACATTTATCAGGCAACACAATGGTCTGTTATTTATGTGAAAAATATTTGCCCGCTCACCAATTTGACACTATGGCTGTGTTCAGACCGCAGGCAGATCTGATTCCAATGGGATTCTTCCTGATTCTTCCTCGGATCTGATTTTTAGGGCTGACTTCAGATTGTTTTTAGCAAGTGTCCAAATCAGATCAGGGACTGTTCAGACTGGGCCACATTATTGACACACCAGACAGGTTGCTGTGCAATGAAAGAGTCCAGCAAATCCAGCATAATGATGTCGCGGACAGTCAAATACCATTTGAGCTGTTCAGACTGAGAAGCATCTTGTCCATATCTGATATGAAATTACCTACTGTGTGTGGTTTCGATCCCATATCTGATTTCTGTGCTTTGTGACTGTTCAGACTACAAAAAACCCATCCAGTTTCAATCTGGATTGGCTAAAAATCTGATTTTGATTGCCAGCCTGAACAAGGCTTTTGTGAAAAAGTAATTGCCCCCTAAATCAAATATTGAGTTGTGTCACCTTTCGGCAGCAGTAACTGAAATCAAACATGTGCGATAATTGTTGATGAGTCTTTCACACTGCCGTGGAGGAATTTTGGACCAATCTTCTTTGCAGAATTGTTTCAATTCTTAAATATTGTAGGATAAAGTGGGATATTAAATTTGGCTTGATGAATTGAAACAACTGTGGGTGATAAAAGGAGGCAAATATGTTTTCACAGCTTTGTAGCTTGCTCTCTATGATGCAATGTTATCAGCATAAAAACATGCTGTATTGTATGGGTTTTCCTAGAAAACGGCAAGTTTTGGCACTTGTCCTTGTCATGTTCATTTTCTTTGTGTCGTTATCTTTCTCCTTTTTGAATGAGGTAATGTGAAAGCTGAAAGACAACCACTGGAGCCGCTCTTTTTACGACTGTTGTGACTGATGAGTTTTTGGTGTTATAAAGAAAGCTCAATTATCTACAGTAGCTTGCAGAGCAGTGCAAAAATGGACAACACATGGCCGAGCAGTGTTTTACTGTAATTATGTCTTCACTACTACATTAGATTCGGTTATTAATAGACTACGGTGGTCCCTTGGCTATCCCGGCAGTTACATTTTATAAATAACTCTAAATAGGCGAAAACCGCAGTGCTGTAGATTTCTGACTTTAACCCCTGATACCTGGATTTAAATATACATTAAAAAATATAAACACTCAGGTGGCTTGAAGTTTGGCTCTGAGACCCTCAATTTGCCAAATTTCAAAATTGTCCAATTAGCATGTGTAATACATCATTGGAAAGCTTCATTCAAATTAAATAAAAAAATTCTGGTGGAAAATTTTGAGCAGGAGGGCATTTAAGAAAACAAAAAATTAAACCCCAACTTGAGGTGAGAGCATAATTAAACAGGGATGTAAGACGGCGCGAGAGCGGCCGCCGTAGAAGAACTTTCATTTGAGGATCCAGAGAAGGTGTGTTGCCATAGTGAGAGGTGTGGGCTGTTCTTTTTCTGGCTCCCGCTGCTCCCGCATGTGGACCACGTATTGAAATCTGGGTTACCATGACAACCCGACCAACCCTAGTCAGTCAGATTCCTGGGAAACAAACAAAAGCAAATAAGTGGAGTGAAGTTGCAAGATAAAAAGCAGAAGCAAAACAACATGTTTGCTTATGTTTGGTGCTTGCACTTGTGGTGGTCATTAAATTACAGACTACTGCTTTGTCTTTGCTGGAGTAGATGAAACAATAATAACAGAGTTCATTTTTATGAGTTTGTTGTTATGTTTAGATGTGTAATTATTTGTTTGGGTGCACATGTATGTACAGTTGAACTCCCTGACCATTTTTGCGTAGATTGGCATTTCAAAATGTATCGGTCTAGAAAGCAATAGAAAAATAAAATAATACTAATAAAATGATTATATATATTACATTATTACTATTATTATTATGAATTAATTGTATGAATAATAAGGGAAAAGTAATTACATTTGTGAATGAACATTTCTCATGCGGTCAAATTCATGTCTCTGTATGTGTTCCGCTTTTGAAGAGTGAGCAGCATAGAGAGCTGACCCAGATCCAGTACTTGGCGTGGCCCGACCACGGTGTCCCTGATGACTCCACTGACTTCTTGGACTTTGTGGCTTTGGTCCGGAGCAAAAGGACTGGACAGGACCAGCCAATGGTGGTACACTGCAGGTACGAATCTCGACAATAAGGCAGACCAGTGCAAGGTGCACAAGTATGGTGCTCATGACCAAGGTTATTATCGTTAATGAAAGCGGACCAAATGAACAAAACCAGAATATAAGAAACATTTTTCTTAACCGAAATAAATACAAACTATAATAAAAGAAAAAAAAAGCACAAACTGAATGTGTTTTGTGTGTTCACAAAGCTAACTAAAACATGTAAATGGACTAAAATTAAAAAAATAAACACACACTCCCATATTTTATTCACAGAAGCAGTATTTACACACATCTTGCTTTCTAGGCAGCAATGTGTGGACTTCCTTATGAAACAAAAATATATTTCAGTATACAGGAAAATATGTAACTAATTAATATACTGTATTTCCATATATGAGATTTAGTATTTCCTGTGTATAATCCAAGAAAGTGGCAATAATTTATACATTTTGTGACATCTAGCAATAATAATATAATTTCATTCCATTCCATTCAAGCAATGCATTGATAAATATATTTTGCTTTTCAAAGGGCTGTTACGGGTGTTTAAAATGAACTGGATTTTTTTTTTGTTGAGAGTTGTAATTTTTTAATACTACCCCTGACAAAACCTGCCAAAAAAAAAAACAAAGTATGAAAAACTGATAATAAAATGAAGTAATCTCAAGAAAAACTAGCAACTCTTTAAACTAAAACTAACTATGTAAAACACTTCAAAACTATTGTAAACATGCTTGTGACTTGAGTTGACTTAAATACTGCTGGATAATTAACTTTTAAGCCAAAGAAAATATATTTGTATCGCACAATTCAACACAAGGTAATTCAAAGTGCTTAACATCATATTAAAATCAGCCAGACCATAGACTTCATAATGATATTGACGCAGATTTATATGGGGCCTGCATTGTTGGCGTGGCCGTCAAATCTGACCGAGTGGAATCACAGACAAAGAGCTTTTTTCGTTGAAAATTCTTGTGAATAAATGCTTAAATCCCTGAATTCTTTATAGATACGGACGTAAAACAGTCTCGATTTTTGGTTAAAAGCAACAACAACAAAAAAACAAAAAAAAAAATGTGGGGTTAGCATTTATTTTACGTTAATATGTTGAAGTACAATGCTGGTCTGTCAGTCAATGTGGCAGCCGTCATATCACATGTCACAGAGCTTTTCCGGTAAAAATTCTTGTGAATAAATGCTTAAATCCCTGAATTCTTTAGGAATATGGACGTAAAACAGTCTCGATTCTTGGTTAAAGGCAAAAAAAAAAGTGCTGTAAGTATTTATTTTGCGTAAATATGTTGAAGTACGATGCTAGTCTGTTAGTCGATGTGGCAGCCGTCATATGTAAACAGAGCTTTTACGGTGAAAATTCTTGTGAATAAATGATAAAAACCTTGAATTTTTTTTTGTAGATATGGGTGTAAAACAGTCTCGATTCTTGGTTAAAAGCCAAAAGTACGATGCTACTCTGTCAGTCAATGTGGCGGCAGCCTTATGTAAACAGAGCTTTTCCGGTGAAAATTCTTGTGAATAAATGCTTAAATCCCTGAATTCTTTATAGATATGGACGTAAAACAGTCTCGATTTTTGGTTAAAAGCTACAAAAGATGCTAGTCTGTTAGTCGATGTGGCAGCTGTCATATGTAAACAGAGCTTTTACGGTGAAAAATCTTGTGAATAAATGATAAAAACCTTGAATTTTTTTTTTTTTATATATGGGTGTAAAACAGTCTCGATTCTTGGTTAAAAGCCAAAAGTACGATGCTACTCTGTCAGTTAATGTGGTGGCAGCCTTATGTAAACAGAGCTTTTCCGGTGAAAATTCTTGTGAATAAATGCTTAAATCCCTGAATTCTTTATAGATATGGATGTAAAACAGTCTCGATTTTTGGTTAAAAGCTACAAAAAAAAAAAAAAACGTGACGTTAGCATTTATTTTACGTAAATATGTTGAATACGATGCTAGTCTGTTAGTCGATGTGGCAGCCGTCATATGTAAACAGAGCTTTTCCGGTGAAAATTCTTGTGAATAAATGATAAAATCCTCGAATTTTTTATAGATATGGACGTAAAACAGTCTCGATTCTTGGTTAAAAGCCAAAAAAACGTGCAGTTGGCAGTTATTTTAAGTAAATATGTCGACGTACGATGCTACTGTCGGTCAATGTGGCGGCCGCCTTATGTAAACAGAGCTTTTCCGGTGAAAATTCTTGTGAATAAATGCTTAAATCCCTGAATTCTTTATAGATATGGACGTAAAACAGTCTCGATTCTTGGTCAAAAGCAAAAAAAAAAAGAAAAAGTGCAGTTACAATTTATTTTACGTAAATATATCGAAATACAATGCTAGTCTGTTAGTGAATGTAGCTGGCGTCTGCCTTATGTAAACAGAGCTTTTCCAGTGAAAATTCTTGTGTGAATAAATACTTAAACCCCTGAATTCTTTATAGATATGGACGTAAAACTGTCTCGATTCTTGGTTGAAAACAAGAAAAAAAACGTGCAGTTGGCATTTATTTTAAGTAAATATGTCGAAGTACGATGCTAGTTTGTCAGTCAATGTGGCAGCCGTCATATGTAAACAGAGCTTTTCGGTAAAAATTCTTGTGAATAAATGCTTAAATCCCTGAAATCTTTAGGAACATGGATGTAAAACTGTCCCAATTCTTGGTCAAAAGCAAAAAAAAAAAAAAGGTGCAGTTAGCATTTATTTTACGTAAATATGTCGAAGAATGATGCTAGTCTGTTAGACAGTGTGGTGGCAGCCTTACAACAAAGAGCTTTTTACGTTGAAAATTCTTATGAAAAAAACGAAAAATATAATAATTACCTTAAATCCTCAAACAAAATCACTCCTGAGAAAATCCTTCTTGTTTGTTTGTGGTTCTTTCGTACTTTTTCAACATAAATCCGGCATTGGATCGCTGCATGTGTCGCTGCGACCGACTGGAAATAACTGAAGCAGATTGTGGGACGGCCCCCTACTTGAAGGCATGGCGCAGTGAAGGTCGAATCTGACCCGTTAATATCCTTATGAAGTCTATTAGGAGTGGGAACCTCTTGTTACCTCGCGATACAATACGATTTGCGATACAAAGCTCACGATAACGACGATCTGATGACATGGCGATACAACGATTATCGATACATTGGTCAGGAAATCATTCTAGGATATTTTACAAACAACTAATAAACAGATAAACAAGCTTCCCCTGTGAATTGGGATGAGTTTATCACTAGTAGACGTCCAATCCATTTGAACTGGGAGGGTGGCAGCGAATGAACATTCGCCATTTGAGGTCATTTACCTGTTGATTTTTAGTTATTTCCTGTTAATTTGGGGGTATTTTATGGGTCACCTCCTGTTTATTTTGAGTTACAGAACAGGAAGTGACCTGGGAATCACCCAAATGAATAGGCAGTGACTTAAATTCAACAGGAAATGACCTGTAAATGAAAAGCAAGTGACCTGTAAATGCTCCAAAAATCAGACAGAATGACTGCGAATGCTCTTGTGTCGAATGAACGAAGGTTCCCAGTCTAAATGGATTGGAGTCGAGCAAGGTCAATGGCAGCCTTAGAGTTAACTGAGGCGCTATTATGGTGGAAAATTTTGGTAGCAACTTGTTGGTTCCTTTTTTTTTAAAAACATTGACACTTTTTAAAACAATATCTCGATTCTTGGCAGGAGCATATTGATAACCTTTTGGGATACACTGTATCACGATATATCACCATTTCGATATTTTGTCACACCCCTAAAGTCTATGGCCAGACACAATTAAAAAATAAAACAAAAAATCAATTAAAAAAGAAAATGAATTAAACGTCAATCCTCCCGCTTTCTCCTAGTGCTGGGATTGGTCGGACAGGTGTTCTGATCACCATGGAAACCGCCTTGTGTCTCATGGAGTGCGGCCAGCCCGTGTTCCCTCTGGAAATCGTCCGGACCATGAGAGACCAGAGAGCCATGATGATCCAGACACCCGTACGTTGAGCACCGTTTTTCCATCTTGCTTCTCCTGCTTGATCTAAATCAGGGGTGCCGAAGTCCAGTCCTCGAAAGCCCCTATCCAGCTTGTTTTCTATTTCTCCCTCCTCCACACACCTGACTCAAATAATCAGGATCATTATCAGGCTCCTGCAGAGCTTGCTGATGAGCTGATCATTTGATTCAGGTGTGTTCAAGGAGGGAGACATGGAAAACAAGCTGGATAGGGGCTCTCGAAGACCAGACTTGGGCACCCCTGATCTAAATCATCTCGTGTTGGTCTCCACCAGAGTCAGTACCGCTTTGTGTGCGAGGCCATCTTGAAGGTCTATGAGGAGGGTCTGGTACAACCGCTGACACCTACAGTCTACCAGCTCCGAGAGAAGGCTGATGGATTGCGGGAAGAGGAGGAGAATACAGAAACGGAAGGCATAGCGAAAGCAGGGGATGAGGAAGCGACTGTGGCGGAGCTGCTGGAAGGAGGTTTGGACGAGGAGGAGGAGGACGACGACGACGAAGAAGTGGAGGTGCTCGATGTCGGGGAGGTGACGGAAGACGAAGTGGAGGAGCCCAGCATCGCCAGCGCCACCAGCGAGACCAGCGTGAACCCTGACCCCGATCCTGACGATCCGTGACACTTTTTGAGGTGAAGCAGGAACATGAGGAGAGAACAAAACGCACTGTTGCACTTTATGATGAAAAAAAAAAATTGGAAAGAACAAATGGACAACAAACAGGAAACTCATGGACAAGCAATCCTGCCGTGTTGATAAGGTACCATTAGAAGCTGTTGTGTGTTCAGGTTACACACAAAGTCTACAAAAACGTGGATGCTTTTGTGCCATAAGTACCAATGGGTTTGGGCTTTCCCGTGGATGGAAAGCTTCCTGCCTCCCCCTCGGTCCCGTCGCCCCGCCCCGTTCGTGTGCGCGTCTGCCAGACAGACCTGCGGTTTTTTTAGTGTCCTTTTAGCTAATACAGAGATAAAACCTTTATCTTTTGTCCCTCCCGAAGAGTATTTATTGTGTTTTAGTTGGTGTCGAACCTTTTCCACTGATCAAAAATGAGTTATATGTCGGTACCGATTTAGAACATCATGCTTTCCCGGTTAGCTTTTAAGTAGTAGTCGGATTCTTCTTAACTCATCGCCTGCCATCGACAGCAATAGATGTCCAAACCATTTGTTCATTCGCTGCCAGCCTCCGAGTTCAAATAGATTGGACGTCTACTAGTGATAAACTAACTTAAATTCAATGTCATATCAGTCATATCATCCTCAATGGCAGCCAATGAGTTAACGGATTGGTTTATTGTTTTGCTTTGTGAGGATGAAATAAGAAGTGATTTAATTTATTGTTTTGATTTTTCGCATATTTCTAGCTTCGGACTGACGGATAGACATTGGGAGAAAAATTTAGCATGGTGACTTTGGTTTATTGTTTTGCAGGGGTTTTTTTTTTTCAGCGCAGGGAAGAACAAAACAGGTTCAAGATCTTCAGGATGCGTTCACTGGGGGAAGCCATTTTTTATTCATTTGTGTGCATGAAGCAGTTGAAGTCAATGTCAGATTAAATTTAACCCCTGAAGTACTCATCAAACACCCTCGTTGGATGGCTCAGGGGAATTCTTAATACGAGTCGCAAGTCCTAAAATTTGTGCAAAATGGCTGCTTTAAATAAAAAAAGGCCGACTTCCCGTTAATTGTTTTACCATGGGTCCGTTGAGACCATAGATATTACAGATACTCTATATAGAGCTAAATGTGCCAATCGGGATGGTCCTTAATCTTTATCACTTGTTGGCCATTTTGTGTCAGTGTCATTTGTTTATAGTCAATGGAGCGTGTACTTTGTAATTGCTATAAATTGCTCCATTTTTTAAACTGTTTGGTTTTTCATAAACCTCCCTAAAAATGTATGCATTTTTTCAGAATCTGGTGTGAATCATAGCAATGTTATGAACCAAACCGTTTGAAAATCTCTCTAGGTTTCGGAGTTAAAAGTAATTTAGGTGAGAAACTCTTGGATGCGAAAGAAAAAAAAAAACACCAGAGACGTCCACAGATTTAACATTGTGGTTACTAAACCGTTGCCTATTCGCATCTAGCTCTGTATATGTGATGTCTATGGTTGAGGCGTTTCCAGCTGTCCTGTATTCAGATGTCCAACCAATTTCGTTATTTTCCTGGGGTACCAAAGTGAATTTTTTGGGTGTTAATCCTTTATAAGGCAAGTGACCACGAGGCATCACGATTAGCATTTGGTATACAAGTATGGCCTACATGACCCAAAATTTGCTGTCGACGAATGTGGACGCCAGGTCGCAATTATTAAATATACACTATATTTTTGTTCTATTATTCCTTATTGCATTATTCTTCTATATATTTTTTTATATATAGGGATGTCCCGATTGCATATTTTTGCACCCGAGTCAGTCACCTGATTTTCAGAATCTGCCAATACAGAGTCCTGGTCCGATACCGGTATTTAAAATTTTTTTTATAATTTGAACAAAAGTTCCAAACATGTTACAGTAGTGTACTGTTTACAGTACTTTCTCTCCCTCTTTTTATGGGAGTGTTGCAAAAAACATACATACTATTGTTTCTCTTGGCAATGCCATTGTATTCATTGATTATTTTGGTAGTTTTTAGCCCTTGATTGTCTTTTTTTTTTTTTTTTTTTTTTAATTTAAAAACCCGATCTTTTTACCCAATTCGGATCCCCTGAAAAATTGGCCCAATCTCCAAGCACATGATCAGATCGTCGACATCCCTATTTTTTATTTTATTTTTTTTTCATTAATAAAATATTAATTAAAATTAAAATGACTATAACAAGAAATACACACTGGTTATGGCCCCCAATAACATGCTTTTTAAATTTAGATTTTTAAAAAAATAGTATTTAACTTATTTTATGCCGTTGACAACGATAAATGCTAATTCATTTAAACTGGAATTTCTAACTCTAGTTTCAGTGCAAGTGACGTCAACTGACGTCCTGGAGAATGCTAGCAAACCTCTGATCAAAATTTATTCGCAGTGTAGCGGCATCACTGGCATCCGATGAGTTAAATAAGTGCCCGATAAAGGACCCCTAAAAAAATTAATATATAAATGGATGTTCCTCCTTTATTCCCAATGAGTGGAGCCATTTGGCTATCCATCCAGATGAAAAACAAACGGGTCACACTATTGAAATCACACAAAGTCCCCTTTGGATTTTTTCCTATTTGTAACATGCAGCACTTCAAAATAATAATAATAATAATTTAAAAAATAATATTTGAATATCTCTTGGTACATTTCAAGCTAGTTTTGTTTTTTGGTAGTCGTGTACACCAGCCCAAGTGATAAATTCCACTGTGGACTTTTTAACTTATTTCAGACACCATGATTATTTTTGACTTTTTTTCATTGAGTGGTTTACCGTTGTTGCTAGTTGTATGTAAAAGTTCATCGCATTTTTTCCATGACTGGATGAATTTAATCCCAAGCTTCCGTTTTTGGTTCTCTACAGTTGCATCTCAATAAATTAGAATACACAGAAATTTCAGTTGTGTCAATTGAACATGCCCATTCATCCATTATCTGGATTAAACACTTGAGCGTGCTACACAGTTTACCTTTGTGCAGTCATTAAAAAAAAACTGAACATCTGTTACCATGCCCCCATTAATCCACAAATCTGAAATTTCACAATGAATACATTTTCAGACATGTTGAAATGAAAAGAAACACAGAATGTGACATAACAAGTCATAATGATTTCTCACACAACAGGTTTTGGACAGGCATTTTCCTTCAGTGAAATCTCACGGGATGAGATCTCACGAGACTTGAATTGAAACACGCTTAAATTGCAATTATACTTTGCCTCCCAAAAATTAAAGTATCACTTTTATTTTGCGAAAAAACGAATGGATAGGCAGCTATTGCCACCCAGCCTGAAATATTTCATATTTGCTTTTAAATCCATCAAGATTGACGCAAATATGTCTCAAAGTGTGGTAAGAGTACTACCAGTGGTACATGGGCTCCTTTTAGTGGTACGCAAAAGATTCATACAACATTTTTAAATCTACAACAGTGCATTTATCAACTACAGTTTGGATGTATTTAACTTATAACAATGAACCACATTTAATGTTCAAGAACTTTCGTTTCAAATGTTTAACAAGAACCTATTCAATTTAACTCGATCCTTAAGTACCATTTTACAGTGGTATAAAAAAAGTCTGAACCTTTTAGAATTTCTCACATTTCTGCATGAAATCACCATCAAATGTGATCTGATTTTTATCAAAATCACACAGATAAAAAAAAAAGTGTCTGCTTTAACTAAAACCACCCAAACATTTATAGGCTTTTATATTTTAATGAGGATGGTATGCAAACAATGATAGAAAGGGGGGGGGGTAAGTAAGTGAACCATAACATTTAATATTTTGTGCCCCCCTTTTGGCAGCAATAACTTCAACCAGACGCTTCCTGTAGCTGCAAATCTGTCTGGCACATCGATCACTACAAAACTGCTATAGTTCAGTCAGATTCGGGAAGTCTGGCATGAACCGCTGTCTTTAGGTTATGCCTCAGCATGTCAATGGGGTTCAAGTCTGGACTTTGACTTGGCCACTCCAGAACTAATATTTTGTTCTTCTGAAACCATTCTGAAATTGATTTACTTCTGTGTTTTGGATCATTGTCTTGTTGCAGCATCCATCCTCTTTTTAGCTTCAACTGTCTGACAGACGGCCTTAGGTTTTCCTGCAAAACATCCTGATAAACTTTTGAATTCATTCTTCCATTAATGAGTGCAAGTTTTCCAGGCACTGAGGCAGCAAAACAGCCCCAAATCATGATGCTCCCTTCACCATACGTCACGGTGGGGATGAGGTGTTTATTTTGGTGAGTTGTTCCATTGTTCTCCCACACATGATGTTGTGTGTTACTCCCAAACAATTCAACTTTGGTTTCATTGGTCCACAAAATATTTTGCCTAATCTTTTGTGGAGTTTCCAAGTGCCTTTTTGCAAACATTAAATGAGTAACGATATATATATATATATATATATATATATATATATATATATATATATTTATTTATTTATTTTTTTTTTGACAGCAGTGGCTTCCTCCATGGAGGTCTCCCATGAATACCATCCTTGGTCATAGTTTTACATATAGTTGATGTGTGCACAGAGATATTGGACTGTGCCAGTGATTTCTGTAAGTCTTTAGCAGACACTCTAGGGTTCTTTTTGACCTCTCCGAGTATTCTGCGCTGAACTCTTGGTGTCATCTTTGGTGGACGGCAACTCCTTGTGAGAGAAGCTCCATTTGTAGACAACTTCTCTGACTGTTGAGTGATGAACATCCAGACTTTTAGAGATGGTTTTGTATTCTTTCCCAGCTTTATAAAAATCAACAATTCTTGATCGCAGGTCATTAGACGCCTCTTTTGACCGAGCCATGATGCACATCAGACAATGCTTCTCATCAAGACATTTCTTACCAGGTGTGTATTTTATAGTGGGCAGGGCAGCTTCAAACCACTCATCAGTGATTGGGCACAGAACTGACTTAAATTGTTTGGTAGAAATTGGTTTCAATTGCTCTTTAAGTCTCCTTAGGGAGAGGGTTAACTTATTTATTTTCCCCCTTCTGTCATTGTTTGCATGCTATCCTCATACCTATAAATGTTTGGGTGGTTTTAGTTAAAGCAGACACTGCATTTTCATCTGTGTGATTTTGATCAGATCACATTTGATAGTGATTTTATGCAGAAATTTTAAAAATTCCAAAGTTTCAGATACTTTTCATACCACTGTATGTATTAATTCTTAAATCTAAGTGCAGCGGTAATGCTCAAACTGTGACTTATAAAAATAACTAGAAACTCTTGAATTTTTTTTCGTCAACAATTTGGCCTAGTCCACTAACATTTTAAATTCTTGCCTGCCAACCCTGTGCAGTCCATTTTGACCTGGAGGGTTGGCAGCCATCTTGCTGTATAATGTTTTAAGAACCACTGGTCAAAAAATGACGCTCCACAACCCTTTTTTGACATAGTTTGTGGCACCCAGGTGCCTCAAGATGGTGCCATGTTACAACTTTGTCTTTATTTAGCACATGCTTGTCATTTAACGTCGTTCATCGACACCAAGGTAACGCAAAGCAATATTTTTATTGCATTAGCATGAGGAAAAGATCAACACAAACAATCTACACAATAAAATTGAACTACTGAAATACATTTTCCAACATATTTATCTATTTCATTGAGATGCATTTGTATAGCCCCTCTCCTTGTTCACATTTGAATATTTGGAGCTGTCTGTTCTAAGCCTGCTTGTCTTTAAACTGGAATGGAACATGGTGCCATAAAAAAATTTTGTTCTTCTTTTAAAAGTTTTTTTTTTTTTAAGTCTGCTATAAGAAACCGGCCTAGTGGTGCTTTTCGTAGTTGGTTCCCCTGTCAAAAGTTTTTGTTCTCCTTCAAAAACTCAACTGCCTCGCACAGCACATATCATCCAGCTTGTCATGCTTTAGATCGCTCTCTCGCTTCTTTTCAAAAAGAACGACACTACTTTGCTTCCTTCCAGCTAACTTCCCATTCAGCAGGCAAGTTGGTCATTTTTTTTAGTGACTTTAATGAGACACGAACAAAACATTTGATATTTTATCAAGAAATAAAACACTTGCCACTAAAGAGGGAGAGTATACGACTGTACCAAACACTTAGCGAGGAGCTTTTATGAATGAAATGTTTTATGACTCATAATTGGTGCATTTTGGGTACTGATCAAAGGTAGTTTTAGTGGGGTTCAGGAATGGTATAGCTGTACTTTTTGCAAAGATGAAACCTGTTTTAGAATGCTAGGAAAAGGGCAGCACTTTGTAGAAATGCTGAGTGGCAAGTAGTGCTACTGAAAAAAAATCTTTTTTTTTTTTTTTTTTTTTAGAATTTATTTCCATTTGTTTAATATAAGGACACAAGTAGGGGGTAAAGAAAAGACCTTCTAACTACACAGTGCCACTTGTTAATTTTGTGTAAATAATGCTAGACCCTGTAAATACAATGTTGTATATTAAAAAAAAAATCTTTAAAATAAAAGGGAAAATCAGTTGTGATTTTGTTGTTGGTTTCCTCTGGATGCTTCAAATGTTCCACTATTGGTGTGTACTTTCAATCCTCTTGATTTGATTTGATACGATCTATAACAGCGAGTATGCTACATCCCCCGATGTTTTATCTTTTAAATGAAGCTTTTTGTGTGTCGTACAATTGTATTGTTTCTTTGACTGGAACCCTGGTTTTACTGGTGCTTTGGACGTGTCTCTAAGCTTGATTGTGAACAATTAAAGCTTGTCTGTCAAAGCATGGAGATGTCACTTCAGATCACCTTGCTTTTACTCGCCGCAAAAGTAAGGTAAAGACAAGTGATTCAGATCAAATGATAATTGTAGAAGTGGATAGTTATGTGTAAATTGCAGGTTTTTAGTGTATATAGTGAGGAGCAGAAGTATTTGAACCCTTTGTGATTTTGCAAGTTCACCCACTTAGAAAATAGGTAGAGGTCTGAGATTTCAATCACTGATGCATTTCCGCTCATAGAGACATAATCTAAAAAAAAAATCCAGAAATCACATCGTATGATATTTTAAATTATTTGTAATTTACTGGGGTTTATAAATACCGTATTGGCCCGAATATAAGACGGTGTATTTTGCAAGCATTGAAATAAAACTGAAAAAGAGGGGGTCGTATATTCGCGGTCTAGACATTCTACCCATTCACGACACTAGATGGCGCCAGATATCATTGAAGCGATGTTCTGTCATGACAACTCTCAGCTACTCTCCCCATTCACGATGCTAGATGGCGCCAGATATCATTGAAGCGATGTTCTGTCATGACAGCTCTCAGCTACTCTCAAGTTTAACCAGTTTGCATTGTTTTATTGCAATGTTTTTCCTTTTTCAGATTTGTTTCAAGACTACAAGTAGACTTCACTTTGATGGTTAATGCAGTTATTGCAATTTTGTTGTTATTTACATTTCAAAAACCAGAAGCCATTCATTTACGAATGTGATTGCACTTTACGTATTTAAATGTTCAGATATTAAGATTTGAATGAGGCAAAATAACATGCGTTTTCTCTCAAATATATTGTTATAATCATTTGTTTCGGATGTACTTTATTTTCTGTATCAAAATTTGGTGTTCGAAAAGTCTTTTTTCAAACTTGAGTCTTGAAAAAGAGGGGGTCGTCTTATAATCAGGGCAGTCTTATATTCGGGCCAATACGGTATTTGTACCCATTAGAAAATCAGTGCTACTATTTAGTGCAGAAGCCTTTGTTTGCAATTACAGAGGTCAGTTGCTTTTTGTAGTTCTTCACCAGGTTTTCACATATGGAAACAGGGGTTTTGGTCCATACCTCCACACAAATCTTCTCTAGATCTGTCAGGTTTCGGGGCTGTTGTTAAGAAACACGAAGTTTTAGCTTCATCCAAAGATTTTCTATTGGATTGAGGTCTGGAGACCGGCTAGGCCACTCCAGATCCTTGATATGCTTTTTACGCGGCCACTTCTCTGTCAGCTTGGCTGTGTTCTTCGGATCATTGTCATGTAAGAAGATCCAGCCATGATTAATCTTCAAGTCTCTGACTGAGGGGAGGAGGTTGTGGCTTAAAATTTGACGATACATTTCACCATTCATCCTCTGCTTTATACAGTACAGTCGTCCTGCCCGCTGTGCCGAAAAGCAGCCCCAAAGCATGAGGTTTCCACCCCCATACTTCACAGTGGGGATGGTGTTGGGTCTTGGGATTGTACTAAAACTCCTTTTTCTTGCACACACGACGAGTAAAGTTTGGACATAACTTTCTCCTATGATGACCCCTTTGCGTCATTCAGATGGTCCCTGGCAAACTTCAGACGGGCCTTAACATGTACTGGCTTCAACGGGGGAACCTTCTGAGCAATGCATGACTTTAGGCCAGTGTTTTTCAACCTTTTCTGAGTCACGGTACATTTTTACATGGGAAAAAAAACGTCGCAGCACACCACAAACCAAAAGTGTTCCAGAATCTTAAATTATCCCAAAATTTCTCAATATTTATTCTAACTCAGTGTGACTTGAGCCTGTTTAGATGAACACAAAGCAGATATCCTGGCTGAAATTGAAGAAAGACGCACACGAAGCTCTTCTTTAACAGCTCTTTCTCAGTTTTTATTTTTTTATCGCAGTTAGGCTTGAAAAGCTCAGACTTATCGGACACGGGGACTTTATCAATGTCTTTAACCGCATCAGGACCGAGCATCTCGCTGACAATTACTTTTGCAGGCAGGTAGTATTAATTTCTCTGCCACAGTGTGGGACTTTTTGAATTTAGCAAAAAGTTCAGTAACAAGGTAACTGGCTTTGATGGCTTTCTTATTTACCTTTGTAAGTTGCCTGCTTCTCTGTTGTCACATAGGCAAACAAAACAGTCCATCGACTTGTTTTGAAGCGACGGGCGTTTCGTTTGGAGATGACGTTTAAGCTTGCTTGGCACCATGGCGCTGTTGGAGAGTTTCTTGTGTCGCATTCAAGAACTGCTCTGATTTCTAGCCATCGGCCACCTTGCCGTCCTCGAGAATGTGTTGGAACAAAACACAGGGGGAGGATTGACGGTCGTTACATATGGAAAGGACACTTTCGTGTATATCGACACTTGACCAGTGTAATCCAGTGATGTACAGTAGACGTGCTGGGGTCCACATTGTCGCGGACAGCAAGGTGGCTAGAAATCCGAGCAGTTCTTTAACGCGACACGAGCAATACCTCGCTCATTTGCACACAACCGAAACCTACCTAGTCCTTCCTTCCTTCCTTCTACAACTTCAACCGATGACGTAAAAAAAAAAAAAATGCAATATTGGATAATTTCTCGCGGCACACCTGACAATCTCTCACTGGACACTAGTGTGCCGCAGCACACCGGTTGAAAAACACTGCTTTAGACCATTGCACTGTAGTGTTCTACTGACAGTAGCCTTTGAAATTGTGCATCCAGCTCTCTTCAGGTCATTGAACAGCTCCTGCCGCGTTGTTCTAGGCTGAGCCCTCACTTTATTCATCATGAGTGATGCCCCACGAGGAGGGATTTTACATGGAGCCCCAGCCTAAGGTCATGTTTAGCCTTTTCCATTTTGTAACAATTGGTGCAACTGTTGATTTAATCTCACCACCCTGCTTTCCAGTTGTCCCATAGCCTTTTCTAGCTTTGAGGAGCCCAACATTTTTTTTCTCTGGTGTCTTTAGAAAGCTCTATGGTCTTGCCTATGGTAGCTGTTAGATTATGACTGACTGTGGGGTGCATAGGTGACAATAATAAACTCAAAAAAACCCCAAACAAACAAAAAAAAAAAAAAACCAAAAAAACGTTGGTGGGTTACTCATCTGGTAAATGTGGACTTTTTAAAAGGTAGACTGACAGCTCTTTGAGTGTCATAATTATTGCTGCTTCTCAGGGGTACAAATACCTATGAACCTCAGTAAGTTACAAATAAATTATTGAAAAATCATACAATGTGGGTTCCGTATTCAGTTTTTTCTTTTTTTTCTTTTCTTTTTTTTTTTTTTTTAAATTACGGTAGATTATGTCTCTGAGTGGAAATGCATACTCTACCTATTTTCTAAGTGGGTGAACTTGCAAAATCACAAGGGGTGCAAATACTTCTGCTCCTCACTGTATATGAAAACAGGACCACGTTAATTCATTTTAAAAAATAAGAGGGAAGAAACGTGTTTATAGGTCAAATTAACTCATTCACTGCCACTGACAGTGATGAAAATTAATCCATTTGAACATGGGTGGCTCTTGGTGATCGAGGTCCGATTCATTTGGATTGGACGTCAATGGCAGTCAATGAGTTAATAGAACCATAGGCAGGGGTGAAAGTGGGCCAGAACGGTCAGGAACGCAGTTCCGGTATAAGATTCAGGGCCGAAATGCTGTTCCTGTATAAGATTCAGGGCCGGAATGCTGTTCCGTTACATGGTGCTTTGATTCCGAAAATATGATGGCAACTGTCAAAACGCTATGTAAAAAAAAAAGCATCTCCAAGAAGAAAACAATCTAGCAACATCATATTTACATACACAAGTGTTAACAACAAGCATAATAAAGTGCTTGTGTAGCGTAATCCGTTCCCACCAATATTTATTATTTATTCCTTGGACGGCATGGAGGCTTCCCCAGCTGCTGCAGTTATCGGAGTCAGACGATGATGAGTCACGTCAATGTGCACGCAGCAAAGCAAAACGACTTGACTCATTTATCCGTTCAATTGGCTGACATACTGACATGTGATCAGCAGAGATAGTTAGCTCTGATTGGTTCAAATGTGCACGTCTCTGGAACAGCTAAAAAAAAAAAAGGTTGTTGAATTGATGCGACAAAAAAAGGGCAATGCAACATAAAATGGATCAAATCTTTAAGAGCAACGAAAGAGGTGAGGAGGCTTATTTATCATATTTAGTTTGATTTGTTCTGATGGGGAGGTTCAGAACATCTTAGCTGTCAATGTGCACTTTGGACTTACATTTCTTCATTTATGTTAGGCTACTTATTCATTTCCTTATGATTTTAAAAAGTCAATGTTTGCCCGATCTTCAAAATATATTCCGTTTTACTCGGCATAATAAAAGTCATTTGTACTTATTTTTCTGAATGTATGTTACTTATACATTAACTTCAATTTTAATATACCTCCTATGTTCTTAAGTCATTAAAATTTAGATTTGGCATTTGGTATGTGAAGAAATGAGGGAAAATAAAAATTAGGAGATGGAGGTTGGGGTTATTGCTGTTTTTGTCAACTTTTATTTTGCAAATCATTGAAAAAATACAATTTTGAATGGAAATCAGTTTTTGTGTAATTGAAATAACTGTGCTAAAACAGTTTTCTTTGCATTTCAGTAGTTTAAGAGGTTTGAACCCCCCCCCCCCAAAAAAAAAGTTTCTTTGATGCTTATTTGACAAAGTTACTGTGTCGTCAATGTAAAAATAGTTCATTTTCTAAGAGACTTTGGGTCATCGGTCACTGTCAATGGCCGTTAATTAAGGTTTATTTGCAAATTTATATCTAAAGGCCAAATATCCCGATAGTAAACATTGTGTCCAGAAGAGGGCGTATGATTACCGAAAAGCATCTATAAGAGGCGTTCGTAGAAACACTGGCTAAAACTACAGTACTTTTCAATTATAAACACATTTAGGTCATGCAAGTACAAAAATATGCAAAAACTAAGTCAAACTTTTTTAAACTTACTTGTTCGTAGCCTCAAAATGTTGCTGACCTTACAAAGAATGACTGGTTTGTTTCTATAAAAATGCAAACTAAATACAATTGTATATCACAAAATAGGAAACATTTAAAAAAGTTAAATAATCTTTATTATTTGGATTTTTTTTTTATTATTAAGCGTGTAGTCTGTCTCTTTAAAAAATGCCCGTCACGTTGTTGTTAGGTTTAACCTGACGTCACTTCCTGGGAAAGCTTTGCCTCCTACTTTTTTTTTTTGTTGGGACCTAAGGGAGGAAAATCTTGCGCAGGGGGTCGCCGGACGGAATAAAACAAGAAGGAACCTTCCAACTCTGAAAATGCTCCATGTTGCTCTTCGGTCGTCCAAAATGCAAGCGGGCGTGCTTTCGCGCTGGATTTAACGGTGGAGCTTCGGTAAGTATCCCTAGCGTCTTCATCCGGACCCTGCTCGGAACCCACAAGTGCTCCCACAGCCGGGCAAGTGTATCTTGCTTCTGGCCAAAGCGAGCTCCAGGTGGCGCTTGTTTTATATCAACCAAGTGGAGTGTTACACTTGTTAGTACAGTTGCAAGCTTGCTACGGTGTAGCTTGTACTCCAAATCGAGCGCACACCTGTTGCTTCGCTCCTAACAGGTACTTTAAGGCCCTTGACTGAGTAGAAAATCAAGCTAATAATCACATTTCCCCACCTCCTTCTGCGTTCCTATTTAAAATGAAGTATTTTCATTATTCGTTCCGAAATTTTCAAATGTTTTTGAGCCTTAAAGTCAAAAGTTGGACCACTGTATTGCTTCTATATAGCTGCGACTTTTTTTGTTGGACAACGTAATTTTGATATGCTTCGTCTCAGTTTCGCCAGATTTTGTCCATGAAAGTATCTTGAAAGACTTCTTTAGAATGAAAACTCCCAAAATTACCCCAACACGTTATTGTTATGATCACATTTCTTCATCTTTCACTGCCACTGATGTTTTAAACACTTTCAAATACACTTTGCTTTCCAAACAAAGTAAAAAACTAGAGATTGACTAATACGTTTTTTTTTTTTTTTTTTCAGGACCGATACCGTTTATTAATAGTTAGAGGGGCCGATATCCGATATTTGGAGCCGATATTCGTTTGCAGTAAAAATTTTAAAAATGTTGTAAAAATTAAACAATGCAAACACTGAACTTTTTTGAAATGCCGAAAGCAGTCGTTCCCCAACCCAGGAGGTTGTGGGTTCGATTATCCGTCCTGATGACCTCGTCTAAGTATTCTTGAACAAGAGGGTAAACCCCACGTTGTTCCTGGTGCTGCATCACCAGTAGGATGAGGATATAGTGTGAAGTGCTTTGAGGGCCTTAAAAAGGTGGAAAGGCGCAATACAAGTGTAACGCCATATAACCAATCAGAGGACAGGGTAAATGCTAGTGCAGGAGAAAGAGAGAGAGGCACGGCAGCATCTGAGCCGAAATAACCCATTTTTAATGGATTTTTTCATATCGGGCGGTCAGATTAAAAAATGAATAAATAAATAAAAAGGCCGATACCAATATACGTCAAATTTCCAAATACAGTGGTACTTCTACACAGGGCTGTCAACAGACTTGCAGGGGTCTGGGGACAAGATGCCATTTTGGGCCCATCCACCCCACCCCTGCCACAAGCTTGTTAGGACAAAATACGCAATACTTTTAACGCTTTGCAAGCAACGACAGTGTAAATTTTCAAATTATTTAATTTAAGACGGACTGATAATTTAACAGACCGTAATGTGATTTGACGCAATATAAAGAAACAATTTCCTTCTATCATCCCATGTAGGCTACAGTACAATACAACTGAGAGTGCTTTGCCTGCCTGGTAAACAACAAAACAGTATTACTAAACATCTTGTGCCTGCCCCCTCCATATCTCTGGGGTTATCAAGCCCTCAAACAGTGATGCGCCTAGATTTTTTGACAGCAGAGTCATTTATAACATCAGTGAAATCCAGTTTTTGAGCAAGCTCACGCTCAATGGAGAGCATGGCTAGTTTGTTAACAGGTTCGTTTGTGCTGGAGTGATGGATTCGTATTAGCGTTTGCTATAATACACAGTGGGTTGTAAACCCAAAATAAATCCAGCCGCCCGACCCGAGTCTGTTCAGCTTTGCGCCAATGCTCCCCACAGACTCACATACAGTATATCCCTAATCTCCCATCACCTTCTCCTCGGTTCAACGCGGCATTGGGGGTGTTGTGCAAATAAAGGAAAAAATATATATTTGAAATTTTTAATATGTTAGTTTTTAAGTAATATCGAGTAGAACATAATAATATTTAATCAGGCAATGATTTAAATAAAGAACTATGTGAATGTAAAATAAAATAAATTAAGGGTCATTCAGCGGCCCCTACGGTCCTGAGGCCCGGGACAGCATAACTGGTTGCCCCCCCCCCCACCCCGTTGACGGGCTTGCTTCTACATATGAAGTTAATTCCTTCAAGGACCTTGTTTGTAAGTCGAAATGGTCTAATGTCGAGCAGGATTTTTCTGTGGAATACATTATAATTCCATTGATACGTTCCATAGCCCGAAAACCTACACTAAATCCTCATTAAATACTGCTGGTTCTATTACAAATGGCAATTACACATAGAAAAACAATTAAATTATAAATAAAAATTGGAATAATAATAGATTAATAATTATATTTCCTGCAATAATGTAATGAATGGGGTTTTAATGTGGCGGACGTGTTTTGCCTGCTGTACCTGAACGCACTGCTTGGCTGACATCACAGTAAGAAAGGTGCAGCTCAGATTTTACTCTCTCTTTTAACATTCTGTTGTTGCTGGCGTGAACTGTGGCGCACAGTAGGCGTGTTGTGTTGCAAAAGTACTGAAAGAAATGATTAAAAACCTGACGAAGCTGGCGATCTGTTTTGCAATGGTACCACAATAATAATTGTGACCTTAAAGTGCTTGTGACACGAAAAAGCATGTTTATTTCATAATACACGCGTTATTTTATGCTCCTGAATGATATGGACCGCTTGGATGTGTGTGGAAGCGATCGCTATATTTATTTAGTTTTTTGAATCCCGCGCCAGGAAAATGAGTGACTTCCGGCTTCGGTCTCGCATTGAGGAGGAGGGCGCTGTGACGTGTACGGTAGAAGACGTCCTCTTCTCGCTTCAGTGTACTGTTGTGTATGAGGAGGAAGGATTCAGCTGATTTTGCGGATTAATACTTTTATTTTTTGCATCACGCCAGCCAAACGGCTGCAGAAAAATCATTCTGTATGCGGGAGAGGCGTATGCGCCTTTTTGGAGTTTCAAAAGGTTCCCATTCACCGTGGATATTTACTGTGGGACCATTGGACTTACAAGGAAGTGAGTAAACATCTTGTTTTGTATTATGTCAAATACGAATACAGTGATTACAAAGTAAACACTATAAAATTCCTTTAAATAAAGGACTACTTACGTTTGATCATTGATAGGCATGTAAAAAGCTATCCTCACGCTCATTAGCAGTTAGCTGTTAGCACGTTAGCTACACAACAATTCCAGCCACCCTCCTCCAGGGAACGAACTGTAAATTGCTCTCCGCCGGGCGGTTTGCCGATCCGCAAAGAAACTCGACAACCGGGTCGTCATGTCAAATAATCCAGGCTAGTTATGTGTGATTTTCCACTTCGAAGACTTTGAAACATCCCTCGGTTCGGGTTAGCATGTCGGCTAGCTGTCACTCCTTCTGGTCTGTTTACATTCTCCGAAGCCGGGGAAGGGAAATGACATATGTCCGATTTAGGTGTCATAAAATATCGTTCGGCAGGTGTGACAGTAAAGGTAAAGTCGACTGTTTTGACCATTATGGAGTAATTTTGCCATGTCGTCTTGAATAAATGGATTTTTATTATTTTATATTCCATTTAGCACAAGTTATTTGTCATGACCATGCCATTTATTTAGCAATTGGGGAAAGTACTTGGGTAAAAAGAATATCCTGTAAAAATATTGAAGTAAAGAGACAGAAACAATGACATTTTGCCGCTCTCTTCGTCGCGTTTTCCTCATTGTGAATAGTTCCCCCTCGACGGGCTGACTGGTCCTTCTCAAGCCATTTATATAGCTATTGGGGAAAATACTTGGATAAAAAGAATATCCTGTAAAAATATTGGGAGTAGAGAGACTGAAACAATGACATTTTGCAGCTCTCTTCGTCTCGTTTTCCTCGTTCTGAACAATTCCCCCTCAATGGGCTGAATAGTAAAACCGATGAGCCTAGTCTACCGCTGACGTCATCCACCTGTTGGGGACGCTAAAGCCCTATAATTGTAGGCGTGGCTAACCGGCAGATTAAAAGACTAATCTCTCGTCATCTGCGCTTTGCTAAATTGTTGTATATGGTCGAATCGTCTCAAAATATGATTCTAATTCACATAATAATGCCATTTAAGACTTTTTTTCTGGTGTCGTATGCTCTTTAACTCATAAAGACTGGCGAATGGAGGTCGGAGGAGTATTGTCGAGCCAGTTCATGGATGCGCACACCACTCTCATATTTTTCTATCATTTCCATCTTCAATGGTAATCCTCACCTTTTTTCACCACTTGCACTAGCCTTCTTTGAACCCGTGTTGATTTCACACACAAAAAAATCTGCCGTGCGTCCGTCTTGCGGCAAAACAAAGAAACTACGGCGCTGTCATAAATAGTCTTATTTCGAGCATGTCGTCGGATGCAGAAACAAATGGCGAGTCAAATTTTACGTCGGATGTCGAAAAAAATCGTGTGTAGAAGCGATCGTATGTCGAGGTACCACTGTGTAATTGGCCCAGCCGATAATCTGTCTATCTCTATAAAGAACCACTACAGGCACAGTGACATGTTACATTTATAAGCCCGTGGCCATCTGTAATATAAACCTGTGTTGCCTCTCACTGCTTCTTTTATCTAGTGCCCTTTTTAATCACTTTTAAAATACACATTTAAAGTTACACATTAAGTAGTGAAACACTACACTATCAGTGCGGTGCAGGCACCTGCCCATCAATTGGGGGGGGGACAAGTATCAAAATATGGTGATACAACAATATCGATACATGAGTCAGAAAAGCAACCTGTGATATTCAGTGAAACAACCATGAAAGATATTTCTAAATGGAAAAATGTTTATATTTGCACTTTCACAGACAATCTGTCATAAACCTCTTCCTCACACACAGTGAGAATGTTAAAGTCCAACATTTCTGTAAATAAATACAGCAACACTATTATTGCAGCACTCTTGTTAAAAAATGAATGTCTTTTTAACATGCACACTTTTGGAGTGGGAAGTTGTGTTAGCAGCCTGTCGGTTCTTTTATTAAAAAGGGGAACCTTTTTACAAATATTGTCTCAATTCTTGGCAGGAGCATATCGATAACCTATCGCAATAAAAATGATCATTATTCATATACAGTGGTATGAAAAAGTATCTGAACCTTTTGGAATTTCTCACACATCTTCATAAAATCACCATCAAATGAGATCATCTTTGTGAAAATCACAAAGATGTAAAAACACTGTCTGCTTTAACTAAAATCAGCGAGACATTTATAGGTTTTAATACTTTAATGAGGATAGCATGCAAACAATGACAGAAGGGTGGTAAAATAAGTGAACCCTTTGCCTAAAGAGACTCAAGAGCAATTGAAACCAATTTTTACCAAACAGTTTAAGTCAGGTGTTTGCCCAATCACTGATTAGTGGTTTAAAGCTGCCCTGCCCACTATAAAACACACACCTGGTAAGAATTGTCTTGATGTGCATCATTGCTCGGTCAAAAGAGCTGTCTGATGACCTGCGATCAAGGATTGTTGATTTGTATAAAGCTGGGAAAGCATACAAAACCATCTCTAAAAGTCCGGATGCTCATCAATTAACAGTCAGAGAAGGTGTCTAAAAATGGAGAGAGTTTGGCGCTGTTGCTTCTCTCCCAAGGAGTGGCCGTCCACAAAAGATGACGCCAAGAGTTCAGCGCAGAACACTCAGAGAGGTAAAAGAGAACCCTAGCGTGTCTGCTAAAGACCTTTCACAAATCACAGGCACAGTCCAATATCTCTGTGCACACATCAACTTTAGGTAAAACTATGGACAAGAATGGTGTTCATGGGAGGAGTTCATGGAGGAAGCCACTGCTGTCTAAAAATAAACATTGTTGCTCGTTTAATGTTGGCAAAAATGCACTTGGACACTCTGCAGAAGTTTTGGCAAAATATTTTGTGGACTGATGAAACCAAAGTTAAATTGTTTGGGAGTAACACACAACGTCATGTGTGGAGTAAAAATGGAACAACTCCCCAACATCAACACCTCATGAAGCATGGTTGAGGGAGATTCATGTTTTGGGGCTGTTTTGCTGTCTCAGGGCCTGGACAACTTGCAATCATTAATGGAATAATGAATTCAGAAGTTTATCAGGATGTTATGCAGGAAAACCTGAGGCCTATTGTGAGACAGTTAAAGCTAAAAAGAGAATAAATGCTGCAACAAGACAATGATCCAAAACACAGAAGTAAACCAACTTCAGAATGGTTTCAGAAGAACACAATACACATTCTGGAGTGGCCAAGTCAAAGTCCAAACTTGAACCCCATTGAGATGCTGTGGCATGACCTAAAGACAGCAATTCATGCCAGACATCCCAGGAATCTGACTGATGTAATGCAGTTTTGTCGAGAAGAATGGGCCAAGATTAGTCCTTATCGATGTGCCAAAATGATCTGCAGCTACAGGAAGCGTCTGGTTAAAGTTATTGCTGCCATAGAGCGGGCCACAAAATATTGAATTAATGGTTCACTTACTTATTTTTCCCCCTTCTGTCATTGTTTGCATACTATCCTCATTAAAATACGAAAGCCTATAAATGTTTGGGTCGTTTTAGTTAAAACACTGTTTTTTCATCTGTGTGATTTTGATAAAGATCAGATCACATTTGATGGTGATTTTATGCAGAAATGTGAGAAATTCCATAAGGTTCAGATACTTTTTCATACCACTGTACTGCCACACCCCTACCATCTATATTGTATACCTATGCCACCTTACACTACTGCTTCCGTCTGTTTCATTACCTGCGCCTGTCTTTTAATCACGCTTGTGTGATGCAGGTGGCGTAGTGTGAACCTCCCTCACTGCCAGCATGCTGAGTTTCCTGCGAAGGACCCTGGGGCGACGCTCCATCCGCAAACATGCAGAAAAAACACGGCTACGGGAGGCCCAGCGCGCTACAACACACATTCCGGCTGCTGGTGATGCCAAGTCCATCATTACTTGCCGTGTGTCCTTGTTGGACGGGACCGATGTCAGCGTCGACCTGCCGGTAAGATGGACAGACTCTTATTTTTGTTTTTTTCTTGCATTTGTATTCTGTCTCCTGGAATATTCTGTTGAATTTTTGGTAGTTGGTAAGTTGTAATTGGAATAATTGGCAAAAACAAACAATAACAAAACAGATTGAATAATTTTTTTTTAATCATTCGCCATAGAAAAATGTTAATTTATAAAATTGATATATCGCCCAGGCCTAGGTGTTACAGTGTTGACCACCATGTTGTTGTATTAGAAGCATAGCCCCTCGGAGCTTATTCACATGTGGGTGTGTATGCTTCAGTGGCTGATCACCTGTAATTCCATGATCCTCTCTGGACAACACGCTTAATCACATGACAGCGTCACATGACACGCTGAGTTCGTCACCAGGTTGACACTCAGATGGCAGACTTCACTCTTGCTGCCTTTTTGACTCTGAGCTTTGCTTTGTCGTTTCCTCTTTTTTTCCTCTTAATTCATAAAAAAAATGTTTTCTGCCTCACGTATGCATTTAAAAGTATTTATAATCATCCGTTTTAATTTGTTTCTTGTAGTTCAAATGTAGAACTGTTGAGGTTTCCTTCTTTGTATAACTTCTTATTGAGTATATATTTACTTTTCCGGAAATTGTCTGCACATAAGTTGGGTTTCTTCTTCTATGTGGCAAAAAAAACTTAGATAATTTGGGACTTTATACCCGTTTTTGCGGCAATTTGTGCATGCACTGTCCAGACAGGTTTTCTTGCATGACTCCCCTCGTCTGCCCCCCAAGCTAGGTATTTTCATCATACTTGACCTGCTTATTTTTCTTCAAAATATTTGCGGCTTTGGTCCAGAAATGTAGTTACAGTTGAGCTTTGAAGGTCAGCTGTAATCCAGCTTGGGGCACTGGTCAAATATGCCAATTAGGGCTGCAGCTATCGAATATTTTAGTAATCGAGTAATCGACTGAAAATTCTATCGATTAATCGAGTAATCGGATAAAACAAATATATTTTTAGGTGAAGAGCAATTATAAATATACATGAGAAAACAAGACATTTCATCTAATTTTGAACCATTTTCAGTCAATCAATGTCTTTATTTCGATGTATATTGTTGAAAACAGCCAACAATTGCATCTCAGATGTAACTAGAATTAAAAAAAAAAAAAAAAAAAAAAAAAAAAAAAAGACTAATTCACTGCTTTGACTCAAAAAACTTTAGATCTTATTACAAAAAAATATATATATATCTTACCTAAAAATGCCGTTACGCTTGATAACACACATCACTTAAAAGTTTGGATTTTTTCCCACGTCTTTCAATTGAATTTCTCTTTGTGTCAAGCCATTTTTAAGTTCTAGTTAAGTTTTAAGTTAGTCTAAACTGCAAGTCCTGATAGGATTTTGAGTTTTTGCAGTGTTCAAAATAAATGTATGATACAGGCTGTATTGGAGCACATTAGCACCAGTGCTACTTGGTGTTTTACCCAGCAATGACTACTGAGCTAAAATTGATAGTTAGCATGATTAGGTTTTTATTTTACACCCTCATCACTCCACAATGCTATGTTATGTTAAAGCCTGTATGTAAGACACGTTAGCCAAGCATCGACAGTGGTCATAATTAATAGAAACCTAGCCCTCCGCAGGGCTAACGTTACTTCAGAACAGTAACGTTAATCTTATTTATTAGCGCTTAGCGCTCTACTGCTTTAAGATGGCGGCTGTTTACTAAAGCTGCCCAGACGCGGCCGAGTCTGTCATTTAGCATCTAGTTCAACATACATGTGATCTCTATGAGACGCTACCTGTACCAACGTAGCATCGTGCGGGCTAGTATTTAGCAACGTCGGCGTCGTTTGTGGCGGCTGTCGGCTGCAGTAAGTTTTTTTTTCCCCCTTCTTCCTCTCCGCACGTGACAGCGCGTTGTCCCGCATTAAAAGTAGTCCGAGCAAAACGTGATGCTTAGAGCTGTCAAAATAAACGATTACTCGAGGTGAATCGGATCAGTTTTTAAACTCGAGTTACTCGAGTTGCTCGAGTACTCGTTTCAGCTCTAATGCCAATAATTGTTTTTTTTGGCACTAGCCAGGTTTTGCCAGGCCATGTGAACATTTTTCAAAAATCCAGATATGCCAAGTTTCTGGTATTTAAAAACCCTAATTACTGTAATTTCCGCACTATAAGGCGCACCTGACTATAAGCCGCCACCCACCAAATTTGACACGAAAACGACATTTGTTCATAGATGAGCCGCGCTGGACTATAAGCCGCAGCTGTCCTCACTGTATTATGCAGCCATGAAAATCACTCACCTTTCGGCGAAATTCGGCGTTTTGAAGTAAAAAAGGGTGACCTACGTGAATTGTGTAGATCCGAGGAGAAAATCTTTAGGGGGTGGGGGGGGGCGGTCGTAAGTCCATTTAACTAACTAACTAACGACATGTTAGTTAATATTTCCCCCATGAATTTTTTTACAGGAGGGTCAGAAAAATTCAGGTCAAAAGTCAGGTGCAGTGTACAGTGGTACTTCTACATATGAAGTAAATTTTTTCCAGGACCTTGTTTGTAAATGGTCGTATGTCGAGCGGGATTTTCCCATAAGAATACATTATAATTCCATTAATTCGTTCCACAGCCAGAAAACCTACACTAAATCCTTCATAAACACTGCTGGTACTATAGCAAGTAGCAATTACACAGAGCAAAACAAATAATTTATTGATAAAAATCGGAGTAATAACATAAATAATAATAATACCTGCAATAATGTAACGAATCAGGTTCTAATGCTGCGGTTGTGTTTTGCGTGGTGTACCTGAACGCACCGCGTGGCTGAATAAGTGAGGTGCATTAAAGTCTTTACTTTCACTTTTCATTTTCTGTCGTTGGCAAACTTGGCGTCAGCTGCGGCGGACAGTAGACGTGTTGTGTTGCACAAGTTAAATGTGTAAAAACCTGACAAAGCTGGTGATTTCTTTGGCGATGTTACCACAATGATAATTGTCACCTTAAGACTAAAGACGCAAAAGGACTGGCGAACGGAGGTCGGAGGAGGACTGTCGAGATCATAGACATTCTACGGCTGTATTGTCGAGCCAGTTCACAGACATATTTTTCTATCATTTCCATCTTCATTTCACTGGAAAGCGTCAGCTTTTTTAAACCACCTGCACTAACATTCTTGGAACACATGTTGATTTCTCTCACAAGAAAATCCGCCGTGCGTCCGTCTAGCGAGAAAACAAAGAAAATGCGGGGCTGTCAATAAATCGTCGGATTTCGAGCATGTCATCGGATGTATAAACAAATGGCGAGTCAAATTTTACGTCAGATGTCGAAAAGATCGTGTGTCTGAGCGATCGTATGTCGAGGTACCACTGTATCTGGATATTTTCTGAAATTATGAGAAATCTGGGCAGTGCAGTTTCTATCCAGGTGCGCTCTATAGTCGGAAAATTACGGTAGTTATTGCTGCATCACAACTGAAAAACATTTTGGACAGGAGTATTTTGAATGATTACAACTAGAGGTGTGCGAAATTTCCAATTCTTAGATTATTTGCGATTCGGCCGTGGAAGATTCGAGAACGATTCACAAACATCCAAATTCCGATTATTGAAATATGTCAAGTAAAGCGGAAGTAAAACACACTCAGCGCGCCGCGCGGTCTTCGGGACGCAGTGAGGAACGGAGCGAGAGTAGCTAAACATCATGCTTGTCATTACCCGGCCCCTCGGGTAATGCCAATGCTCAACTCACGGCTCTAGCTCAACTCATGCTGCGAGATAAAAAAACAACAACATACCTGACTGCTGCTGACAGCTGCTTCAAAGTATGTCCACATAATGGTACGGTAGATATCATATTTATATAGGACTAGATGCAAAATAGACTTGGTGGCGTCAGTAGCACATGTACAGAAAGCTAGATGCGGGCGTTAGTAAACGTCCGCTAGGCCTGAACGATATTGGAAAAAACTATTGTCGCGATTTTTTTTAGGTTTGCAATATATTGCGATATTATATTGCGATATCAAAAAAAAAAAAAAACTATCTTTTTTAAAGAAATTTTCACTAAATGACTTGAATAGCTGTTTGGAAATACTTCACATAACACACCGTAACCACAGTGTATTCATATAATACCGTTTAATTTGTTAATGATGAAGATTTCTGTATGAAGGTATCCAGGAAGTCATGTCTGCACAAAATAGATCATTTATTGAATACAATATTTTACACTTCAACAGCAGCAAATACATTAAATGATAAATAAAAGAGCAGGTGCATTCGTCCCCTTAGTTTTTGACAAAATATAACAAATAAAAACTTCTGTAAAATAACAACAAAGTTGTCAACATATTTGAACAAAAATATTAAATATGACAAATAAAAGAGTTGTTCACAAACTATAACAATAAATAAAAACCTCAGTAAAACAACAAAGTTGTCAACATATTTGAACAAAAATATTAAATATGACAAAAGAGTTCACAAACTATAACAATACATAAAAACCTCAGTTAAACAACAAAGTTGTCAACATATTTGAACTTAAATATTAAATCTGACTAATAAAAGTGCAAGTGCATTAGTCCCCTGAGTTGTTTACACAAAATATAACAATATAAAACTGCAAAACGGCAACAAAGTTGTAAAAATATTTCAACAAAAATATTAAGTATCAAAACTTTATGTGCAGCTGTACTATATATAGTTATTTGAAAAATACGGTTTACAATAAATTTAAATATAAAAGAAACAAACTCAATTGAACTTGTAAATAATTGAACTGAATAACTGCAAATAACTGTGATGAATAACAGAACCATTTTAACTCCCAAATTTCCTGCCTTCCTGATAGCTGTCACATTAAAAGAAGAAAAGACATTCCTTCAGCTGTGTTATGTATTTGTCTGCATATCGTCCACCTTCCTTGCTCAGCAATTCTCAACTGGGTCTCATAGGTTTTTGGCCAAGACTATTAGTTTATCCACTATAGCAGGCTTGAGACAATAACGTTGGCACGTAACAATGTTCCCACCTGTGCTAAAAAGCCTCTGATGGGGAGCTCGTAGCAGGAATGCATAGATACCTGCGTTTTAAATGGTCCCACATGTTTGACAGATTACTTCTTGTTGAGGCAACCATGGCGAGGCACTGTCAACAGGGCTGTTTTTTGTCCCTTATAGTCTTGTTCTTGCCAAAATACTTCCAAAACTCCTTTTGGATACAGTCTTCCTTGCTCCTCCAACGTGTTGATTGCTTGCTTTCACTTTGAGAACGGGCCCTCCTCCCTCCGCTCTGCTGTTTGGCCCCTCCTCCCTCCACTCCGCTGTTGCAGGGGGAGGGGGAGGAGCCGATGACTTGCTGGAGAGAAAGAGAAGCTGTGCGCTTTTTTTCCCCTCTCCTTCCTCAAAACAAACGTTTGTGGATTAAAAAAAATGAAATTAAAAAACTATCGCACGTCCTTGCGATGGGACTATTGCACATGCGCACATCGCGATGGCGATGTTTAAACGATATATCGTTCAGGCCTAACGTCCGCCATCTTAAAGCAGTAGACTTCCCTGCAAGGCGGTTGTAGCGAACCTTCCAAGTGAACCTAATTAACTTTTTATCTAAAATACTCCTAAATCGGTAAAATATTGACTTGAATCTATCTTTAAAATAGTTTTAAAACTTTCACATGTCGAAAGTAGACAAAAGGGAAATTATGGAATAACGGGAGCAATTTTATCAACTTTAACGACTGATTCACAACATTAAATTAATTTAATGTAGTTTAAAGCTGCTGATACAGAATGGGGATTTGAGTATATTATTTATTGTTTTTAACTGTTAACTTGATACTGAAATAGTCGTTTATTTAAGCCTGCAAGGCTTTTTTTTTTTTTTTAACAGTTTTAGTAACTAATGTACAAAACATTAAAAGAAGCTAATAGCAGGGGGTGTCATCAATAATCGATTTATAATCGAATCGTAGCCTCTGAATCATAATCGAATCGTTAGGTGCCCAAAGATTCCCACCTCTAATTATAACCCTGTACGCTGGCCCCTCTAAATGGGATATTCCAAAGGTTTTAAAAACACAACTATTGCCCGTAATCTGACTACTGGCTACATGCTAACGTAGCTATTGTTTAATCTCTAATATACTTGTGTCAAAATATCTCCATATGCGCTCATAGGTAAAAAGCAGTAAAGAATTCTTGAACCTGGAGGTGGGGCTCGAAGGCGAGCGTCTGGTGGCCGGGCCTGTCCCCATGGGGCCCGGCCGGGCTCAGCCCGAAAAGGCAACGTGGGTTCCCCTTCCCATGGGCTCACCACCTGTGGGAGGGGCCAAAGGGGTCTGGTGCGTAGGGAGCTGGGCGGCAGCCAAAGGCGGGGGCCTTGGCGGTCCGACCCCCAGCTGCTGAAGCTAACTCTTGGGACATGGAATGTCACCTCTCTGGCAGGGAAGGAGCCTGAGCTGGTGTGTGAGGCAGAGAAGTTCCGACTAGATATAGTCGGACTCTCCTCCACACACAGCTTGGGTTCTGGTACCAATCCTCTCGAGAGGGGTTGGACTCTCTTCCACTCTAGAGTTGCCCATGGTGAGAGGCGCCGGCAGGTGTGGGCATACTTATTGCCCCCCGGCTTGGCGCCTGTACGTTGGGGTTTACCCCGGTAGACGAGAGGGTAGCCTCCCTCTGCCTTCGGGTGGGGGGACGGGTTCTAGCTGTTGTTTGCGCTTATGCACCGAACAGCAGTTCAGAATACCCACCCTTTTTGGAGTCCTTGGAGGGTGTGCTAGAGAGCGCCCCCTCTGGGGACTCCCTCGTTCTACTGGGGGACTTCAACGCTCACGTGGGCAATGACAGTGAGACCTGGAGGGGCGTGATTGGGAGGAACGGCCCCCCCGATCAGAACCCGAGTGGTGTTCTGTTATTGGACTTCTGTGCTCGTCACGGTTTGTCTATAATGAACACCATGTTCAAACATAGGGGTGTCCATATGTGCACTTGGCACCAGGACACCCTAGGCCGCAGTTCGATGATCGACTTCGTAATCGTGTCATCGGACTTGCGGCCGCATGTTTTGGACACTCGGGTGAAGAGAGGGGCGGAGCTGTCAACTGATCACCACCTGGTGGTGTGTTGGCTCCGATGGCGGGGGAAGATGCTGGCCAGACCTGGCAGGCCCAAATGTATTGTGAGGGTCTGCTGGGAACGTCTGGCAGAATCCTCTGTCAGAAAGTTTCAACATCCACCTCCGGCAGAACTTCTCCCTTGTCCCGGGGGAGGTGGGGGACATTGAGTTCGAGTGGGCCATGTTACGCACCTCCATTGTTGAGGCGGCCGATCAGAGCTGTGGCCGTAAGGTGGTTGGTGCCTGTCGTGGCGGCAATCCCCGAACCCGCTGGTGGATACCAGCGGTAAGGGATGCCGTCAAGCTGAAGAAGGAGGCCTATCGGGCCTTTTTGGCCTGTGGGACTCCGGAGGCACCTGACAGGTACCGGCTGGCCAAGCGGACTGCGGCTTCGGCGGTCGCCGAGGCAAAAACCCGAACATGGGAGGAGTTCGGCGAGGCCATGGAAAACGACTTCCGGACGGCCTCGAGGAAATTCTGGTCCACCATCCGGCGCCTGAGGAGGGGAAAGCAGTGCACCATTAACACTGTGTATAGTGAAGATGGTGTACTGCTGACTTCGACTCGGGACGTCGTGAGCCGGTGGGGAGAATACTTCGAGGCCCTCCTCAATTCCACCGACATGCCTTCCTTTGAGGAAGCAGAGTCTGGGGACTCCGTGGTGGGCTCTTCGATCTCTGGGGTTGCAGTCACTGAGGCGGTTGGAAAGCTCCTCGGTGGCAAGGCTCCGGGGGTAGATGAGATCCGCCCGGAGTTCCTGAAGGCTCTGGATGTTGTAGGGGTGTCGTGGCTGACACGTCTCTACAATATCGCGTGGACATCGGGGACAGTGCCTCTGGATTGGCAGACCGGGGTGGTGGTCCCCCTTTTTAAGAAGGGGGACCGGAGGGTGTGTTCCAATTATAGAGGGATCACACTCCTCAGCCTCCCTGGTAAAGTCTATTCAGGGGTGCTGGAGAGGAGAGTCCGCCGAGAAGTCGAATCTCGGATTCAGGAGGAGCAGTGTGGTTTTCGTCCCGGCCGTGGAACAGTGGAACAGCTCTACACCCTCGGCAGGGTCCTCGAGGGTGCATGGGAGTTCGCCCGATCAGTCTACATGTGTTTTGTGGATCTGGAGAAGGCGTTCGACCATGTGCCTCGGGGAGTCCTGTGGGGGGTGCTCCGGGAGTACGGGGTACCGAGCCCCTTGATAAGGGCTGTTCGGTCCCTGTACGACCGGTGTCAGAGTTTGGTCCGCGTTGCCGGCAGTAAGTCAAATTCGTTCCCAGTGAGGGTTGGACTCCGCCAAGGCTGCCCTTTGTCACCGATTTTGTTCATAATTTTTATGGACAGAATTTCTAGGCGCAGCCGAAGCGTTGAGGGGGTCCGGTTTGGTGACCTCAGCATTGAATCTCTGCTTTTTGCAGATGATTTAGTGCTGTTGGCTTCATCAAGCCGTGACCTCCAACTCTCACTGGAGCGGTTCGCAGCTGAGTGTGAAGCGGTTGGGATGAAGATCAGCACCTCCAAATCCGAGACCATGGTCCTCAGTCGGAAAAGGGTGGAGTGCCCTCTCCGGGTCGGGGATGAGATCCTGCCCCAAGTGGAGGAGTTCAAGTATCTTGGGGTCTTGTTCACGAGTGACTGAAGGAGGGAGCGGGAGATCGACAGGCGAATCGGTGCAGCGTCTGCAGTAATGCGGACTCTGCACCGGTCCGTAGTGGTGAAGAAGGAGCTGAGCCGAAAGGCAAAGCTCTCGATTTACCAGTCGATCTACGTTCCTACCCTCACCTATGGTCACGAGCTTTGGGTCGTGACCGAAAGAACAAGATCCCGGATACAAGCGGCCGAAATGAGTTTCCTCCGTAGAGTGTCCGGGCTCTCCCTTAGAGATAGGGTGAGAAGCTCGGTCATCCGGGAGGGACTCGGTGTCGAGCCGCTACTCCTCCGCGTAGAGAGGAGCCAGCTGAGGTGGCTCGGGCATCTGGTTCGGATGCCTCCCGGACGCCTCCCTGGAGAGGTGTTCCGGGCATGTCCCACCGGCGGGAGGCCCCGGGGACGACCCAGGACACGCTGGAGAGACTATGTCTCTCGACTGGCCTGGGAACGCCTTGGGATCCCGCCGGAGGAGCTGGTTGAAGTGGCTGGGGAGAGGGAAGTCTGGGCTTCCCTGTTAAAGCTGCTGCCCCCGCGACCCGACCCCGGAACAAGCGGAAGATAATGGATGGATGGATGGAATTTCTTGAAATTTCTTTAGGTTGATTACAAGGGGTTCTTGCAGTTTCACGTGACAACGCATGTAGTATGTGCAGCTCACTAATTAGATGGTATTACTATTGGGTAATATGAGCAGTCAATCCAAGTTCCTGTTTGTGTGATGCCGACTCAAATGAGTTGGCTGGCATACTGCTGGACGCATATTGTCAAGTCATGACATCTACAAGCCAGAGGCCGAGCTGCACTGTGGTTGTTTATGGCATTTTCTAGAGCTCAAGGGTGTTGCTTCACCTGATGGTCCTGACCTAATCACTTTAGAACTGTTCTATGCTACATCATTGAGTTTTAGACTTTCGAGACAGGAAATCATTTTGCATGACCACAGTTGTGAAACCGGTTTGTATTTCCCATTTTTTTTCTTCCATAGTTGTTTCATTGATTCAACATTTCGATAGATCTTTATCAATTGTCTAAATTGCACCCCTCTGACTCAATGATGGAGACACATTAGTGTGATCACATGCCGAGAGAAAAAAGAAGTGAACAAAAAACTTGAAGCACTGTAACAAAGCATGGCACACATGCTCACACACAAACACACATGCACAATCAGTCCTTTGTACTCTCTCTATTTCCCTCCCGAGGGTACTGTAGGGGCGCAGTATGCCTCCTCGGTTTTGCCAATTCACCCCCCTTGAGCTGCACTATTAACTGTGTGTGTGAACAAACATTGGTCACTGATGACGGGTCGTGTCCTAACAGTGGTTACACAGTGAAATTTAAAAAGGGGTATTTACATGAAAAAAAGAAACCTTCAAAATTATTATTTTTTTTGTGTGTGTGTGTGATTGTATTAGATAATGTCATTTTTGTTCTAGGATAAAAAATGTTTAAAAAAAACATTTCGCGTGAAATGACTGTTGAATAGCCACAAATATTCAGGTGATCACATGGTGAGTCAAGCTTCCCCTATTTCACTTAGCTCCAAGCTGTCTGGGGCACTTAAACCCTCTCATCGTCATGGCAACACTGTCGCCATGCCTCAAGTTGAGGTTCGGAAGACAAATGTCTGTGCGTGTATGTATGTGAGGAAGAGATCTTCCAGTCCCGGGCAGAGCACAGGCAGTAACTGGTACAGCCTTGTTAGAAAAGGCAACTCCTATTCAGGCTATTTGGAAGATTTACTCATACCTGTATTCAGTGAAATAAATAAAAAAACACAAAATAAATCACAATAACCACAAAATGAACACAATGGGAAAAAAACAGAATTTCTACTCTTTTGTTTTTTGCTTGCAGCATGTTCTGACTTAAATAAAGAAGTGATTTAGCACTGTGAAACACAAAGTAACTGCTCAGTTTCTTTCTTTTCGTGCGCTTTTTCATCAGAAAAAAGCCAAAGGTGAGGAGCTGTTTGACCAGATCATGTACCACCTGGACATAGTAGAAAAAGACTACTTCGGACTGCGCTTCATGGACTCTGCACAAGTTCCAGTAACACACCTTCTTTTCTTTTCCACAAATTTAAACAAGTTCATCTTTCTCAAAATACTGTACAATTGTCAAGAATTACAGTAAAATCTTGGGCAACAACTGTGATAATGAAAACCCGTAGCACACATAAACATGTATCATTCGTCACAGTCAGGCCATACTACTGAATGATATTTATATTTGGAAATGGTAAATAAAAAATATGATGGCATACAGTTATGAAATATGCAAGACATACCACAAACAATTGTTGGGGTAGCATGGTTACAATTTCCAATCTTACTAACAGTTTTGCCAGTGGTTCTTTACCTTACTAAAGGTACCGAACTCTGTAAATTTTACAATCACCTTCACCGAACCCGTATTTTAGTGGCATGAAATGCGACTTGTTTTTTTGTGCCAAACTGTCCACGCTGCACGTTTTGAAATTTGGTAGATCTGCAGCGTACTGGAACAACAAAACTGTGCCCTAGCAGACTGACTTGTGGCGGGTCTGCTGTACTTCATTCCAAGTGTGAGTCAACCTTCCACTGAGCAAACCAGTTTTTCCTTCCCGTTACGTAGAGGACTAGCAGTTGAATGAAATGGAACAAAGCCTGTTGATTGGGTGCAAATGAGTCAGCGGTCTTCATCCCCATATTGAGCTTGCGTTTTTTAATCTCAACCAAACCCCTTGGACTTACTTAACCATCCCCTGAGGTTTGTCCAACCCAGGTTGAAGCGGAAGTTCAGAGTTTTTGACATTAGGCTTAATCTTCTAGTTAGCAGGGGTTTAGTTAGTCGGTGGAGATGAGTTCAACAAATTCCGTGCAGTTTGGAAGATATTTGTTAGTTTCAGGGCTCCTGAGTGGCTAAGCTAGCGCAAGTCAATGGCACCTTCATAGCATGCCAATAAAAAAATGATACAGATCTAAACAGAGCCAATTAGTCAAATAAATTCAAAACACAGATCATTGTTCCAAAACACTCATGCGGCTAAAACGATCTCACACCAAACTTCAGTTCATTCTGCAGGACTTTTTTTTTTTTTTTTTTTTTTAAACGTAAAAAGACCACAATAGAGAGGAGTTCTTTGGCCACTCGTGCTCACGCAGCGTTCGAGGAGGGTGCGAAGTCGGACTTATCCGGCTCGGAAGGTACCAATTGCGACCTTAAAGCGTTCTAAGCGAATGTAAACAGCAAAGATGGCTGATCGCGACAAGTTGTTTTTTATTTTGACCATCAAAAGACATTTTGACCTCTAGCACAGGGGTCCCCAACCTATTCCACTAAGGCACACTGTGGGTGCAGGATTTCATTCTTACCAAACAAGATGACAACACTTTTTCCCCAATCTGGTGTTTTACAAGTGCAATCAGTTGATTGCAGTCAGGTGTGGCTTGTTTTAGCAGAAGCCTCATTGGTTCAACTGTCTCTGCTGGATCGGCTGGAACAAAAACCAGGACCCACAGTGTGCCTTGAGGACTGGGTTGAAAACCCCTGCTCTAGCAAACCTGCCTTCTCGTAAGCGATCAAATAGTGGAGGCGTTCCAATGATATTTTTCCAGATCGGAGGTTGGAAACTCTGACTTCCCACCTTCCTCGAATGCAACATCAGTCTGCTGGGTTAACTGACAGACGGCAACATGGCAAAATGTGCATTTATAGGTTGTTGAAACAGACAGAGGAAATGGGCATAGGAAAGTTTCCACAAATTTCCAATGAAGAACGAGGAACAATATAAACTGGTTACTTGCTGCTGGCTACTACATAAAAAATCAGCAGTGAAAAAAACGATGTAATATCACTCCACTCTGCTCCTCTGCAGGGCTTCTGGATTACAAATGTAGCCATTCATACTGCAATTATTGACATGCAATGTTAAGTTTTAATAACTTTATCCTGAAAATATAGCCAACACGATTGATTCCATGGGTCATCGATGATTTTCATGTTTGCATATGTTGTTTTTATTGTCATGCTAAGAAGGTCCAAAAGACTCGCGCTAGCTTAGCCACTCCGGAGCCCTGAAAGTAACAAATAACTAACAAACTACACGGAATTTGTTGAAATCAACTTCACCGACTAATTAGACCCTCGCTAATTTGAAGATTAGGCCTAAAGTGTCAAAAATCCTGAACTTCCCCTTTAAGACCAATACTTTAAGCACAGAAGCACAAGTTGAGCATAATACCGAGTTGTTTTTTAGTTGATTTATTTATTTTCCCTTCAGGCATGACAAATCCAAAGAAACATAAAGCATTTATATGTGTTTACAATTAATTTAACCCGAAAAGAAAAGGGCTGACGCGAGAAGCCGAAGCTTATTGAAACCCGTCCCCAGTATACCATATAGGACGCAGAAAATATCGAATATCAATTTTTGACATTCAAATTTTGTAATGATTCGTTTTTTTTTTTTTTTTTTTTTTTTTTTCATAATAACCATCCCCTCTGATTGTTCATTTTGCTAATAGTCCATTGTCGATCGTGGCAATGTGCTCGTTATGTTGATTAGAAATCTTGTATCTTGCAATAAGCTTTTAATGTGTTTTATGCTAACCCTGTGAAACTGGTTGGGAAGTACAGTACATTAATGTGTTGAACAAAAATCAATAATCATCATTTAATTGATTTTGGCTGGACTTTGATGACAGTATTAAGCAATTAACTAATTGACTGCCATTGACAGGCAATAAAGGTCCAATCCATTTGGACAGGGAGGGTTGGCAGTGAAACCTCAAAGTCCAAATGGATAGGAGCTCTATTGCCTCAATGGTAGTGAACCATTGTTAATTCCGACTAAAGGGATTATTTCTGGCGCTTGTGTCATCTTGGAAAATCAGGTGCTTTTTAAACCCAGACTTGTTTGTAATGATTGGTGTGTCTGTAAAACCGATGCTTCACACCATTTAAAAAAAAAAAAAGTGGGAAAGATTTAGAAGAGGGGGGAGGGACACATCATTGAGGGCTGGAGGTTGTCTCAGGCTGAAAGGAGGAATGCGGGGGAGAGGACTCCACGGTGCTCCCAGTTCCTCGCTCTTTCACTCACTTTACACGTGCTCCATCACAGTCGCCAGCTTTTCCTCTCTTGACTTCCTTCATGCCTCCTTCATGTCTGGTCTAGAACAAAGTAAAGTGGGTGGAGGTTGGCTCAAGTTTAATAAGTAAACCATTTGATTTTTTTGGTGTGTTGATGTTTTGCAACGGAGTGAAATGATTTTTTTTTGTTTGTTTGTTTCAGCATTGGCTGGATATCACAAAAAGTATCAAAAAGCAAGTGAAAAGTAAGTGTAGCCTTCCTAGTTATTTTTCACTTGACATTTTAATAAGCAAGTTAGAAAAAAATGTTTTTCTGTGAATTACTCATCTGGCTGTGTTGTTGTTTTTTATTTATTTATTTATTTATTTATTTAATATTAGCGCTACTGAAATTTTTCATTTTTTAGTTGGCCCTCCATACTGCCTTCACATGCGAGTCAAGTTTTACTCCTCTGAGCCAAACAACTTGCATGAGGAGCTTACCAGGTAAGGTAACACAGCCTGAACTAGGGCTGCAACTCAAGATTATTATAATAACCAATTCATCTGTCAATTATATTTTTTCAATTAATCAATGAATCTCGGGGGGGGGGGGAATCCATCTCTTTATTCAATAACAAAACAATATTTGAAATTTACATTCCAGAAAATGCGCAAACATAAATTGATTCAGAGCTGTTGGTAACAAAAATGAAAATATAAATGAAATGGTGTCACCCTTTTTTTCCTATCAAGGATAATGAGTTTACTTTCATGGTAGATGACAAAAATTCCAAAGATTTAGGATATTAAGTCAAGCTACAGTAGGTCTCTAAACAATTAATCGATTATCCAAATTGTTTTTTATTTTGACAATAGATTAGATCTCGATTAATCTTTGCACCTCTAACCTCAACATTTTTATTTTTTATAACTGTCATTCATGTTTATCCTGAGCCCCTTTCAGACATAAGATGAACTGGTTAAATCCCGGGATTCAAATGGGTAGCACTTATGTGTGAAAGCAATTTCCCGGGTCGACTGACGAGGTGATGACACGGACATTAACCGGGTCGCGTCCTAGTATAATGTCCGGGACTTACCCAGGACGCGGCATGTGTGAAAAGAGCCGTTTAATTCTGAGGTCACAGCGCGAAGGCTGATGACGTAAATATCATGGCGGGTCGATCGTCATTTCCTCTTTCTTCGCAGTCAGATGAAAAGCTGTAAACAAATATCGCAATTATGAACATGACAAACTGGAAAGATAGCAAAATTAAACTGGAAACATAACGAAATTAAATTGCTACTGGATCTTAAAGCCGAGGAACAGACAGTCCATCATCCATCTTTGGAAATCTGTGGTTTATTTTGTTGTCGATGCCGACCAAAAATGACGTAATTTCCGGGTAATAAAAACCCGCCCCCCCACCTTCCACACACAGAGAGCAGCAAGTCGCCAACACGGGACAAGTCAAAAGGGTCCAACCCGGGTAATTTCAGGTACATCTCCCCATGTCTGAAAGCCATGACACGGGTAAATCCCACATTACCCTACACAGCAATTTAGCGGGCTATAAGTCTGAAAGGGGCTCTTGACTACCGCTTTTAGAGTCAGTCATATTGTTTATTTTAATATAGCAGTGGATTTCCTGTCTACGTTACGTGAAATACCTCTTCACAGTGCTGGCCAAAAGTATTGGCACCCCTGCAATTCTGTCAGATAATGCTAAATTTCTCCCAGAAAATGATTGCACTTACAAATGCTTTGGTAGTAATATCTTCATTTATTTTGCTTGCAATTAAAAAACACAAAAGTGAATGGATTTTTTTTTCAAAATCATTATCATTTTACACAAAACTCCAAAAATGGGCCAGACAAAAGTATTGGCACCCTTTGAAAAATAATTTGATGCTTGTCTAATTTGCCTGTGGTACATAACAGTGAGTGGCAATAACTAAATACCACTTGCAGCCAGTTAAAATGGATTAAAGTTGACTCAACCTCTGTCCTGTGTCCTTGTGTGCACCACATTGAGAGTGGAGAAAAGAAAGAAGACCAAAGAACTATCTGAGCAATTGAGAAGGAAAATTGTGAGAAAGCATGGGCGATCTCAAGGCTACAAGTCCATCTCCAAAAACCTAAATATTCCTGTGTCTACCGTAGGCATGTGCCGGTATGAGATTTTCACGGTACGATAACCGTGAGCAAAAATACCGCGGTTTCACGGTATCACGGTATTGCAATTATAGCTCCAAAATTTTGAGATGTATGGGTTTAAAAAAAAAAAAAAATTCCATTGAACAGGATTTTTTTTCAAAACATATTTGCAAATTGGAACATGAATATAATGTGAAAATAAATAAACAAAAAATAAATATTTTATATAAAATTAAAATAAATAGAACCTAGACTATACCCACAGCCACAGCTCAAGTTGCTCAATATTAAGAGTAAGAACAAAATAATTGCTAAAAAGAGTAAAAAGACTTCTAAATAAAATTAAAAATATATACTGTATGACTTTTTTTGAGGGGGGAAGCTCAAGTGAAGTTTCGCCATTTTCAGCCACTTTGTCAACTCTAGTCTATATGATGCCATGCCTTTGTGTTAAAAAGAACAAAGAATTCATAAGTTAATAAGTTAGTTAAAAATGTATAAGTTAGTTTTATAAATTAGTTAAAATGTAAATATTGTTGAGGAAAGGTTTCATCTAAAAAAAAAAACAAAAAAAAGTGAGGAGTGAGACCTCCTTTCTCAATTAGCGATCTTTGACGCGATTCTTTTTCTTTCCCCCCTTCATTCAAGTTTGTCTCTCGCTCAGCGGCTGTGAGACATAAAACCTCGACGAAGCTGGTCTCCCAGCTTAGCCTAGGCTAACATTCGTCTTTGTAAGTTTTAGTTAGTTTGTATATTGAATTTGAAAGGAAAATGTGCGTTTTGTTTTTGGCGAACTTTTTAATGGTGCTACTGACATCCTGTTGAACCTAATCACACGTGGAAAAATACAATTGTACAATGTTTTAAATGTATTCATTTGTATATTTCACCACGATTTGAGAGCTCAATAAGTTGAAGAAAAGTACGCCTTGTATTTGGAGGATTTGTTTTTGGGTTTGCTGGCTGTTTAGCAGAATAGCATCACTGACACTCACGGCAACAAACGGGAAGGGGTGAGTGCTGCCGCACCAAGCCACTTCGGCTGCATTTTGGCACATGAAAAATAGCGAATACCGTACTAAGGTATGACGGAAAATTTTAGTGGTTTTGAAACCGCGACATTTTCACACCACGGTAAACCGTGAAACCGGTAACCGGCACATGTCTAGTCTACCGGTGTCATCAATAAGTGTAAAGCCCATGGCACTGTGGCTAACCTCCCTAGATGTGGACAGAAAATAAAAATTGACGAGAGATTTCAACGAAAGATTGTGCGGATAGTGGATAAAGAACCTCGACTAACATCCAAACAAGTTCAAGCTGTCCTGCAGTCCGAGTGTACAACAGTGTAAACCCGTACTATCCGTTGGCGTCTGAATGAAAAGAGACTTTATGGTAGGATACCCAGGAAGACCCCACATCAGACCCAGAGACATAAAAAAGCCAGGCTGGAGTTTGCCAAAACTTTCCTAGGAAAGCCAAAAATGTTTTGGAAGAATGTTCTCTGGTCAGATGAGACAAAAGTAGAGCTTTTTGGGGAAAAGGCATAAACATAGAATTTACAGGGAAAAAATGGCAGAGGTGCCCTGATGTTTTGGGGTTGCTTTGCTGCCTCTGGCACTGGACTGCTTGACCGTGTGCATATGAAGTCCGAAGACTACCAACAAAATTTGCAGCATAATTTAGGTTCCAGTGTGAGAAAGCTGGGTCTCCCTCAGAGGTCATGGGTCTTACAGTAGGACAATGACCCAAAACACACTTCAAAAAGCACTAGAAAATGGTTTGAGAGAAAGCACTGGAGACTTCTAAAGTTGCCAGCAATGAGTCCAGACCTGAATCCTATAGTTCACCTGTGGAGATATCTGAAAATGGCAGTTTGGAGATGGCGCCCTTCAAATCTCAGAGACCTGGAGCAGTTGGGCAAAGAAGAATGGTCTAAAATTCTAGCAGAGCATTGTAAGAAACTCATGATGGATACTGGAAGCAGTTGTTCGCAGTTATTTTGTCTAAAGTTTGTGCTACCAAGTATTAGGCTGAGGGTGCCAATACTTTTGTCCGGCCCATTTTTTGAGTTTTGTGTAAAATGATTTTTTTTTTTTCATTCTCTTTTGTGTTTTTTCATTGCAAGCAAAATAAATAAAGATATTACTACCAAAACATTTGTAATTGCAATCATTTTCTGGGAGAAAATGAGCATTAGCTGACAGAATATACAGTACTTTTGGCCAGCACTGTACAATTTTTTTTTTTGCAAATGCTATTAAAAAAATGTATATACTGTAGTTGTCCAAAACATGAAATTGGTCATGTTTCATAACATAAGTATTTTCATTTTTCAGATACCTTTTTGTGTTGCAATTAAAACAAGACATCCTCAGTGGAAAGTAAGCCATTTAAACACTGATATCTTCTCCCTACTCACATTTTGGCATGACATGTTATCTGAGCTAATAAAGCTTGTGGCCCATTTTTCTGCCTCTTACCAATGCTGTCTAAAATTTCAGGCTAGAATGCCCATTTGAAACAGCGGTGGAGTTGGCTGCCTTCTCACTACAGGGTAAGTAGGAATGAAAAAAGTGGGGTTTGTCACTCAACATTTTATGTGGTTTTAGGCTTTTAGCCTTCAAAGCCTTTGTTTGCTTCCAGTCGGAGGATATTGGCCCACATTCCATTTTGTTTGTTCACAAAGGTTAAATCTTTTCATGTCCTTTAGAGATTTTTTCTATTCCTATTGGTATTTTCTAGTTGGAGAGATTATAAAATGTAACCTATGTGTCATTTGAGTGTGGATTACCATGTGAGTCATGATAAGCCTCATTTTTCTCGTAACATGGCCAAATATAGAGGATATACAGTACGTCAGATCCATTTGACTTGAAAGGTTTGGCATTGATCAAACGCTGCCAGCTCTCCAGTCAAAACGAATTGGATGTCTATCGCAGTTAATGGTGGAAGGAATTTTGAGAAAAACCTGACATTTTCTAGTACCCACTGAATTGTTCACTGTTTAGCGTGAATAAGCTATTTGACGGACCTTTGTGACCAGCTTGCACACACATTTCCAGAGTCACTCAAGGGTAAATGCCAGCTCATTAGTGCTCCGTTCTCTTCAGAGGCCTCCTAATCCAGTGCCCTCGCTGTCTTTTCTGTTTCCTCCCCCTTTCTCCATTTTGCAATCTCTTAAAAAAAGGAAAGAAAATGTTTGTTTTTTTCTTCCTCCATTTTATCCAAACGCTAAGACTTTTCTCACTGATGGAAACGTTTCCAAGATTGAAAGTTACGTCAACAACGTCCTTCCTTCCTTCCGCCAATGATAAGGAGCTTTGATTTCATTGCATCTCACTTTCAAGTTCAACACACGTCAAAGTTATCGCATGTTTTCTTCTTAAATTAGTGAACTGCTTCCTTCCTTGTCACGACACTTGCACTATGCTTTTAATTTGTGAAGGAAAGTATGTTCTCTCAATGTTTTGGATTGGTTTCACTGTACAAGTGGAAGGTTAACACACTTTCGGAACAAATGGTGACCAAAACTGTGTCCGATTTGTGTGTGCAATTTAACAACTTTTACACAAACTGATGATTGTGATGTTTGTGTTTCCAGCGGAACTTGGTGATTGTGACCCACTGGAACACAATTTGGACCTGGTATCAGAATTTCGATTTATCCCTGAACAGACTGAAGATGTGGAGCTGGCTATTTACAACGCATGGAAGGAGTGCAGGTTGCCTTGGTTTTCACTACAAATCTACTTCATTTGAATATTTCTAATTCTGTACATGGTAGAGTCGTCATAATATTACATAACACCTTGCTATTATTGTGTCAACCTTCAGATGCCATTGAAACACTTGGTCACTACACTTTAAATGGTTAAATTTCCTATCGGTCATGCTGACTTAAGATTTTGAGTAGACATATCACAAGTTCGTAAATTCTCTTCAGTAACTAATTTTGAATATTCCAGACTCATTTGATAGTTATTATTGTAAGCTGAATTTAATTAGTTGAATTTAGATTTGACTGTTTAATTTTTTTTAACAGACTCTAGGTTCAAATTACAACAATTCAATACTTTCCATTTAATTTCCATGATCAATCTCTGGGCCATAATGAAATTTCTGATTTTACTGAACTTGACACAATAAGTTTTGTGAACTTAGTCTTAGCCTCCAAATGCGCAAGCTGGCAATTGAGCAGCCATTCAGGGGTTTTGCTCAGTAGTATGCGCACTCTGCAGCCTTGATTCGATTTCGCAAAGAGCAACTTGCTATATATTTACGATTAGAAAGACTTGTAGTTCTTAAAATATAAACGTTCGGAATTAGATATTAAAGCCATTTTTTTTTCTGATTAAAAACCAATATCTCTAACCTAAGCAAGCTAATAATTTAGCAAATTCCCGTTCAAAATTCTTCTCCTTTTGACATCATGTTTTATAAACAGGTAAAAATTTGCGACCACGCTGCCCATTGGTCTGTTGTATTCCCTCATACCAAGTGTGAGTCAACCTTCCACTGAGCAAACCAGTTACTCTTCCCATCAGATCGAGGACTAGCAGTTAAAAGAAATGGATTAAGCCTGTAAATTGGGAGCAAACAAGTCCTAAACCTGGTCTTAATGACAATCACGGATAGAAAGACTTATAGTTCTTAAAAGATAAACGTCATTAAGAGTTAAAATAATCTGATATTAAAACCCCTCTTGATAAGGGTTGGGCATCGAGCAGAAAAAAAATGCTGCCGAAAACCACGAAGAAGAAGCCACCAGAAGCGCGTTTTGTGCATTGCAACTTGATTACAACCATGGATACGGTGTGGCGGTGCTCAAAGGTTTGGCTTAACTTTACAAAAAAAAAAAAAAAAAAGACCAGTCAGCTCAGTGCAACATTTGCAACACAACTATATCATGCAAAGGTGGCTGCACGACCAATTATGCAGGACCGGTTTCATGGAATATAACCTAAGTGCCAAGTGCAAAGCTAGCCGAGTGCTACGTAGTTGACATGCTGCGCAGTCAGAACCAGGTAGGTAAAACAATACATTATGTCTGTCTTCTGCTGTTCCCGCGATCCGACCCCGGATTAAATAGTAGATGATGGATGGATGGATGGATGGAAAATAGTACGAGAATAAGTCGTATTGTTACGTCGGGCTATAGTCGATATCATGTATATAGAACTTGATGCAAAATGACAGACTCGGCGGTGTTAGATCATATAAAGAGAAATAGATGCAAAATGACACTCGCTGGCGGTAGTAGACAGCAGCCATCTTAAAGCAGTAGACGCCTCCGTTAAAATCAACAGTATTAAAAGGATTTTTGTTTTTGAATCTGTTGTGTTGCTTATTTAGAAAGAAGCAGCCATATGAAGCATTCGATTACTTTTTTAATGAACTCGTAGCAGTGAAAACATAGCTCACATCACAATCCATCCTAGCCAGATGCAGTCATCTCTTCTCCGCATTATACAGTATGTACACACACAAGTGCTACTCACTGGCCTAACTGGTATTGTCACAACATAAACATTGCATGTGTCTGTAAACACAACAGAATCGGTTTTACAAATAAGGAAACATTATTTTGCCTCATGTACATCAAATTATAATCAATAGAAAAATTTATACTAATGCTTCGTTGTAGCTCCCAGCTAAGGTACATGTATGGCAAAAGAATATAAGTACTGTAAATGTTTTCTCCATAAGCTTTTGAAAAATAAACATCTTTGTGGTAGTGCACTACTGTGGAAAGAAACTTCATCCCATTCGAGTTCAAAGACTGATATTTATATACAGGTTAAAAATAACCCTCTGAGAAGTTCGTACAATATATAAATTTCATATTACCTGCGTTGCATTATTAATTAATAATAATAAATAATAATAATTTTAAATTAATATAAAAATAATAGTAAATTCATATAATTTTTTAAAAATCGAGATGTTAAGATATCAATATAAACTAATACATTTTTAAACGGATTCGAAACATGGAATCGGAACCAGAATAGTTCCATTTCAAACGATGCCCAACCCTACTCTTGATGTTTTTGTTTTTATACAATTTGTAAAGTTAGTTTAACTAGTAGGTCGCCATTGTTGTTGACGTCGCAGGGGGGCGACGTCACATGGTTACGCTGCCGGGCTTTCAGAGTATGACTTTAGCGACATAAACATGTCATCTGTTCAACCCTTTCAGTTTGAACCCGAGAGGAACATTAATGAGTATGGTAGCACTGTCGATATTCTACAAAACGAGCAGCAAAAGAAAAATGAACAAGAAAGACTGGATGAGACGAGAGTAGGAGAGAAAAAAAGGGTGCGCTGCCAAAATGTGCTACACCGGAAAAACTTCTACAAGAGGCAAATTTGACACCCAAAGTACTACTGTGCGCTTTCAGCTTGTTTTGTTTAGATGCATACTGACAGAACATACTAAAGATGCCTTAAGAAAATACTTCAACATCATAATATGAAATAAGGGTGGTTTAAATATGCTACGTGACTAATGTGGTCAACAGATCAACAATCTGCTTTAAAGCTACTACAAGAAAACATAATGCTTAAAGGTATGAGAGGGAAACAGATGCAAAAAGTATTTTGAGGCAATGGAAAGATAATAAGACTCAATAAAAACACAAATAGTAAGTACTCACCGCTTTTAACCGATAAGTGCATGTTTTGGACGTCTCGCCGCGTAGAAGTAATTGCAGAAACCCGGTAGTATTTGTTGAGTGACAGTGACAATATACAGTACGTCATCAGTCCGAGTGTTCATAATACATGGCGCCCTCCGTAGGTCAAAACATGTACTAAATATTATAGATTTTTAAATCAATGGCAATATTTTATTTGTTTCTAATAACCTCTTTTAGTATAAGAGAACAATTGTGGCTTATTAGAGCATATAAGTCTTTAAGTCCAAGGTTCCCTTTAAACAGAAGTCCAGTTTACTTAAAATGTAGAACTTAAAGCGTTAACCTTTTTTTATTTTATTTTTGTCATTTTTCAATGAAAGCTTGAATAAGCAGGTGAAATTTGTTGAGTTGAAAGTTCTGGTTTAGACAACTTTTTTTCCTCTCTAAAGTGTATTGTGTCAAATTGTTAGAAAGTCGCTACTTGTTTTGTTATAATTTTTTCCCCCCACATCTAGAGGTCAAACACCTGCACAGGCTGAGATCAACTACTTGAATAAAGCAAAATGGCTGGAAATGTATGGTGTGGACATGCATATGGTTCAGGTAAGTGACCCACTAATCACTAATGATACATTGTGGTAGTCTACAATCATGCTTTTATTTCTCCAGAGGTAATACTGACTTTTCTTTTCTCATTATTTTTCTATCCTCCTTTCAATTTTCAGGCACGAGATGGTAATGAGTACAGTTTGGGTTTGACACCAACCGGTGTTTTGGTGTTTGAAGGACAAACCAAGATTGGCCTCTTTTTTTGGTATGCTTGACTATGACCCAATTGCTTAAATGCCTGGGACGCAATTTTAATTTTCATCCTGTTTTTACGCCAAATTTTGAGTATTTTGTTTGTGTCTTGTTTGCAGGCCAAAGATCACTCGTCTTGATTTCAAAAAGAGCAAGCTGACTCTTGTGGTTGTGGAGGATGATGATCAGGTGAATATTTCAAAAATGTACAACAAGTGGTTAATTCATTCACTACCAAATATTATGTTACAAGACATCCCCTTCTTCAGAATATTGTGTTCTATGGCTACATGAACACAGAACCTTCAAAAAGAAAGTTTAGATTCCCATCTTTCATCATGAAAAAAAGTTTGTTTCTACTTTTTCATTCTTTAGTGATGCACAGTTGAACATCATAAACAACATCATACTGTATGTCTTTGGTAGTGAATGTGTAAAAAAAAAAAAAAAAAAAAAAAAGTGCTTAGTAACATATGTTGATGTGATGTAGGAGTTATAAGACAGCAGTGAATGGTGAGTAGCAAAGTCCCTTTATTGTTGTTAATATCTTTTCCTCTCCAAATTTGAGTCAAATGTCCCCCTGAGCTTTCATTTGCTCTTGAATTATTTAGCACCAATCCTTCGCGCATATTGCACCTAATCGTAATCATTATACTGTCAGCACTCGGCCATTTTATATCATGCACCTTATGGAATACTACTTTCCCCCCCATCTTCATAGTATAATATTGACCTCATATCAGTGCCCCTTAAAACCCACATGAGTCTGTTGCTTCACCTAAAAAAAAAAAAAAAAATACAGAGCTTTGTTTCCTAATAAAAGAAGAATAATGTAGTGCTCTGTAGGCCTCCCGTTCCCAAATAAAAATGAAAGTGGACTTGTTGTTAGGTTGCCCAGAGGCAAGTGTATGTGAGGGAGCAGCAGAGCTTGTTTATGTCCATCCTGGAGGTCCGTGTGGGAGGTTAATAAAGAAGCCTCCTCTCTGGTATTTCTGGTATGCATTATCCATGCTCCCCACTACACACACACGCACGCACTGTACACGGAGCGTTGGCCTTTTTGCTCAGCCCCCACTTGACAGTTGTATAATGTATTGGTTCCTGCTTACTGCTTGTATTTACTCATTCGTGGGTGCTTTATCGCCATGACTGTGACGGCCAGTGTTAGTGTACAGGCTGTTAGTGTAGGTGTAAGTTTATACTCATTGGCTGCCATTAATGGCGACAAACAATCCATTTGAACTGGGAGGGTTGACAGTATTTGAATGATTCCTGCAAACCCTCCCAGTCAAATTGAATCAGATGTTCTACCTCGGCCAGTCGCATAGAATGAGCTTAAAGGCACTCTAAACACCAGAAAATTCTGAGTTGAACAAAGTAAATGGTTTCTTCCTAAAGTGAAGTGCGGATTTGACCTCAAAGTCACAGAACTGCTGATAAGGTTGAGTAACATGGCCCCTTTTTATCAGTCTTGCAGTGAGTCGAAGCAGACTGCACGATTGCACAGCTGAGTTACTGATGAGCTATTTCCTGAAAAGTTTTGTCTTTTGCACTTGATGTAACCCCCCCCCTCAAAAAAGTTAGTTTATTTGTTTTTGTATTTAGGGAATGTACTGATCACAATTTTCTGGTCCAATATTTTTTAAAGCCTCACTTGCCGATATCAATTTTTGCCAATCCCAATTCATTTTCATAAACACCAGCATGCAACTCTTACATTTAGAGGTGCAACGATTAATCGACAACTAATCGATTAGCAAATTAATCAACAACTATTTTGAAAACAGATTAATCGTTTAGGACCTTCTTTACCTTAAACTTGTCTAAATTCTTGAAATTATAACATATATATTTATGTATAACTTTTGAGTTGTCAATAGCATCAGATTTCGTCATTATATTTTTGTTAAGTCAAAGTAGGACATGGACAAAAACGTGTTTTTACTTTGGAAAACAACAATTCACGTTTTTGCCAATTTTCGGACATCTTAATGTCTAAACTAGCTTCTTAATAAGGCTGCAACAACTAATCGAATGATAAATTAGTTGCCAACGAATTTGATAATCGATATAGTTGAAGGAAATAGTCGTCCATTTTGTTTTCATAACAACAGTGGTACCTCCCCATATGAAGTTAATTCGTTCCAAGTCCTTGTTTGTAAGTCGAAATGGTTGTATGCAGGGCTGGACTGGGACAAAAAATCGGCCCGGGCATTTTGAGCCGAGACCGGCCCACCAGGTATTGATGGAAAGACAATTAAGCCTATGAATGAAAACAAACTTTCTTGTGACAATGCTTTCACGCTGTCTTGTTGGTGTATATATACTTAAACATAAACTTAAACATACACCATCCTTCCAGTTCCAATATTCTATACAGTACTTAGCGGATATCAAAAGGCTGCATGGTCTAGTTAACCTCCTGAACAATGTACAACGTATGATGGGATCCTCAAATTAGGACAGGGATTAATACGGAATAGAGGTGAGACATGATCATTGATGAATATATTAAAATGAATAAATGACAGATTTAGTGATTTTTTCATAGACTATTTATTTACTGCATCAATAAAAGTGCAAATAAATATATCCACAGAATAGGCCCTCAAACACGGAGACCTTTAAAAAGTGAAAGGAGACAGAGGAAGATAAGTGATAAAGAATAACACTTTATGGACTTGTATGATCACAGTACTGGTTTCTAGAAAAAATCTGGGAAAATAGTTGCATCATATACTCCCAGGGATTCCCCTATATTCAACAGATTGTGGCGCACCGCCACACTAAAATGAAAGCCGCCACGCCTGGCAAATGAGATGTATTTTATTTATTTATTTAAATAAAAAAATTTTTTTTTTAAGGCCGCTTCAAACTAGCGGCAGCCGAGTGGGAGGAGTTCAGCGGACACCTATTCATTGTGTATTGTAGCCTAATGTTCGTAACTATGCAGGCCCCCCCTTAAGAGACGCAAGGGGAACGAGTAGGAAGAATGGGAGAACGAGCGAGATAGCGAGAGATAGCGGTCGCATGTCGTAGCAGCCCGCTGTTATTTTGTTATTGTTTTTCTTTATTATTGTTACCACAATAAAGTGGGTAAGCAAATACAGACTTCTCTCCTTCTTGCCCATATCCGGGGCATTACAATAATTTGGATCGGACTTTTCGGCGAAAGTGAGCGGTGGACGGCCGTCTTGGACGGAAAGCAAACTTTGACTAACTTGCGCTGAGAGACTGCGGAGAGGCGGGGCCCAAAATAAAGCCTTGCTCTATTTTCAGAGCGTTGGTCACAGTAAACGATTTATCAGTTCAAGCAGAGTAAAATGATACATATTCACGGTACAAGAACGTCGTTTCTGGTTCCATCGATTGGTAAGAAAAGGCTGTTTGTACGAGTGACGTGTGGGCGCTCCCGTCAGGGGGGACATTTCACGTGGAGTGGCTATTTTTCGGCACAACACCGGCGCGCCAACTTCAGACAATTACGGCTGACGAAACTTTGATAAATGCGCCCCCCCACCCAAATTTCGCGAGCTCTGGGACACTCGAAAAATGACTCTCATACCTCTCCTTGCTAAGTTAATGGTACCTCGACGTGCCTTTGTGTGGAAATTTAGTTTACGAACAACGGGGAAAAAACTATTCACCTTCTCACCGAATCAAGTAAAACTCTTTACACGGCTATTAGAATTCCCCCAGTGCTCTAAATGGGTCAGTTGACAGAAGGACTGTTACTGTTGTGGTAATGTAGTACTTATGAGGGTCAAATAAAAGGAGAAAGGAGGACTTCGACGGTGGTCTGCAACCCGCGGCTCTCGGGCCGCATGCGGCTCTTTAGCGATGCTTCGGCGCTTTTTTTTTTTTTTTTTTTTTTTTTTTTTTAAATGGAAAAAGATGGGGGAGGGAAATATATTTTTTTGTTTTAATAGGATTTCTAGGAGGACAAACATGACACAAACATTCTTTCAATTCATTAATATTGTAATGAAGTTAAACTTGTGGTGGCATAGTACAACAGAGTAGTCACGTGGTGCGTCATTCTCTATAGGATCCACTGCAGGGAAAATAAACATTTAATCATGAAGGCTAATTACGTATTTCTAGCCAACTTAGTCATTTCTATAGTAGGCTAATATAGCTAGTATCGATAATTATAAGGCTTGTACAAGGCTTTTAATTTTTTGTGGCTCCAGACATACTGTATCAGTTTTTTTTTTGTTTTTTTTTTGGGGTCAAATATGGCTCTTTCATCAGTTTGGGTTGCCAACCCTGAGTCACTACGAGATGTAAGTCGTACTATTGCCACGAGAAAAAAAGTCGCATTAGTACATCGGGTAACGTAGCTGTAATCAGCTACGCATTTTACATACATGTACTGTAGCTGAGAGGTACAACATTAGCCTGGCTAATGAAATATTTCAAATATATCTTTGTTATGGTTCTTCTTGGGGGGAAAAATGAAGAAGAAAAAAATTCGCTGTGGCACGACATGGTGAGGCTGTCCGACTCCGATGCAGCCCACCACCACAGCTTCAAAAAATCCTAGGGGAAACACTGACTCCATATAGGACTTACTTAGGGCAAACTCCTGAACAAACAATGAACAAAGTACGATGGGATCCTGAAAAATAGGGCACAGAGTTGAGATGAATATTAAAATGTGTAAATTACAGACTGTAACTATAAAAACACAGAGCACAGACCTGTTTGTATGTCTGTACCCTCATCTGTTACCTCACTGTCAAAAAAATGTGATAAGCCCCTATTTTTCTCATGTACTGGATCACAGTACCCAGAATATTGGCAGAATTCAAATCATAATGTGTCATTTCATAGCAACTACCATGGCCATGTCCTGTATTATTATTTTTTTTTTTTACAAGCAATCTGGGCAATTTTCTTGGAGTTGCATACACATATGCTGAAAATCGCCCTATCCTGCAATGATAAAGAATCCTTCAAAAAAAATCCTGGATCAAGACAGTGATCCGGATCACCTCTAAATCTAAATTGAATCATCTCTTCCTTGTCCCAGAGTGGACATTTCCTGAAAATTTCATTAAGATCCGTCCATAAGTTTTTGAATTGTACCGTACACAAACAAACCAACTTAGCAGAAGTAATTAAGTGATATTTTCACAGACCAATGTACTTACCATATCAATAAACAGTAACCTTGAACCTCCACTGCAGCAACACTTTGCACAGCAACACCAAATGCTTCCTCAAACATGGGAACCTTCAAAGTGAAAGGAGACAGAGGTGAAAAAGAATGTCACCTGATGGACTTGCTCTGATGATCACAGTGCTGGTATTTTTACTCAGTTGAATCATGTATTCTATACAGTACTTACTTAGAGGAATCCAAAAGTCTGCATGGTCAAGTGAACCTCCTGAACAAACATAGAACATGATGGGATCCTGAAAAAAGGACAGAGAGGAACAGAGATGAGATGAATATCAAAATGTGACCACGGCAGCCTTCCAAATGGAGTGATCGACTTATCATAAATATGGTTGAACTTTGCCAATTGAGACCACTCATAAACTGTCATATAGTTGAGATTTCGCACTTTTGACAGAAGTTTGAATGGAAACTACCAGGCTGGATCTTGCCTGTGTTGTCTTACAAAAAGTTATGTGCTCGGACGCGCTGGCGCGTCCGCTCGACCTTATAAAGTTTTTAACTACCTAACAAATAGAGATAATACTTAACTAAATTAATAAAAATAAAGTTACTTAAGCACTAACATAATTACAACTAGAATAGCATCATAGAAACCGTCCAGCATTAGAGAAACCCCATCATGTTAGTTTGCATGCACAGCTAGCTACATTGCTTAACGGCCTAATTATAACTACTGGCGGTGTTAAGAGTTAGCGAGCGCAATGAAAATAAACTACACCCACGCTTAATTCATATCTGAACCAGATAGACTGCAGTTCAACACTTCTTACCTGAAGTTCAGATTCCCCTCCACTCGAACCGCCGGCGGCCATGGGTCTCTCCTCCTGCCTCCCCTTCCCCTCATCCACCTGACGGCCACCCCCGCCATCGTAACCTGCGGTTGCTGTCGCTGAAGAGGAAGCTCCGCCACCGGCAAACATCTGTGTTATTTTAACACATTTAGCGGCATCCGCATGAAGGGCTTGTCTCTTTCTATCTCTAATTTTTTCCGCGCCTCCTTTCCTTTTCTTGTAGTTATCCATTTTGTTTATCTCCTCTCTCTCTATGTCTGATTAATGTATATCTGATACCTCTGATCAAGAGGGAGGGGGCATCGGCCCTCGTTTGTAATTGGTCCAGCCCATAACCAATCTTGACTGATGGGCCGATCTACCAGTTTTGTGTACCAATGTGATTAATGCCGTTAGGTAAAAAAAAAAAAAAAATTCAGGACCGGCCCAAAATCGCCATCGGCCCACCGGGCAAATGCCCGGTATGCCCGATGGCCAGTCCAGCAGTGGTTGTATGTCGAGCAGGATTTTCCCAGAAGAATACATGATAATTCCATTAATTCATTCCACAGCCCAAAAACTTACACTAAATCCTTAATGAATACTGATGTTACGATTGCAAATAGCAATTACAAATAAATTTTTAATACAAATTGGAATATTAATATAATAATAGTAATAATAATGATAATCATACCTGTAATAATGTAGCGAATCTGGTTCTAATGTGGCGGTTGTGTTTTGCGTGGTGTACCTGAACGTACTGCGTGGCTGACGTGCCAAGGTTAGAGAGGACTTTTCACTTTTCATGTTTAGCTGCGGCGGACAGTGGGCATGTTGTGTTACACAAGTTCTGAGGTAAATGATCAAACCCCTGACAAAGTTGACGATTTTTTTGGCGATATTAAAATAATAATAATTGTCATCTTAACTTACAGTGGTATGAAAAAGTACCGTATCTGAACTTTTTGGAATTCCTCACATTTCTGCATAAAATCACCGTCAAATGTAAGCTGATCTTTGTCAAAATCACACAGATGAAAAAACAGTGTCTGCTTATCGAAAACCATCCAAACACGTATAGTTTTTCATATTTTAATGAGGATAGTATGCAAACAATGCAAAAGGGGTGAAAAATAAGTAAGTGAACCATCACATTTAATATTTTGTGGCCCCTCCCCCCTTTGGCAACAATAACTTCAACCAGACGCTTTCTGTGGCTGCAGATCAGTCAGGCACATCGATCAGGACTAATCTTGGCCCGTTCTTCTCTACAAAACTGTTGCAGTTCAGTCAGATTCCTGAGATATTTTGTATGAATCGCTGTCTTGAGGTCATGCCACAGCATCTCAATAGGGTTCAAGTCTGGACTTGTATTTTGTTCTTCTGAAACCATTCTGAAGTTGATTTACTTCTGTGTTTTGGATCATTGTCTTGTTGCAGCATCCTCTTTTTAGCTTGAACTGTCTGACAGACGGCCTCAGGTTTTCCTGCAAAACATCCTGATAAACTTTTCAATTCGTTTTTACATTAATTATTGCAAGTTGTCCAGGCCCTGAGATAGCAAAACAGCCCCAAATCATGATGCTCGGGGATGAGGTGTTGATGTTAGTGAGCTGTACCATTTTTCCTCCACACATCACGTTGTGTATTACTCCCAAACAATTGAACTTTGGTTTCATCAGTCCAGAAAATATTTTGCCAAACATCTGCGGAGTGTCCAAGTGCCTTTTTGCAAACATTAATTTATGAGCAACAAGGTTTAAAAAAAATTTTTTTTTAGACAGCAGTAGCTTCCTCTGTGGAGTCCTCCCATGAACACCATTTACATATAATTGATGTGTGCACAGAGATATTGGACTGTGCCAGTGATTTCTGTAAGTCTTTAGCAGAAACTCAACGGTTCTTTTTTACCTCTCCGAGTATTCTGCACTGAATTCTTGGAGCCATCTTTGGTGGATGGCCACTTCTTGGGAGCGAATCAACAGTGCCAAACTCTCTCCATTTGTAGACAACTTCTCTGACTGTCGATTGATGAATATCCAGACTTTTAAAGATGGTTTTATATCCTTTCCCAGCTTTATACAAATCAACAATCCTTGATCGCAGGTCTTCAGACAGCTCTTTTGACCGAGCAATGATGCACATCAGACAATGCTTCTCAACAAGACATTTCTTCCCAGGTGTGTGTTTTATAGTTGCCAGGGCAGCTTTAAACCACCCATCAGTGATTGGGCACACACCTGACTTAAAATGTTTGGTAAAAATTGGTTTCAATTTCTCTTTAAATCTCCTTAGGCAGAGGGTTCACTTACCCCCCCCCCCCCCCCGTCATTGTTTATTAGAATATGAAAACCTAAAATCTTTGGGTGGTTTTAGTTAAAGCAGGTACTGTATTTTCATCTGTTAGATTTTGACAAGGATCAGATCATATTTGATGGTGATTTTATACAGAAATGTGAGAAATTCCAAAAGGTTCAGATACGGTACTTTTTTTATACCACTGTAAGTTAAGGTGACAATTATTATTATTTTAACATCGCCAAAAAAATCGTCAACATCGTCAGGTTTTTAATCATTTATATCAGCTTACCACTGTATAAAGACTGCCGAACGGAGGACTGAGGAGGACTGTCGAGATCGTAGACATTCTACGGCCGTATTGTCGAGCCAGTTCATGAACTTGCACACCACGCTCACATTTTTCTATCCTTTCAATCTTCATTTCAATGGTAAGCCTCCCCTTTTTCCTTTTTTTTCACCACTTGCACTAACATTCTTGAAACCCATGTCGATTTCTCTCACAAGAAAATCTGTCGTGCATCAGTCTTTCCAAAAAACCCAAAATCTGTGGTGCTGTCATAAATCTATTTAAAGCATGTCGTCGGATGTAGAAACAAATGACGAGTCAAATTTTACGTCGTATGTAGAAAATATCGCGTGTCGAAGCGATCATATGTCGAGGTACCACTGTTCTTCCAGCATGCCAAAACAAAATAATCATTAGTTGCAGCCATAGTAACATTGGAATCAGTCTTGTTTTTTTAAAAAAAAAAATTATAAAACGTTGTCCACTAACCCTAAAAACGACTTTTTTTCCCCACTGCACATGCAATAGCTCTCTAAAAAAGAATCACTGAAGATTATTTAAAAACTTTTCTTTACGACAATCTTTAGGGCAAAGAGCAGGAGCACACCTTTGTCTTCAGAATGGACCATCCGAAGGCCTGTAAGCACCTCTGGAAGTGTGCTGTGGAACATCACGCCTTCTTCCGGCTGAGGGGTCCAGTACAAAAGAACTCTGCGCGCTCTGGTTTCATTCGCATGGGATCGCGCTTCCGATACAGGTAACCCAAAATTGCGCGCTCTGGTTTCATTCGCATGGGATCGCGCTTCCGATACAGGTAACCCAAAATTGCCTTCAAATTTAGTTGCTGCGAAAAGTGCTTCTCCTGTGTGGACGTGTGTGTTCAAACATTACCCATTCAGATAAGCACCAGCGGTCATGTTTGTGTAAGCGGAGGGTTGGCGAGTTTGTTGGTACGAGAGAGTTATCGCTTGAATGCTTTCAGAGTTCAATCGGGGTCAGTTGTGAAAATGAAATTATGAACCATTTTTCAGTGTTTTAGTCTGACAATTGAGACACAATGGATCGTTACGTGTCTCTGCTCTTTGTTAAGTTGAAATGTTGTGTCTTTTGTGTGACCAGTGGAAACACAGAGTACCAGACAACAAAGTCCAATAAAGCCCGACGCTCAGCCTCCTTTGAGAGGAGGCCGAGTCGACGCTATTCAAGAAGAACAATGCACAACAGAGGTGAGTGACACTGTCAATTGCTGGGTTGTGGTTAGAAGTTAACGTCAGTGCTCATCATGGACAGAATGACAGAAATGTAAATATAAGGCTGTTAATGATTTACATTATTTGAACTGTTCTTTTTCTATGGTTGAAAGATTATAAAAATGTTCAACTCAAAAGTTTTTATATGAAGTTTTGGCTGCATTAATTTCATTTTTATCATATGGATGTACAGAAATCTTACTAAAATTTACAAAAGTGTCTGTAGTTTTGGCTTTACTATTCGTATGTCGCTGTCAAATTTGTCTGACAAAAATCTTTACCGTCTATTCTGTTTGTTTTGCAGGACCTTTGCATCCTCAGGAGTAAGTTTTGTTTTTAATATATATATATATATATATATATATATATATATATAAATGAAATATGATCACAACTGAATCAGCTTTTGTATACAGTGGTATAAAAAAATATCTGAGCCTTTTGGAATTTCTCACATTTCTGCGTAAAATCACCATTAAATATGATCTGATCCTTGTCAAAATCACGTAGATGAAAAAAAAAGTGTCTGCTTTAACTAAAACCACCCAAACATTTATAAATATTCATATTTTAATGAGGATAGCATGCAAACAATGACAGAAGGGGGAAAAATAAGTATACGAACCCCCTGCCTAAGGAGACTTAAAGATCAACTGAAACCAATTTTACCAAACAATTTAAGTCGGGTTTGAATCACTTATGGGTGGTTTAAAGCTGCCCTGCTCACTATAAAACACACACCTGGTAAGAACTGTCTTGATGAACATTATCTGATGTGCATCATGGCTCAGTCAAAAGACCTGTCTGAAGACCTCCGATCAAGGATTGTTGATTTGTATAAAGCTGGCAAAGGATACAAAACCGACTTGAACCCCATTGAGATGCTGTGGCATGACCTAAAGACAGCGATTCATAATAATAATAATAATAGTAATACATTTTATTTGAAGGTGCCTTTCTGGCACTCAAGACAATCATTTAAAACATTTAAACATATTAAAAATGAGAAAATTAAAGTATTGAATGTTTAATGCAATATTAAAATACTAAAGGAGATATAAGGGCAGTTAAAAAAAAACACCGGAACTTAGTGATTATTGTGGATAGGCAAGTCTGAACAGGTGAGTTTTGTGTTTGATTGAAAAGAGGTCGGGTGGGAGTGAATTCCAAAGCCGGGGAGCCGAGCGGCTGAACGCTCGGCTCCCCGTGGTGATGGTGCGAGCGGGGGGGACAGACAGTTGTATGGAGGAGGAGGATCTAAGGGCACAGGAGGGAGTTGTAACATGAATGAGGTCGGAAAGGTATGGAGGGGCGAGGTTATGGATGGCCTTGAATGTGAGGAGGACAACTTTGACCTGGATTCGAAAGTGGACCGGGAGCCAATGAAGCTGTTGGAGGACTGGAGTGATGTGGTGGATGGAGGGCGTACGGGTTATGATGCAGGCATCTGAATTCTGGACCAGTTGGAGTTTATGGAGTTTTATGAGGGAGGCCGAAGAGGATAGAGATGCAGCAGTCCAGGCAGGAAGTGACAAGGCTGTGAACCAGAATTGCTGCAGAATGTGGGGTGAGGGAAGGGCGGAGGCGATTAATGGTGCGTAGGTGAAAGCGGGCAATCTGGGTAACGTTATTAATGTGCGATTGAAAGGAAAGTGTGTTGTCCTGGATTACTCCTAGGCTCTTGACTTGGGGGGAGGGTGAAACAATGGTGTTGTCAATGGTAAGGGATAGGCTATGGTTTTTTGAGATGGTGAATTTGGAGTTAACGAGGAGCACTTCTGTTTTATTGCTGTTGAGTTTTAGGAAATTGTGTGTAAACCAAATTTTTTATTTCTGTGATACAGTCAATCAGGGATGAGGGTGGTAAAGAGGAGGAAAGTTCGGAAGTGAGGTAGAGTTGGGTGGCGTTGGCATAGCAGTGAAAAGTGTGATTTTGACGATCAGATCACATTTGATGGTGATTTTATGCAGAAATGTGAGAAATTTCAAAAGGTTCAGATACTTTTTCATACCACTGTAGCTATTGCAAGACATATGTCTTAATTTCGTTTTAATTGCTGTTATAGCATTCAGAGTAGGGATGAAATCCACATTTGGCAGTATTGTTTTTTGGCGAGAATGACTCATTTGACTAAAATTGAGTCACATTGTCAGGCCAGATTATAAAACAAGTTGTCTTTTGTTTAGGATTTTAAGTCAGCTGACTAAATGGTGTCACACTTTATGAAATATTTATTTACTTTTCAAGTCATACTTCTTAAGACTTAAAAATATTGAATATTTTGAAAACTTGATTTATTTATTTTATGAACTTTGCAATGCACCCATGGATATTAATAATTAATTGCCACTCTTGCGTGTAAATGCTAAATATGGTCTACTCATGTGGTGGAATTATTTATGTAGATTGAAATGTAAATGTGTCTCTTGCTTTTTGCTCAGAGTCCTTTCGTCAGGCAATGGAGTCAACTCCAGCAAAGACAAGCATGTGAGGACTGCCACTTCCCTTGGTTGTTTGTACAAAATCAAAACATCAACACTTTTTAAACTAATGATTTTCACTACTTGACCAGGTTTCTCCCAGTCGAGGCGCCTGGTCGGGTGTGCCGGTTGTGAACGTTGCGCCTGCTTCTGCTTGTGGCCCGTTGGAAATCGAGCCTCTGCCTAGGAGTCCAGGAGGGGAAAAGAGAAGGTATGTTTTTTTTTTTATTGAAGCATTGACTTGTTTGAGAGGTTTTCTGATTTATGAAAAACAGGCGGTGGTGTACACTATGTACTGTGTGAGGACTAGACTTGTGATTCAGAGAGTAAGGAAGTAGAGGTATATTGTGTACTTGCTGCAATTCAGGAGAGCAGGACTTGTTCTGTGTTGACTGGAATAAAGAAGTTTTCCCTTGCTTGAACCCATCCATCCAATGAAATGTTAACCACCACATGATTTGGAGCTGTTGGATTGAGTTTCATTAATATGTTCATAACTTGTGGGCCAATGACTATCATAAAAATGTTCTTGCACTGATTATTCTGGATTTGTGTTAGGCTGGAGTTACAACTTTATAGTTTCATTTATTACTCAATAGTTCAAAGGTGTCAAATTGATGGAACCCTGAAAGGGTCAAAATTTAATAAATAAAAACAACTTTGAAATAAATACTTTTTTGATAAATAACAAATTATGTCAAATGGCCCCTGAATTGTGAAATAAGGTAATATTATTATGAAAAACATTTTTAAAAGCTTTTTTCTCAAAGTACATATATTTTTTTTCAATATTTAATTTTTCCACAATAGCCTTTTTATTTAATAATGTTGTTTTTCAGCACAATGAAATCTTACAAAATCAAAGCATTTTTCTCAAAGAATTTTTTTTTTTTTTCATAATGTGTCTTTCCACAATGGCCTTTTTTTTCATAATGTCGTTTTTCAGCACAATGAAGCGTGTGCTGTCAATCAAATACATAAGGCGGAGTCAGTCAAGGGGTTGGCTGGATCTAAGAGTCTGGCTAGCTGCGCTAGCATTTGGTAGCATCACTTTCAGAGTTACAGGTTGCGAACCGCTTGGATAGTAATGAAAGGCCTTTACCTCAGCCAAGGATTTCAGCAGCTTTTGATTAGATGCTTTCTGGAAGTTTACCTAACTGTTCATCGACGCTACCAAATGCTAACGACCGGACTCCACAATCCAACTAATCACTTAACTGACACAGCTGTAAGTATTAGATTGCCAGAAAACAATTCATTGTGTTAAAAATGACATCGTGAAATAAAAATGCCACTGTGGGAAAAGACAGTATGAAAAAAAAAAAAACTTTATGGAAAACGCTTTTTATCTTCTAAAATCTCATTGTGCTGAAAAAAATGACATTATGAAATAAACAGGCTATTGTTGAAAAAGGCATTATGAAATAAGTATTTTGTAAAATCTTTTTCATAATAATATAAACTTATTTTACAGAGCCTTATTACACAATTTGTCGGTTATTTATCAAAATATTTATTTCAAAATGTTGTTTTTATTCCTTTAATTTAGAGACTTTGGGGTTTCCATAGAAACCCATCTTTGGTGACTGCCACATAGCCGTTATGTTATCCTTATATCGGTCTAGGGCTGCCACAAATGTATTGACTAAATTTTTGTTAATTCATGTAAAATTGTGTTTGCATATTTATTTTTAAAACTATATTTAATGAAAAATAAAAAGGGAATGTTAAATATGTATTTAACCCCTACAGACTTAAGCATGCTGCTGAAGGACATGACTCGTTCACGTCTCTAAACCAATAAATGCACTGAACTTATTTGCGTTTGCCACTTCTGGGAGAGGATCGGATAAAACTTTACCCATCGAAATCAAATCGGGAGGTTAGGCACGCCCGCTTTGCAATTTTAGGCTCTTTGAAAATGCTGATCAAACGCAACTTCAAAAAGGATAATGTAAAGTGCTCATTAAACACACATTAAAAACAAATTAACATTAAAAATGACCAGTGAAAGCATGTAATATCCCGATTAAAAAAATTGCACTTTATTCTTGTGTTTGCGCTAAATTTTACTCTAGATTTAAAAAAAAATTTTGCCCAGCAGAAAAAAATGGTAAAAAGTAGTTATTCTCGATTTTTATTTAAATTCAAATAAAATGAATGCTAACTGCACGTTTATTTATTTATTTATTTTTTGCTTTTAACCAAGAATCGAGACTGTTATACATACTTCGACATATTTACGTAAAATAAATGCTAACTGCCTTTTGTTTTTTTTTTTCTGCTTTTAACCAAGAATCGAGACTTACATATGGCTGCCGCCACATTGACTGACAGACTAGCATCGTACTTCGACATATTTAATAGGGCTGTCAAACGATTAAAATTTTCAATCGAGTTAATCACAACTTAAAAATTAATTAATCCCAATTCAAACCATATATAAAATATGCCATATTTTTCTGTAAATTATTGTTGGAATGGAAAGATAAGACACAAGACGGATGTGTACATTCGACATACGGTACATAAGTACTGTATTAGTTTATTATAACAATAAATCAACAAGATGGCATTAACATTATTAACATTCTCTTAAAGCGATCCATGGATAGAAGGACTTGTAGTTCTTAAAAGATAAATGTTAGTACAAGTTATAGAAATTTTATATTAAAACCCCTCTTAATGTTTTCGTTTTATTAAAATTTGTAAAAATTTTCAATCAAAAAATAAACTAATAGCTCGCCATTGTTGATGTCAACAATGAAAGCCATAAAATCAGTTGGACCCAAGCGCCAGCAGAGGGCGCCAAACACCAAAAAACAAGTAACAAGCGGACATTACACTCTGCTGTCATTTTAATCTGTTTGCGCGGGGCATGTGCGTTAATTGCGTCAAATATTTTAATGTGATTAATTAAAAAAATTAATTACCGTCCGTTAACGCGATAATTTTGACAGCCCTAATATTTACTTAAAATAAATGCTAACTGCACGGTTTGTTTTGCTTTTAACTAAGAATCGAGACTGTTTTACATCTATGTCTATAAAGAATTCAGCATCAGGAATTCCAGAATCACTTTTGGCACATGTTGTTTTAAGACGTGAGACATGCATAATTTAACTTTTTTACTGATGATCATTTCCTAAAGTGTTTACTATTCCAAATGTTTTTTTGTTTATTTTGATCAATGTAAATGTTGATTAATGTCATTTCACCAAAAACTGCATCTGTGTATTTGGATACCAGATAACAAGTTAACCAAGAATCGAGACTATTTTACGTACTTCGACATATTTACGTAAAATAAATGCTAACTGCACTTTTTTTTTTTTTTTTGCTTTTAACCAAGAATCGAGACTGTTTTACGTCATTATCTATAAAGAATTCAGGGATTTAAGCATTTATTCACAAGAATTTTCACCGGAAAAGCTCTGTTTACATATGGCGGCCGCCACATTGACGGACAGACTAGCATCGTACTTCGACATATTTACATGAAATAAATGCTAACTGCACGGTTTGTTTTGCTTTCAACCAAGAATCCAGACTGTTTTACACCTATATCTATAAAGAATTCAGGGATTTAAGCATTTATTCACAAGAATTTTCAATGAAAAAAGCTCTTCGTATGTGATTCTACTCGGTCAGCTTTGACGGCCACGCCAACAATGCAGGCCCCCTATTAACCGGCCCCGCACCCCGTGTCCCGTCGATATCATTATGAAGTCTATGGAAACACCATAGACAAAATTGCATTGCTGCATTACAAATATGTCCATGGATTAAGAAGGAAAATATCTGAGTTCAGAGATAGGAAAAAGTAGTACTATTGTTTACTTGCTTAGTGTTACTGCCCAGTGTTGCTTTAGGAACTGATGCCCTTTGGTGTTTGAATATACAGAAAAATTGTAATAGAAAAACATCCCCAAAATCGAATCCGGCGCTTAAACCTGCACTGCAAGGTTTTATATCCTTTTTTTATCTGATGTGTGAACTTGCTAATAGTTCCGAACACAAGCAAATGTATGTGTTCCCCTCTGTGTTACAGTATTAACATGTACTGAAGAAATGTCTGAACTAAGGGAGGTCAGGTAGGTATGATTGCATATTGAGCTTTTTTGTTGTTGTTGCAAAAGCTCTTATTATAACCAATCAATAGCTGCATTGTGTGGGGGCTTTTAATGATTTTTTTACCTTTGAAAAATATCTCTTTAAAGGTGGATTTGTCTCTTATGATTTACTGCTTTTATTCCTTTGATGAGCATGTGACGCCAACCCATTAACTGCAGGTGACTCTTGGTTCTTCATGGGAGGCTTTTCTTTGGCATCGATTAGTTTAATCTCACTGGAGACGGGAAATGCTATGTAGACATGGCTGACTATAGTGTGTACATGACCAATCTATATGCAGTGAGGCTTCAGAGACTATTTTTTTCAGTCATGGAATGGAACATGCTGCTTCACATTAACCCGCCGCTGCTCCCGTCGGATGAGTTATTAGTAACACTGACACACATGGCATAGGATTTCCTTCTTGATCCAATTTTCTTTGTCTTCTATCGCTTCCTTTCCCTTGTTCAATCCATCTACACTCCATTACCTGGCCTCTCATGGTTGCCCTCCTCTGTGCCCCCTCCCATTTATGCTTGTCACCCACCTCAATCTCCTCAGGTGCCCTCTCCCCTGCATCCTACTCGCTCATATCTCATCAAAGCTCCTCATAAAGAGTTGGGCAGAGGCGAGCAACAGACTGTCATCTCACCTTGGCGTGATTCGGACAACGTGCTCTCGACTCAGACGTGATTCATGACCGTGAATGCATATGTCTTTTATTTAACTCATTGGCTGCCATTGACGAGGGTAGATGTACAATTCATATGAACTGAAAGGGGTTGGCAGCGATCATTCGATCAATGGCAGCCAATGGGTTAAAATTGAAACAATTTTAGACCTCATTTTGCCAGCTGCCTTATTACTGACTTTGTGTTTTTGAATTGATTTTAAGATTGCGAAAAGTGCTATTTCTTCCTCTTACTTTCTAGGTTTGGTTGCGAGCTCATAAATTGTGTTTCGAGAATACTGTGACGGTATCTTAAAAGCTGGTGTGACAATTGGTCATGAAGTCTGGAAAGCTTGGGCTTTTTTTAAAACCTCTGAGCATTGTAATTAGGCATGAGCCGATATCAGTTTCTCACGGTATGATTACATTGAGCAAAAATATCATAATATCAAAATCAAAGATCTAAAATGTATGATTTTGAAAATTTGGGGTTGGAAAACGTCCTGTTGAAATTGTGAGATCAAGTGATAAAACATACAATCGAAAGAAAATGTACTACCAAAAGGGGGAAAAAATACTGGTACTTGGTTAGCTACTTGGCTAGTCTATAGTGAAGACCCCCCCCCCCCCCCACCCATTCCACTGTTCCATCTGTGGTTATGACTGTCCTTGTTTACTTCAAAAGCATTCTTCAGAGTGTAAATTCCAAAATTTGCTCATTATAGGGAACCTCGGACTTAAAATACTTGTAGGCTTTAATAAGCCACAATTGTTCTCTTTTACTAAAGTATGTTATTAGAAACACATTAAATATTGCCGTTGATTTACAAATCTATAATATTTAGTACATGTTTTGACCTACGGAGGGCGCCATGTTTTATAGTCGCTCGGGGTTACCTTGTACCTTGTTAGGTTGTCTTTTATTACCTTTTCATTGCCTCAAAATACTTTTTGCATGCGTTTCCCTCTCATACTTTTAAGCATAGTGTTTTCTTTTGGTAGCTTTAAAGCAGTTTGATGATCTGTTGACCACGCTAGTCACGTAGCATATTTAAACCACCCTTATTTGATATTACTGCGTTTAAGTATTTTCATAAAGCACCTTTGGTATGTTCTGTCTGTATGTACCTAAACAAAACAAGCTGAAAGCGCATGGTAGTACTTTGGCTGTCAAATTCGCCTTTTATTGGATGGCTACCTACTAGTTAAACTACCGTAATTTCTGGACTATTGGGCGCCCCTGATTACAAGCTTCACCCAGTACATTTTTAAAGGGAAAAACCATTTTGTACATAAGCCTCTCCTGTCTATAAGCAGCGTGTGCCCACATAATAACATGAGATATTTAAAGAAATACAGTTTTCTAATTTTTAGTAACATAACTTTTCTTTCAAAAACAGCGCCAGCAACACGGCAGTTACATGGCAGCAACATGGCAGTTACATAGCAGCAACGCTGCAGTGCAGCACTAACTGGGCTGGTTATTAGAAACATAAAAGTCTTTGTTTGCCATTAGGAGTGGGAACCTCAGGGCACCTCACGATACGATATGATTCGCGATACACGGCTCACGATAACGATTATCTCACGATATCACAAAACAGCGATTATCGATATATTGGTCAGAAATTTGATACATGATATTGTACGATACAACTGTTGAAACGAAAAAAATATATATTTCAAAATAGAAAAAATACTGTTTGAATCATTTATTAAACAGTGACACCTTTTCTGTGCAACATTGCTGTAAAATATAAATCTATGCAAATTGTGCACCTACACATATAGAGGAAACCAACCACAACCACTGATATCTCTTGGAGAGATCTTGATGAATGGTACCCTTAATTTCTTTAAAGTTTTAAATATTAAAAAAAAAAACAGTGCTGTAGGTGTCAGTCAGCAGTTGAGCTTGGAGTGGGGCAATGATAAAATTGGTGGGTCTTTTCTTCGTATATGACCTTTGTTGCCAAAAGCGTTGGTTTGAGCACTTCCACCATCTGCTTCAGCATTTGAGATGTCAGACTTGGTGAGTCACATTCTTCCTCACCTTAAAAACAACAAAATAAAACAAAAAATATTAGCTACTTAATAGCTTTTGAGTTGAAACCCTGATTTTTTTTTGTGTTGGAAGTATTGAGGGAATTAAAAAAATTATGAATTGAATGTATAGAAATTAAAAATGCAATAATTACCTATTTTTAATATGCAGGCTACATTAATTATCATGCACATCACTTTATATATCTTGGAAGCTATTCAAAGCATTTTTGTAGCTTATTGTATCAAAATGGCAGTAATAGCAGTTTGTGTAGTAAACTAGATGGAAAGTCGTTCTCAAAGAATATCAAATAAATCGGTAAATTCATCTGGGCTTGTTCGATAAATTGGTAAATTCATCTGGGCTTGTTCGATCTTCATTTTCATCCAGTTTAGGGGCCTGGTTTATTTTATATCATTCAACACTAAATGTCACAAAATAATACATGTGAATTAAAAATCAATTACATTGCAAAACTTTCTTACCTCAAGTGATGAAAGCGAAGCAGTGAAGAAATCCGGTGTGCACTTCGTCACCAGCTGCCAGTGAACCTTATTTTTGTTAGACAATTCTTGCATACAGCAAAGTCCTTGTTCACCTTAAATCCTTTCTTGTTGGTGTAAAATCTAAAGTGTGTCCCCATGTGCAATTTGTAGCAATATTTTTCTCAATTTTCCACTGTTCTCACGAAGCTTTTTATTTTTTCAACCCACTTGGAGCTTCCTCTCTTCTTCTCTAAACGAATTGTGCGCACTTTACCTTCACCGCCACTCCCGAGCGCCCCTAGTGGACCGCCAAGGAATTGCTCAACAAACATTGAGCAGTTTACAGCATCCATACTCCATTGTATGGCCAATATGTTAAATAAAAGTATTGATACTTGGCGGGAGCGTATCGATAACCGATCTGGTTGCAAAATATCGCGATATATCGCTGTATCGAGATATTGTCACACTCTTATTAGCCATCTTCATCTTCCTCCTGTGCACTGAAACCATGGAAGTCTTCACCCTCAGTGTCTGATAGGAATAGGCTCAGATACACTTCGCCACGCACCTTCTCAGTCTGTTTTTCGTTGTCGCTTTCAGTGTCTCTCATAATGAGGCAAATTCACTCCTGAGCTTGTGCCGTCCTCTTCATCACGCAGTAGACCGGCTTTTCAAAACCGGTTGGTGTTGGTGGATTTTTTTTCACACTGCTCCACGCCGTTAGGATCCACTGGCAGACTTGTGCAAATGTTGCTCTTCGCATGTGGCCAGTTTTGGTAAACGATCTCTCGCCGCTGGTCATCCAAGCCTCCCATTCAACTCGGAGTGCCGCTTTAATTTCTTTTACCATTTTCCATGATGCGGGTCTGCTAATTTTACTAATGCACAAAGATGAGGGTCTACTACTTTTTATAATGTACACAGCGCAAAGTTAAATTACCGGTAATAGTGCAAACTAGCGTCTTCCTCGACACATATATTCCACGTGTCTCACTCTTACATTTTATCCTCGGGCGCCCCTGGCTGCCATTAGAAAAATCGATAAATTGGCCGCATCATTGCACATGCTGCAGAATTCAAAATGAGGGAAAAAAGTAGCGGCTTGTAGTCCGGAAATTACATTAACTTTACAAATTGTACAAAACCGAAAACATGAAGAGGGGTCTCAATATCATAATAACTCATATATGATTATTTTTTTAAGAAATACAATTCTTTCATCCATGGATCACTTTAACGGTATGACGATTATCTGTGGTATCTGATACCTTGACTTTTTAAAACCTGTTTACCTTTATATCGGTTATCGGCACATGCCTAGTTGCAATAGTTGTTGCACAAATGTTATATGAAGCTTTGCATGATTGATGCATTCACTATGCAATTAGTGTGGTTGGGGAACTCTTTGTGAGATGTAATTCAATCAGATTGTGAATTTGTACTGCTTTCCACATCATCTGTTTTCTTCCTGACCCTGCTGATGAAAAGAAATAGTCAGGTTTTTCGTGTCTCATCTTTCTCTTATCTATGAACTGATCTGGTATCAGCATCAGGAATTCCAGAATCGCTTTTGTCACATGTTGTTTTAAGACGTAAGACATGCATAATTTAACTCATTTACTGATGATCATTTCCTAAAGTGTTTACTATTCCAAATGTTTTTGTGTTTATTTTGATCAATGTAAATGTTGATTAATGTCATTTCACCAAAAATTGCATCTGGGTATCTGGATACCAGATACAGTATCTGTTCCGCTTTGGAGTTCTGACCAGTTTAACCATTTTTTAAAGTTAACCATTTTTTAAAAACCTTTCTTACTTGTCCGAAACCTGTTTTTAATCTTCAGCCAAACCCGCTTATATTTAGTTTACCTTGTAATTAATATGCAAATTCTGATGCATGATTTGTTTTTATTTTGACATGATTGTGATATTTAAATGTATTTCTCTAAAATGCCTACCATATGACAGAATTGACTGTAGACCAGTGGTCTCAAACCGGTCCTCAAAGGGCCGCAGGGGGTACTGGATTTCATTCCAACCAAACGAGACAAATACCTTTTCACCAATCTGGTTTCTTACAAGTGTAATCAGTTGATTGCAATCAGGTGCTGCTTATGTTAGTAGAAACCTCATTGGTTGAACTGTTTGTGCTGGATCTGTTGGAACAAAAACCAGGACCCACTGCGGCCCTTTGTGGAGTCGGTTTGAGACCGCTGCTGTAGACTGTAGACAAACTGTAGTTGCCGTCCTACTAGACTTTATGAAGAAAATCTTGCAATCTTAATTTATTTACCAATGTCCTGAGGATGATTAAAAATTATTGTACTTTTAAAGTCGCATTATATGCAAATATTTTGTGGATTTTGAGTTAATGAAGTCTTGTATTAGAGCTAATACAACTTATTTTGATTGTATTATATGGAGAGAATAAAAACTGCTACTCTCGTATATCATTTATATTTACTGTGGATTAGATTTTTTCTATTTTTTTTAACAAAATTTTTGTCATAAATTTTCATAACACACCATAACACTTATTTCCAGATTATTTTATGGATCATGCTGGTAAGTTGTCCAAATGTGAACCCTATTTTTTTTTATTTTTTTTTCTGTATTTAACTCATCAATTAACTTTTCATTGGATATCTTTTCAGAAGGAATCATGTTATGTTCTGCCAATTTCTATTCTTTGGCTTTTAACCTATTCCTTTCATCTGCTTTGTAGTTTACCGCTGGCTGCTGACCTTATCGAGACATGCATTGACGACGTCCTCAGGGCTTCGGCCACTCCAGCCGTGAAGGCTGTCGATGAGGCGGGACCGAGTACAGCCTACTCTCCTCCTGTTGCGACTGGCGAAGAGTTACTCAGCCTCAATGGTCTGTAAATGCTCACAAACAATATTTGTACTATTTAAAACATTGACAATAATATTGACGTCCAATCCATTTTTGACGAGTAAGGCTGGCATATCATTCGGTGCCGGACCTCAAAATGACGTCTAGCGACGTCAGTGGCAGCCAATGAATTAACTATACATACAGTTTAAAGTTGTTTTTCTCGCCCCATGTAGAAACAGCTGCACGTCTCAAGCAGTTGGAGTTGGAGAGTAGTCCACGTCTGGCCAAGAATAATGTCAACATCAATATGGTCATGAATAATCAGGTGGGTGTGTTTGGTTGTCTTTAAAGCAACAAATGAAATCAAACAAGTGATATCTGATATTGATCTACATACATCAAAAGGAGGACATTGTGAAAATCCGAGAGAAACGCTGTCTGAACAGTGCAGACAGCAGTCCTGTCATCACGCCACTGCGAGCCCCAGACAATTTGAAGAGTAACATCCTCAAAGCGCAAGCTGAGGCCGCCACACTCAAGGTGCAGAGAAAATATTTTTGGAGAGAAATCTCACATCCATTTTCATTGTTTGGCCTCTTGATTACAGTTGGGCAAATAAGTATTTAGTCAACCACCAATTGTGCAAGTTCTCCTACTTGAAAAGATTAGAGAGGCCTGTAATGGTCAACATGGGTAAACCTCAACCATGAGAGACAGAATGTGGAAAAAAAAAACAGAAAATCACATTGCTTGATTTTTAAAGAATTTATTTTTAAATTAGAGTGGAAAATTAGTATTTGGTCACCTACAAACAAGCAAGATTTCTGGCTGTCAAAGAGGTCTAACTTCTTCTAACGGGGTCTAACGAGGCTCCACTTGTTACCTGTATTAACGGCACCTGTTTTAACTCATTATCGGTATAAAAGACATCTGTCCACAACTTCAGTCAGTCACACTCCAAACTCCACTATGGCCGAGACCAAAGAGCTGTCGAAGGACACCAGAGATAAAATTGTAGACCTGCACCAGGCTGGGAAGACTGAATCTGCAATAGGTAAAACGCTTGGTGTAAAGAAATCAACTGTGGGAGCAATTATTAGAAAATGGAAGACATACAAGACCACTGATAATCTCCCTCGATCTGGGGCTCCATGCAAGATCTCACCCCGTTGCGTCAAAATGATAACAAGAACAGTGAGCAAAAATCCCAGAACCACACGAGGGGATCTAGTGAATGACCTACAGAGAGCTGGGACCACAGTAACGAAGGCTACTATCAGTAACACAATGCGCCGCCAGGGACTCATATCTTGCACTGCTAGACTTGTCCAGATGCTGAAGAAAGTACACGTCCAGGCCCGTCTGCGGTTCGGTAGAGAGCATTTGGATGATCCAGAAGAGGACTGGGAGAATGTGTTATGGTCAGATGAAACCAAAATAGAACTTTTTGGTAGAAACACAGGTTCTTGTGTTTGGAGGAAAAAGAAAACTGGATTATATCCGAAGAACACCATACCCACTGTGAAGCATGGGGGTGAAAACATCATGCTTTGGGGCTGTTTTTCTGCAAAGGGACCAGGACGACTGATCTGTGTAAAGGAAAGAATGAATGGGGCCATGTATCGACAGATTTTGAGTGAAAATGTCCTTCCATCAGCAAGGGCATTGAAGATGAGATGTGGCTGGGTCCTTCAGCATGACAATGATCCCAAACACACAGCCAGGGCAACAAAGGAGTGGCTTCGTAAGAAGCATTTCAAGGTCCTGGAGTGGCCTAGCCAGTCTCCAGATCTCAACCCCATAGAAAATCTGTGGAGGGAGTTGAAAGTCTGTGTTGCCCAACGACAGCCCCAAAACATCACTGCTCTAGAGGAGATCTGCATGGAGGAATTGGCCAAAATACCAGTAACAGTATGTGAAAAGCTTGCGAAGAGTTGCAGAAAACGTTTGGCCTCCGTTATTGCCAACAAAGGGTGCATAACAATTTTTTAATAGGAGGCCCACATTGTTGGCGTGGCCGTCAAAGCTGACCGAGTGGAATCACATACGAAGTATTGAGATGAACTTTTGGTATTGACCAAATACTTATTTTCCATTACTTGCAAATAAATTCTTTAAAAATCAAGCAATGTGATTTTCCGTTTTTTATTTCTCTCCACATTCTGTCTCTCATGGTTGAGGTTTACCCATGTTGACAATTACAGGCCTCTCTAATATTTTCAAGTGGGAGAACTTGCATAATTAGTAGTTGACTAAATACTTATTTGACCCACTGTTAATCTTTAGAGACATTATTGAAATTGTCCAAATTCTCTTTGAGAATTGAGCCCTTAATTTTCTTTTTAAAGTTTTTTTCAATTGAAAAAGTAAAAAAACGATAAATATTATTTTTATTTATAAAAACAAAAGGTTGATTTTGCTTTAGGAAACATAGTTACATAATATCTAAAATCCAACTTTTCTTAGCATGTGTTTTTGATTCCAAAGCACATTTCCCACCAAAATTAGGGCTGGACAATAAAGGCAAAAATAGTAAAGCTCAAAACAAGTTAAAAAAAAAAAAAGTTAAATGTTGAACAAAAGTAGTGTAAATAAAGTGCAAAACTCCTATAATCTTTTTGTGTCCTCCTATTTTTGGTATTAGCCCTCAAATACAAGTAACGACTCCACAAAGAAAGAAACTTTTATCATGGAATAATCCATTTGATAACTTATTGCTGGACTTTTTCAGCAATAAATTAATAAATGTATTAATTTTTTAAAATTAAAACATCCACAATAAAAAACTCAATTCATGAGATCCATTTATGGCCAGGCCACTCTAAAATGTAAAGCCCTGAGCAATAGTACGGTAAAGCACGTGATTTACGCTGTATATGAACTAATTTTCGTACACATTGCAAAAGGAATCAGTGATTCATCAACTATCAAAATAATCATTTGTAGCAACCTCTTGTTCAAAAGCCTATTTATATATTTGTCAACGTATTTTCTTATTTTCTTGTATTATATAACTTATTTTTATTATATTTCATTGTTTGATTCTCTATTCCATAGGTCGCTTTGGAGGAAACTGTCACAATGATGGGAGATAAAAACTGTAATTTGCAGGAAACATCCTCAAGGTATGAATGGCCTCCATTGAACTGTGATTCTACATTTTCCTGGATAAGCGAATACATACATGATTACCTTCATGTCAGCCGTCCTATATGTTTATTATATTTAATGTTGAGACAGAAATTAGGTGGAGGGTCTCAAATATATACAGTGGGGAGAACAAGTATTTGATCTTTTCTGTCGCCAGGTTGAAGTCACGCCCCGGCCGTATGGGCAGCAATTCATCTCTGCCCGTTAGCAGTCGCCCTGACATACAAGACTCATGGGAGTTGCTCAAAACCTCTTCACTTGTCTCATCAGCTGGCACCAGGTCAGGCTGCATCTTTGAGAGATGCATTTAAGTCATTGGCTACCATTGACGGTGATAGAAAAACCAAATCTGCTCTAAAAATGAACTGTATTTGCATTTACCACACAGTAACTTTGTTATATTACCAATTACTGTAATTTTTGGACTGTAAACCGCTACTTTTTCCCCGTATTTTGAATCCTGCGGGGTATAGTCCAGTGCGGCTTATATGTTGATTCATTTGGGTTTAGTCACTTTTATCACACCGCAGTCAAATAAAGTTTTACCGGTTGATATCTTTTTTGGTGTAATGATCCCAGTAAGGAAAACTGCTGTTTATAATCCGGTGCGTCTTATCTATCAACAAATGCCGTTCTCGTGTCAAATTTGGTGGGTGGGGGCTTATAGTCAGGTGCGACTTATTGTCCAAAAACTACGATACTTCAAGTCTGAATGAAAACAGATCAACAACCCTTCCACTGCTGTAACTGCTTGAATGTTATTTCATTAAATTAACTTTTTGGCTGCCATTGATGGTGAAAGGAATCCAACCCATTTGGAATAGGAGGAGCTAGTAGTTAATGATCATGTTTCAGTGCCATTTTTTTCCCCCCAGAAAAAAAATTAAAACCTTAAAGGGTACCACGGTTAGAAAGACATGTAATTCTTAAAAGCTAAATATTAGTATGAGTTATAATAATTTGATATTAGAACCCCTCTTACTGTGTTCGTTTTAATAAAATTTGGAAAATTAGTTTAACTAGTAGCTTGCCAATGTTGTTGACAACGCAATGCACTCTGGGCAGTGACGTCACTGGGTGGTGCTGCCAGGCTTCCACAGTGTCACTCTTTAGCTACATAAACATGTCATCGGTTCTGAACTTGAACGGAAAAGTGATGAGCAGGACAGCACTGTCAATATTTCACAAAACGAGCAGCAAAAGCAATTAAATGAAGGTCTCCATGCGACGGACGAGTGCGTAGACCACAGGACTATACGTCCACGTGATGTAGGAGTCATGATTTTCCTTATAAAGATCTATTCGATTTATTGGCTGCAATCAGTAACAAGTCCTCAGATGAAAACCCTTTTGCACTGATAATTTGACATGTTCACACTTGAACTGCACTTTCATACTTCAAGTAGCATTTGATAATTAATTTTCTTCCTTCAAAGTTTATACTGGCTGCCATCATTACAGTGGAAAAAATGTTACAGTGTTAAGGGGGGAAAAAAAGAATAAAATAATAACAATTGATAACAAAAAAAAAAGGGGAGGACCTGACATTGAATGGCCATGTTTTAGTGATTTTTTAAGTGGGAGAAATTTAAACAGTTACAAGAAAACATAATTCAATCGCTGTCTGCCCCTCTCAGTCAAAATGGATTGGACATCAGTCACTGTCTTTGGCACTGAAACATGATCATTTAATCTTTCGCTGTCAATGGCAATGAATAACTTAAATGTGTTTTGGGTACGAAAATAAACAAAAAAATGAATTATTGTTACATGCAGTAGACATCTGTGCCCATCCTTTTGGTTGGGCACGCTAAGTCACATGACCAAAGTTCTGCCTAGATACTGTTGTTATCCCAGCCCCATAGAGTTTACAGTCGGGTGCCACTACAGACAGTGTGTTGTCGCTTGAGCGCTCAATTCATGAAGCTTATATGTCTGCTGGCTTGCTGATGCAGAAAATGCTCAGACGCTCCTAATGTTTATCTGGTGGAAAAAGTAGGCGAGTGGAAAAATACTTACCTTGTGCAAGGGATGCTTCATGCTTGTAGCTTGAACATGAATAGTTTGCTTACTATACTATTAGTACGTTCAAATATCCAGGTAAATTATGAATATTTTTCTTATTGAACAGTGCTGAAAGGTTAGCTGAAGATTCTAACCCTCCTTTAGCCAAGTTGCCCTCAGACTCTGTTGTTGAAGGCACCACACTTATGGTAATGTATAATAGCTTCACAGATTTTGGCTTTTTTTATGCTGTTAATGGATTGTGTTTAACAATATTCATGTCACATTACAGGCTAAAGCAGAGGAAGTTGATGTATCAAACACAACTTTACCACTCTCTGATAATTTGATTGACTTCACTGATCCCACCCCTGCTGTAAGTTTTTTAACATTTTTAATTCACAGTCCAGCATTGACGGCGATAGACGTCCAATCCATTTGAACTGTCCAAAGAGATTGCACGTCTATCACCGTCAATGGCATTAAAACACGATCATTCGCCGCCAACCCCTGCTAATGACTGCTGCCTAAAAGGACATCTGAACCTTATCATCAAACACTCCTCGCGCATGTGATGTTCTTTTGAACTCATATCCTGGCCTCTGATGCTATCATTGGATCATAGTTTTCATAGGGCTGGTCTTAACACACAACCTCGAGGGATCTTCAACAGCAGTCCAGGGGAGACCTTCTCCATGGCCTGGTTTCTGTGAATTTTTGGAAGAGCAAAAGGATAAAAGCAGAGAAGAAATAATATCCTGTGTTGAAATTCTTTTTGATCCTTCCAACAAAAGAGTCGCTGGAAAGACGTGCTTGGATCAGAGGTTGCTTGGAATATTGGAATTTATATCTGGTGCTTTTAAAATATTCTGATACTTTTGGGGCGTAATGACAAATTTTAGGCAATCATTTTGAGTTAGTTTCGGATAATTTTATTAACTCTGATCCATTTTTTATTGCTCGACTATACTCAAAAGTGACAATTTTTTGTCTTTTGAACCTTACGTTTCTGGAATGTGGGGAAGATGCAGCTTGTGTTTATTGAGCAATTTATCAACAAATGGGTGAAACATAAGGCTGAACATAAAATATGCAATCCTCTAATTGAGAATTTCACATTTTATGAATTCACGGTAGGGCTGCCGCGATTAAGCGGCTAATCAACAACTATTTAAATGAACAATTAGTCATTCTTTTCTTTTAGCTAAATAGTAATTACTCTTTGCTGGAGCGGCTATCGTTCAAAATCACAATGAATATATGAGCTGATTAATTGTTTGTCTAGATTAAGAAAAAGTGCGACTCCAGTCTGCTTAATTACATTAATGAAAGGTGGAGGTGTGGAAGTGATTTCATGAGATAAAGAAATATATTTTTGCAATTTTTTTTTTGTAAACAAATTCAAAATCAACTGCGACTGCCCAGCTTGCTCCCAAATCATCTCAACACGGAGAGGCAACAATAAGTCCACATTAAATAATTAGCCCTGAGACATAAAAAATGAAAATCAAGCTCTGAGGATCGTACACATCCTTAGAATATACTTCATTCTTGTCTATTAATAGGCAAAGCACGGGGCTCGGGCCGATCTGTAGGGGGCCTTTTTAAAAAAAAAAAAAAAACTTAAATTGAAATATTTTCAAAGCCAGTAGCAACCTAAAACCAAAACAGGCACTTCCCTTAGGCATATGAGTCTCCATGAGCTGCGGCATCAAAAAATTCAAAGTTGTTCCACAATAAAATCCTGACTAATTGATTTTTATATAACAAAACTTAAAATGGCTAGAAAATTCTCAGATTTTATGCTAGATGCTCAAAAATCACTAAATGCAGGGATAATCACCTATCTTTTCAGGATCAATAGCAATATTTACCATATCTTATAAGTTTGCCAGCAATAGCAACTTATTTTTTTTTTTTTTTTTTACAAAATCCAACATGGCAGCCATCACAAAACAAAGAGCTTTTTTAAGTTGAAAATTCTTGTAAATAAATGCTGAAATTGCGAAATTTCAATAGATTTAAACGTAAAACAGTCTAGATTCTTGGTTAAAAGCAAAAAAGGGCAGTTATCATTCATTTTATGTAAATATTTCAAGCCAAAGTTATGGTATTGTGTAATCCAACATGGCAGCCGTCACAAAACAAAGAGCTTTTTAATTTGAAAATGCTTGTAAACAAATGCTTAAATCGTGCAATTTCTATAGATATGAACGTAAAACAGTCTAGATTTTTGGTTAAAAGGAAAAAACAGGCAGTTATCGTTCATTTTATGTAAATATTTCAAACCAAAGTTACGGTATTGTGTAATCCAACATGGCGGCCGTCACGAAACAAAGAGCTTTTTCATTTGAAAATGCTTGTAAATGAATGCTTAAATCACGCAATTTCTATAGATATGAGCATAAAACAGTCTAGATTTTTGGTTAAAAGGGAAAAACAGGCAGTTATCGTTCATTTTACGTAAATATTTTAAGCCAAAGTTACACTGATTTTATACATTGATGATTTTTTTTCACGTTTCAAAGTGTATGCATGGTGCTACTTAATATAATAATCACCTTGAACCCTCGACCAAATCACTCTTGAGACACTCCTGCCTGCTTGTATGCAGTAAAACCTTCGTCCTGGTTCCACCTAAATCCTGCGTGAGAATGCAGCGTGTTTTTGAGTTTATCACAGTGAAAGCCAACTCAACGTTCTGCCTGGGTCATGCAGAAATTTCAAACTCCTCATGATCACTTCTGGCTTTTAAATGTCTCCAACGTCCCCTCAGTACACACATTCATTCCAGCGCGGCTTCCTTCCAACTGTTTAACAAGTTAAACGATGATTGACAGATGCCCGTCTGAAGTCTGCTTCTTTGGCCAGATCAAAGCCATCGTTGTGCCGCAGTGACTGAGAGGATCAAAAGGCTGGGAGAGGGAGGGTAGGAGGCTGTGCGCAGACCAGAAAGTGAGGCGTATGTGGATCAAAAAATAGAAAAACTATCGCACGTGCTTGCGATGGGACTATCGCGCACACGCACATCGCGATGGCGATGTTTAAATGATATATCGTTCAGGCTTAGTTATGAATATGCTGTAGTAAACAAAAGCATTTTTAGCCCTGATTTAAAGAATTTATTAAACAGTTTGAGCACACTTCAGACCTTCAGGTAACTTGTTCCAGACGGGAGAAGGAGGATGGGAGGTCCAGATGACCTTAAGGGTCTAGATGCTTCATAGGGATCCAACAAATCAAGCATGTACAGTATTTTGGTCCAAGGACATTAAGTGTTTGTAGACGAGCAGTCGTATTCTATAGTCTATCTTAGGCATGTGCCGGAATGATATTCTGACGGTAAGCAAAAATATCACGGTTTCACGATAACACGGTATTGCAATTACATCTCTAAAGTGTGTTACTTTGAGATATCTGGGTTAGAAAACAAAACAAAAAAACACTTTTTTCCATTGAACAGGATTTTTATTTTTCAAAACATATTAGCAAATTGGAACATAAGTATAATGTTAAGGAAAAAATATATATATTCAACATAAATTTAAAATAAATGCAGTCCTTTAGGTGAGCCTAAACCCACAGCTCAACATTCTTACCATCAGAACAAAAATAATTGAATTATTTTCTATAAACTTATACTTTTATAACACGCTGGAGTTAACTCTCGTAACTGGCGGGAAACGTTCACGACAGTACTAACATTTAATTTTGTATAAAAGCCAAATCATATTGGAGGTATTGCCTCCTCGGCAGCTACCCTCCACAAACATGTTTTACATGTCTGTTGGCCCTCCTCCTCTAAGCTGCAGCCGTCTGTAACTTTTCTGTAGCTGAAGTATTCCCATGCTAGTTATTTTGTTTTCTTCGATGGGGGGAAAAGAGTCTTAGGAGTTTCACATCCTTCAGCCATCGTGTAGTACAGCTGACTTACTGACACAACAACCGGTGGGGGAGAGTTGAGCCTTGCAGCTGCAAGTGAGGAGTTTCTCCATGCATTTCTGGGACATAAAAAGTAGCTAATACCTTAGGGATGGTATGACGGAAATTTTTTGCGGTTTAGAAACCTTGACGTTTTCATACCACAGTATACCTTGAAACCGGTAATCGGCACATGTCTATTCTATCCTTTGACTCACTGGAAGCCAGTGTATCGATTTCATAACTGGTGTAATATGGTCCTGTTTCCTTGTATTTGTAAGGACTCTTGCAGCAGCATTCTGTACTAGCTGCAGCTTCCTGACTTATTTTTTTTAGACCTGTCAATATACCGTTCCAATAGTCCAGTCTACTAAAAATGGATGCATAGTAATGGAATAGTAGCCATTTGAATTAATATCCTCACCAAGAACAAAGCGAGTGACACCTGGAGACCTCCCTCGGAGGTGTCTAAAAATTGGCAGTGTAACTTGGATTCCAACCCAGAATCACAGTTCTGTGAGACATATGTTTTGACTTCTTGTCCAGTGTTCCTCTCTTGAAGCCTAAAAATTCACAAAGCAGCAAATGTGAAATACCAGACTGAATAACAGACATTGGCAGGAAAACTACAAACATCTTTTATTAAACCGTCTGTTTCCAGCTAGGAATAAAAAAAAGCTTCTGCTGAATCTTTCTTCATCCTGAGGGTTGTTGTTTAAACTCTGAAGGGGTCAAAACCCCAGGAGGGAAGTACCGGTAACTTGTTTGAAAACATGTCGACCTCCTTAAGCTCAAACTATCCAAACTTCAATGCAAAAGTCATGTAAAAGTATATTTTTATTCCTAAATGAAGGGACACAAAAGCGAGTTTGTTGCTATTTTTCAGATGCCATCGGTGCAGCCGCCCAAAGCTCCCATCACTCCTCGCTGGATCATTCCTACTGCTGCTGTGAGTGCTCATTATTTTTTCTTTTTCCCCTTATGTGCGCTTCTTGTCTGTCCAAAAGTGTCTGGTAGATCACTTTGACTTGTCGGAATTAGACGCTGACCGCCTTCCCCTTCTAATGCAGCCTCCTGGTATCTTTACTAACGGCCTGCTCGACCTTGAGCCCCCTGCTAAGGTCGCCGCCGCTCCTCTTCCCCCCGTGGACGGGGGAGCCGCTCTCACCTCAGCCCTCCCTCAGTCCGCTCATACATTTCACACCAACTCAGTGAGGTAAAGTGAGGTCTTTGCAGATGTGCACCATGTTTGCCCTGAGCTGCTGCTGTTTAAAGCACGTTTTGAGGCTTTGCTGCCCCCTGTTGACTCAAGTGGAAACTTGTTGAATCCTACTTTTTGTTCTTTGATATGAAAGTTTTGAAATCATTAAAAAGAAATATATATATACTAGTCCTTCTCAAAAAATTAGCATATTGTGATAAAGTTCATTATTTTCTGTAATGTACTCATAAACATTACTTTCATATATTTTAGATTCATTACACATAAATGAAGTAGTTCTAGCCTTTTATTGTTTTAATATTGATGATTTTGGCAAAAAAGTCAAGAAAAAACAAAAACCCGTATCTCAAAAATTAGCATATTTCATCCAACCAATACAAAAAAGTGTTTTTTAATACAAAAAAAGTCAACCTTCAATTAATTATATCAGCTATGCACTCAACACTTGGTTGGGAATCCTTTTGCAGAAATGACTGCTTCAATGCGGCGTGGCATGGAGCCAATCAGCCTGTGGTACTGCTGAGGTGTTATGGAGGCCCAGGATGCTTTGATAGCGGCCTTAAGCTCATCCACATTGTTGGGTCTGGTGTCTCTCAACTTCCTCTTCACAATATCCCACAGATTCTCTATGGGGTTCAGGTAAGGAGAGTTGGCAGGCCAATTGAGCACAGTAATGCCATGGTCAGTAAACCATCTACCAGTGGTTTTGGCACTGTGAGCAGGTGCCAGGTCGTGCTGAAAAATGGAAGTCTTCGTCTCCATAAAGCTTTTCAGCAGATGGAACCATGAAGTGCTCCAAAATCTCCTGATAGCTAGCTGCATTGACCCTGCCCTTGATAAAACACAGTAGACCAGCACGAGCAGCTGACATGGCACCCCAGACCATCACTGACTGTGGGTACTTGACACTGGACTTCAGGCATTTTGGCATGTCCTTCTCCCCAGTCTTCCTCCAAAATGACATGCAAAATTTGCTTTCATCTGAAAAATGTACTTTGGACCACTAAGCAACAGTCCAGTGCTGCTTCTCTGTAGCCCAGGTCAGGTGCTTCTGCCGCTGTTTCAGGTTCAAAAGTGGCTTGACCTGGGGAATACGGCACCTGTAGCCCATTTCCAGCACACGCCCTGTGCACGGTGGCTCTGGATGTTTCTACTCCAGACTCAGTCCACTGTTTCTGCAGGTCCCCCGAGGTCCGGAATCGGCCCTTGTCCACAATCTTTCTCAGGGTACGGTTACCTCTTCTGGTTGTGCAGTGTTTCCTGCCACACTTTTTCCTTCTCACAGACTTCCCACTGAGGTGCCTTGATACAGCACTTTGGGAACAGCCTCTTCGCTCAGAAATTTCTTTCTGTGTCTTAGCCTCTTGCTTCAGGGTGTCAATGACGGCCTTCTGGACAGCAGTTAGGTCGGCAATCTTGCCCATGATTGCGGTTTTAAGTAATGAACCAGGCTGGGAGTTTTTAAAAGCCTCAGGAATCTTTCGCAGGGGTTTTGAGTTAATTCGTTGATTCAGATGATTAGGTTAGTACGTAGCTTCTTAAGAGTACCTTTTCATGATATGCTAATTTTTTGAGGTATGGATTTTTGGTTTTTCTTGACTTTTTTGCCAGAATCATCTATATTAAAACAGTAAAAGGCTTGAACTACTACAGATGTGTGTAATGAATCTAAAATATATGAAAGTCTCAGTCATTACAGAAAATAATGAACTTCATCACAATATGCTAATTTTTTTAGAAGGACCAGTATATATAGGCTAGTGTTTTTCACATGCCAGAAAGGCCTACTTTTTCTATAATTGTAAATTGGCCATAAGATACAAACGTGCAAATAAAGTAAACTATTTTTTAAATTGAAAGTTTATCAATTGTTTCATTCCGTTTTGAAAGAAAAATAAACTCGTGTGATATGCTTTTTAAGAAATCCACATTTTCAGTCAGAAAAACAAATACAAGTCACTCTTTAGATTTTCCATAAAATTATTTTGACATTCCAAATTTTACTACTATTTCAACCCACTCCAATTTTACAAGTTGCCCTACAATATGCAATATTTCAGCCATTTAAGAATTATCAATTAAAAAACAAAGTCACCCTAAAATGTGAAGAACTGCACATTTTCCATGAGAGTGATACCAAAACTAATGGAGATTTTTAATACAGTGGCTTCTAGGTATGTGCCGGTGTGATATTTTGACAGTAGGATAACTAGGGTTGAAAATCGAGAATCGGTTCCGTCCGTTACAGTTCCATGGAATCGTTTGGCAGAATATCAAGCGATTCTCTTAAAAATTCTAACTAGCACAAATTGTCTCTTAATTTACACGTTACGCACGCTCGTCTAATCGAATAAGACTGTGGCCAGATCTGCCAAAATGAAAATGAAGTCTGATTATTATTTTTTAAACAATGTCATCAGATAGACAAAAACATAAAATTCTGTGCAAATGCCTGCATCTTCAAATCATTAAAATAATAATAGCCTATATTTTACCAATCTTGTAATCTCGATGGGTCTTGTCTCCATTCCATGTCAGGTAGTCTAGGCACATTGTTTGCATCCTGATTGGCGTCTGGCTAATACATGTTAGGTCCAACATAAAATTCCAACCTCCTCTTCTTCCTCCAACTCTTCAAAAACTTGGATCTCCTCCCTTGCGCTCGACCTATCGCTTATATCGCTGTTTGAATCATTGTTTGAAGGGCTTTGTATGGCGGCCGTATTCTCGGTGTGACGTATCACTTCCAGGTCCGTCCCCTTTCAGGCTCGAACTTCGGAAACGCGATTATTTTGTCAAATATACAACATATAAATTATTTCTTTCATGCTTTATTTGTTGGACAATGTTTAATTACTTAAATTGTGACTCTATTTGGCATGTTATGAAATTACTTCACATTTCTGCTTTAAGCCAAGCCTTCACGGTACTGCAATTACAGCTCTAAAATGGGTTACTTTGAGATACAGTGGGGAGAACAAGTATTTGATACACTGTATCAAATACTTGTTCTCCCCACTGTATCTGGGTTTAAATATAAAATTAAAATAAATGCAGTCCTTTAGATGAGCCTAAACCCACAGCCACTGCTCAACATTAATACAGTCAGAACAAAAATAATTATTTTCTATAAAAAGCATGTGTGTATGACTTGTATCATGTTTAAATTAGACACACACTCTTTTTCTCAATACAGACAGTTGCCAGAGAGAAAAAAACACGTTTTACCACCGCTAGACACACTAAGCACGCTGGAGTTAACGCTCGTAGCTAGTGGGAAACGTTATTTACAGTGTTTACTAACCTTTAAGTTTGTATAAATGCGAAATCATGTTGGAGGTATTGCCTCATCGGCAGCCACCCTCCGCAAACATGTTTTACATGTCGGTTGGCTCTCCTTCTCGAAGCCGTCTGTAACTTTTTTGTGGCCGAAGTATTCCCATACCAGCGATTTTGTTTTCGTTGATGGTGGAAAAAGTTCAGGAGTTTCACCTCCTCCAGCCATAGTGTAGCACAGCTGACTCACTGACACTGAGCAACAACCGGTGGAGGAGGGTTGAGCCTTACAGCTGCAAGGGAGGGATTTCTTCATGCATTTTTGGGACAGAAAAAAATAGCTAATTCCTTAGGCATGGTAAGATGGAAAATTTGGCGGTTTTAAAACCTTGATGTTTTCATACCGCAGTAAACCTTGAAATTGATATTCGGCACATTTCTATTGGCTGCCATTGATTGCGATAGCAGTCCAATCAATTTGAACTGAAGATTGGCAGGTATCGTTACTGTCCCATTTCCAGTATGGACGTCTGTCTCCATCAATGGCAACAAATAAGTTAAAACATTCTCCACTTTTTCCCCTGTTTTTTTTTCTCCAAAATGTCCACATTTCACAACCGATTTAAACCATTCCAATGTCAAACGCTTTTGTTCTTTCAAAATACCCATGCTAGTATTAGCTAAATCTACCGTAATTTTCGGACTATAAACCGCTACTTTTTTTCCTTCATTTTGAATCCTGCGGCTTATAGTCCAGTGCGGCTTATTTGGTGATCTATTAGGGTTAATAGGTAACACTTTTTCCACAGCGGCATCATAAGACCGTCATAATTGTGACATGACACTATCATGAGCATTACTGAATACTTATGGCAGATCTTATTAAGTGTCATCCAGCAAATTATGTCACTAACTCCATTTATGTCCGGCTCAGATCTTTTACATCCATTTAAAAGTGAGATAATTTGCCGGATAACACTAAATGACATCTGTTATAATCATTCATAAATGCTCATGACAGTGTCATGTCATAATTATGATTGTCTAATGACAGTCTTCAGGCGCCACTGTCAAATGAAATGTTACCAAATACCATAACTACCAATTAATGAAACAAATGGAACAGTAATTGAAGAAATATTTAGCACCGAAAAAGAATTTTGATTTTCATTTACATCTGTAGCGCTGCAATACATGCTAGGAGGCATGTCAGACTACAACAGTGTTGACAACAGGTGGCAGCAGAGGTTGACTGTCTCCCCCAAGGGAGCAGTGATGGCCAAATGAAGCTTCTTGAAGCAATTAAGCGTTGCACCTAATTGGTTCAAAGGTTCGTGGTGGTTCATTTGGTGTTATGACAGTCGTATAATGCAGCTGTCAAATAGTGTTACCGGTTAATATCTTTCGGTGTAAATATCCCATAATACAGTGAGGACAGCTGCGGCTTATAGTCCAGTGTGGCTTATCTATGAACAAATGTCATTTTGATGTCAAATTTGGTAGGTTGCGGCTTATACTCAGGTGCGCCTTATAGTGTGAAAATTACGGTAATTGCTAAATCTGCTTGGTGAGTCCACTTTAAGCTCAGCACATTGCACAAAAGAATCATTCTTAAAAGTTTATCCCTGAAAAACTAAAATTTAAACCTAATATATTTTTTTTAATTTCCAACAGCAATATGGGTCAGCAGGCAGCCTCAGAGGATGGAGCCACACACAGAGGCCTCCTGACCACTGAACTCTAATACCTGCAGATAAGCTGAGTGGGCAAAACAGCATGCAGTTTGAAAGTAACAACACACACTAACATTTTTTGTTGTTGTTAGGACTCGCCACAAAACGTATTCATCGCAGTCACAATTAGGTTTAGTGGAAAACGCAACTCAAGTTCTTTATCTGTAAAGCAACTGGTTCCATCCATTTTTGACACTGACAAGCAAATAGTCTTTTTGTGCGTCATCTTTAATTTCTTTAATGCATTCCACTGGACGTAAGCGCCACGAAAGGTGATGACCGTGTTTAGTTGAAGAGATGATAACAACTGGACTCTTGAAATATGATTCTCTACATTTCCATGAGAAGCCTTTTTTTTTTTTTTTTTTTTTTTAAAGCCCTTTTTTGTCACTGGATTGAACATTTTTCTTTGTCACTGGATTACTTTTGCAACACTGGATCATTTGAAACTGACATGAATGAAGATTGACCTGATGACAGTTTTTTTTTGTTTTTTTTAGCATTGCGGTTTCAATGTTTTTCTCTCATTCGACCCTATAATGTGAGGTTTTATTGTTTGGACTGAATGTGATCTTCTCTTTGATTTCCAATTGGAACTACTTTTTGGAGTCATTGGCATTTATGTGCTCCATTTGATTTTACTTTCTATTTTTAAATGAGGAATGTAACTTGTCAGTCATGTTGAGCTGTGAGGTGCTCAGGTGGGCATGCTGGATTTTCACACTGTAAATTATCCCTATGCTAGATACAAATGAGTATTTAGTAGGAATAAGTTCAAAAAGTTGAGCGCTGTATTAGGGTCAGAGGTTTTCACTAACAACTATTTGGACTTTTCGATCGATCATTTTTCATGAGATGTTTAGTTCAAAATGTTTTTTATGTCTTATTACATTGCATATTTTCTGAGAAATGCTCCGATTATGGATCTGACTTGTTAAATTGAAGTAGCTACGACGTTGCCATCTTGTGGAAACTATCTAAACTATCTGTTTCAATCTCAATTGCTGATTGTTTTACTTCGCAAATATCTTAAATGTAATTTTATACTTGTGAAATGAAGATCTAATTCTATATTTTTGGACTATATTAATGACTTAATGAGTGTACTGTATATCACATTGATTCTTTACTCATTCACTGCCATTGACAGTGATAGACATCCAATCCATTTCATGGCTGGCATTGAGTCAATAGTTTCACTGCCATTGATGGCGATGGACGACCAATCCCTTTTGACTGGGTGCCAACCAGTCAAAAAGGGATTGGACATCGATCGCTCTCAATGGCAGCCAGTGAATTAAATTTATGATTGTTTTTTACTACCCATCATTTTGATGATGTAGCTGATAAGGGAAATTGACTATTGCAGTTATTTATGTGCCCGTTCGGTGTTCACCTATTACATGTCAAAATATGTGGGTAGGTCATGGTTGTGAAGTATTCAGCTGGCTGTAGATACAGTGTGATATATATTTTTTTCATATGACTGTAAAGTATATTTAGCGCTTTCACGGTGGACCATAACAGCATCGATGTCATTAAAAAGATGTAGGAAACAAAATGGAAGTCAACATCTGTTGTGATGCTGGTCTTTATTATTATTATTATTTGATCAACTTGATCAATAATTCCTTTTTCTATTTTTTGAAGTTGGGAAAACAACATTAACACTCATTTAAGCATGATTCACTTTGTAGTAGGCACCCTATAAAATGGACCATTTAAAAAGGTTTTTTTTTTTTTTTTTTTTTTAACTTTTAAGCTTAATATTATTTTGTTTATCATTATATTATTTGTTTTATGTCCTACTTAAATGAATAGGTTTAAATTAAACTACTAGTTACTACTACAAATTAATCAACTTTAAACTACCTCACTTCAAACCATTAAATTTCAAGGTCATTCAATGTACAGGTCATTTGATTATAAACCCTATACTTAAACTGTAGTTTCAAACACTAATTTGAGAACCAAAACCTGATATGAAACCCTTAACCCTACTTTTAAGCATAAATTCAAAACCCTAAATCTAGTTTGAAACCCTATTTCTGAACCTCAGCCCTAATTTTAAACCCTAGTTTGAAACAATACGTAGAACACTAACTCCAGCTTCAAACCCTATTATTGGAATCCTAATTTGAGACCATTAAGGCCTAGTATGAACCCTAATTTGAAGCCCTACCCCTAGTTTGAATCCCTAATTTAAGATATGAACATATTGGTGGGACTGTTGCATTTTCTGCTTCTCTGGTTGCTTGTTTTCATATCATGACTCTTTATTTAGATATGGCAGAAAACACTCAGGTGACTTGAAGTTCCGCTCCGAGACCCCCAATTTGGCCAAATTTCAAAATTGTCCAATATGAATGTGTGATACATCATTGGAAAGCTCAAAATCTCAATTTTCTAGGGGGAAAATTTTTTGGAACAGGGCAAAACCTTAACTGTGGGTGAGAGCATGAGGGAGCATAATTTAAAACACCATGATTTCAACGAGATATTATCGCATACTTACCTTGTATCGACCTAAAAACTCCATGTAGCATGTATCACAGAGTGTCAAGACACAGCTATGAATGGCCACAGCTGGATTTTTGGGGGATTTTATGGGTGAAACATGGTGACATAACAAGGGTCGCAATGCAGAAATCGCAGACATCAAGGATTGGTCGAGATTTTTTCCCCCCCCGTATGTTTACCCTTTTAAATGTTTTTTTTTCTTCTTTCTTTCAATTTTTCTTTGTTTGGATCAATTATTTATCATCTAAAATCTCGGGGGGAAATGCGATGGTAACAAAAAAAAAATAGAATTAAGCGATAGTTATGAGGTAGATATCCGTGACTTAGTTACACAATTTTTTCATTGTGACGTAATTTGTTTAAAATATGCGAGTGAATAATTTTTAAAGTCTTTTTTTTTTTTTTTTTTTTTTTTTTAAACTAAATATTAGACATCAATTAATGATTTTAAGCTAAATCTTTTAATCTTTTCATGCCTGGGTTGAAACAAAAGCGTTTGCATGATGTCTGTAGACGGGAGTCTCAAGGGGAAAACGGACAAATTAAAAATAGTTTGGGGGCTTAATGCGCCATGAATCTGCTATGGCAGCATATAGACATATTGTTCTATCAAACACAACAGTTGTTTTGGCTTAAAATACAGCAGTTTATTTTAAAGAGGTGTGCAAGAGCAGAAACTGCTTTTTCAGCCTTGTCTGTGTTTTGCGCTTTATATTTTCTTCTCTCCAATGACCTTCAACCTTTGGAAAAGAAAGCAAGTACCTGCTTGACCCAAATACCACAACCACCCCAAAGAAAAAAAAACAGGCCACTAAACCTAATTTTTTTTCTATAACTGTTTAGAAATGATGTCTTTGCACTGTAGCTTTCAGCTGGCAATGGCGGATGGCATGGTGATCCCCCAAAGTGGTTAGAGTGGCATCCCAGAAATCCCAGTTCAAATTAATTTAATGTTAATTGAATGAGTTCACATGGCTGGTTTTTAGCATATTTAAACTCCATCAAAGTTACAAAAAAAAAAAAAGTGTCATTATATTCGATTGCCACTAGGTGACAGCAAAGTCCCGTTTATGTACTTTCAATCCAATTGTCCACTTCATTTGACCGTCTGCATATTTAAAATGTGCACATTAAACCAGTCATTCCTTTGTAGGGAATCATATTGCTGCATCAACAAATTTAGTGAAGTTACAATCATTTCAGGTTTAACATCATCCAAATCCTTAAATTCTGTTCACTTCCATTACCGTCTTTCTACCATATCCAGCCTTCAAGATTAGTGTCTCTTCACACCTCACGGGTACCGTTTAAACTGAAAACTGTCACACAAAAGTTGGATTAGCAAGATTAGACTACATCCGTGTTATTTCGATAGTGGGTCTTTTAGCTGGGTGAAGGAACTGAAAAGAGAGGCTGCGATTTGTCAACTGCTGTCACCTCGCTTTCCATTCGGTGGAAAGTGATTGCAACTTGAGTGATTGCTGCATGCAAGTTGGGGCCATTATTAAGCACAGCCACAGCCCACAGTGGCTCAATAAGTCAGACAGGACTGCTCCCCTCAGCAGATGGGTGACACACACTTATACACACGCCTCTTAAATGAATAATTGATTTCCGGACATGGACCTTGTGCCAGGTCGTGATTGCTTAAGTATGCTCAAAGCTTCCGTGGATATTTTATAATGTCCTGATCATAGGTTATTTCATTAGTTTCATTGAAGCAATGTTCAAAGTTGCGCAACATTAAAAAAAAGCATTATGTCCAACTTTGTCTTTTTGTCTTTTTCTCGGGCAGTGTTGTTAATCTTACTTTAAAAAAGTAATTAATTACAGTTACAAATTACTTCTCCCAAAAAGTAATTGCGTTAGTAACTCAGTTACCTGAATGGAAGAGTAATTAATTACTTGGCAAAGTAACTGGTGATAATTTTCATGTTTTTTTTTTTCTCAAAAAAAAAAAAAAAAAAAAAAAACTGGTCACACAATGTTTAAAGGTTTTTTGGGACAATTGGCCCTTGCCCAATTCTTTACCCTAAACTTAACTAGACACAGCGGTATTGCGGATATTCCGATAACTAAATAGTAACCTTTGCTATGTGTGGAAGTCATTTAATGTTGTTAATCAACTGTTAAAGTTGTTAAAATTGCTCCCGTTATTGCATTAGTTCCCTTCTGTCTACTTTCGACATGTGTAAGTTTTAAAACTGTTTCGTCATTTAAAGATAGATTTTAAGTCAAGATTTGGCCGATTTAGGAGCATTTTAGCTAAAAACACTTAGGTTCGCTAGGAAGTTTCTCTACAACAGAGCCTTTCTGAGAGGTCTGCTTTAAGATGGCGGCTGTTTACTAATGCATCTAGTTCTTTATACATGTTGCAAATTCCGCCATTTCTGTCATTTGCGTTTAGTTCTATATTATGTGATATCTACCATAGCATTATGTGGGCGTAGTTTGTAGGCTATCGGCTACAGTTAGGTATTATTGGAGCCTCCTAGCATCGCGTTTGCTACGCCGTCACAACTCCCTTACCTCCTCCCCACTCCTGCTCTGCTCTCTCGTCTTCGTGAGTCAGTCTCCCTCAGACTTTTCTCGCGTTACTAACGCCATTATATTCTAACGCCGTTATTAACAACACTGGTCTTGGGCCTTGAGTTTGACAACTGTAGATTAGACGTTCAAATTGGACAGAATGTTCACTCATTGGCTGCCATTGACGGCGATAGACGTCCAATCCATTACAACTGGGATGGTGGCAGCGATCGTTCAGCTCCTCCCAATAGCGTACCGTGCGTAACACGTCACTTTTGCTCATTAATATTCATGACGTTAGCAACTGTTGCTAGGGGGGGGGGTAAACTTGCGTTCCTCCCTCATGCTAGATGCATGTAAATAGTGTACGAATGAGGTGTTTACTGAGCTAAACCTACCAATTCTGTCCGAAAATGATGTCCCTGGTGCCAAATTCACTGGTAAAGATGTGGAAGAACATGCAGATGTTCAGTTAAAGCAGTGCTTCTCAATTATTTTCTGTCACGCCCCCCCCAAGGAAGACGTAAATGTTTCGCGCCCCCCCAAACTCTCTGCCGCCACTGTAAATAGTATCATTTGTCTATAAAATTACTATTATAAATACGCATCTGCCTAACATTGTGTGTAGATCATTGTGTAGATCAACTTATAATAAAGTATAACTTTATTAACATTGTTTTGTTTGTAACAGAGAAGACTTGACGTGCATCAATTTGCCTGAATTTTTTAAAAAAAAAATCACAGCCAAACTAAAAAATACACTTAAGGTACATTTTTGACCATTTGATACAGAAAAATAAAATGTCATAAAATCAGTAAATAATAACAAATTAAAATTGATTAAAAACATTCACTCATGAGGACAATGTGCCAAAAAATTTGACCGAAAAAACAAATCTGAATTAAAAAAAAAAAAGTGTCCTTGGACAGGACAGTTCTTATTTTTGCTGCTCACAGTATTTACCTCCTTTGCAATGGTGTGGAGTTATTTTTGCAATGAGCATGCTAACAATGCTCACTAGCTTACTGTTATAACACTGACAAAGCAGGACGATTGTTGGCAATATTCGGCACGTTTTCACTGAAAAAATCAAGCGGCTTAACAATGAGATTGGGGTCTAATGTCTTTAAGTGGCGTCTTAATTGATTTGGCTTCTGGCTGTCTGCTATAATTATTTTTGGACACAGTAAACAGTGGTCTTTCATCATCACCCACTGTATTAAAAGTCAAAGCTAAAAGGCAAACGGCACGAAAAAAGCGCATTCACGGCGGCCGAAGTAGAACCGTAGGTGAGGGCGGTCGTCGTGACGATCCCAAGCCGAAAACGGCACTTCTCGGGCGGCGACGTGAGAACCGGACAAGACAGTGGGTCGCTGCGTGAGTGAGTCCGGTCGGAAAACGGCTTTCGAAAACGGCGGTGGCACACTGCTCTTCATATCTGTTGTCTGTGTGTGCTCAGTGCTCTTCCTAAATTCAAAAATACTGCGCGCACTCTGAAAATGAGAGCGCCACTGCCACCTACTGAGTGGATGTGCAAGTACACTTAATTCCAGTACGGCAAAAAAAAAACATGTTCCCCGAGGTCACATGCGCCCCCCCTGGCATCGCTCTGCGCCCCCCCCGAGGGGGGCGCGCCCCACTATTTGAGAAGTACTGAGTTAAAGAGATGGCTTGAGTGTTGAGGGCTGAAAAAGACTAGAAAAAGTGCCGACTTGATCCAGAGGTAGCTGTTTTATCGACACCTTTTTCTTGTGAGCATTGCCATACGCCACTGACAATGAAATTCTCCTGTTTCAACGAGGTATCCGTTACCACCATATGCCCTGTCTTATATTCTCTGGTTGTCTTTCATCTCTGACTGTTCTTGGGGGTAATTTATATTACCATTTTTGTGTAGCGATCGCAAATGCTACTCAGTGACAGCCAACGAACACTTATAATTTTTAATAACAAATCTGAATTCTACTAATTTATTTAATCTTCCCCCTTATTAAAGTTCTTTCTTTACAGCAGAAAAGGTAACAACAGTGGCAATCAGACACCGTTTAAAATTTTTTCTGGTCACTAATTGTCAGACAAGGAGTACGGCAAAACGGCACGCTAAAAAATAAATAAAAATATCAAAATAGCTTACCTCTTTGGGGCAGGCTGTGGCAGGCAATGGATCGGCATTGTCATCTATAGGATCATGACCCCCAACAAAATGTTTACTGCATATGAAAATGAATTAAACTGGTCTTTTGGACCTCCACATAAGTTGATCCATTGTTCACATTTTATCCTCTGAATTTTTGGCTTCGGAAAAAGTATGAATAAAACATCCTTCATACTGTATGTTGTAATGTCTAGAGTCGTTTTGTACAACTTCCATAACAGCAGTGTTTACTCGGCATGTTCCTTTTTTGAAAGACTACCAGCAGAAAACAAGCAGTACTACAAAAGCATGAGTTGTATGTGAGCGTGCTTCTATGTTGACCCCCTTCCGGTTTACGATGGTGACGTCAAGCAGCCTTGCGGTCTAAAAATAGCATTCGTGCGGTACGCTAATTCAAATGGATTGGACGCCTATTACTGTCACTAGCACTGAATGACTTAAAATGTCTATAACTAACCAAATAAAAACAAAACTTCATGCCCAGAGCTCTTCCTAATATTTCCATCACCTTATTAATCTGCATCATGAGAGGAAGAGATGAGTTTACATAAAGGCGACAAATGAATTCATCAATGTGCCCTGGGTCAACCATGCTGCTTTTCCTCACCGGCATTAATGAGTTGATCATTCATCAAGCCGAGAGCAAGGCACACGCTCATCAAACATTGTGTCCGGTCCTCGCAACTGTCTCCTTGCCCTCTTTTACGTATGTTGACGTTCTGTCACACACATTTTTTATAGTCTCATGTAGAAAAATAAATGGGAGATGTGAAGTTCAGCCTGGGCTGGGAATAACAATAGTCCTTTTTTACTATATAGTATGTGTAGGGAGATATCAAGTGCTTTTGTGCCCTCCAAAAAAGACCCCAAGCTCAGTTTTAATTTTGAATTAGTGTTGTTAACTTAAGCCTACGCAACTAGGGTTTTCTGTTTAGCTAACCGCTTATATTTGTTTATTCCAGTAAGTGAGCATTGTTTTGAGTCATTTTTATGTTGGTAAATGTTGCAAATGCCATTGAAGTGAATTAGTCAAGCCACACCGAAATATGCTTGTTTTATTTATAGTATTATTATTTTTGATAAGAATGCTATCCTTTTGTGACAAGAAACTGTAGACTAGTTGAATTTTCTTTTATCCCAGACAGGAATAAAAGATAAATTCAAGTAATCTATAAGTGTAGACAAAATGAACTCAATACAACAATAGATCTTTGCATGCAACAACATTTAAAATATTTCAAAATGTCTGACAACGGCTACAGTGTATTACTGGGGGGGTCAACCTGTTAGTGCTCAGACCATACGCCGTACTCTACATCAAAATGGTGTACATGGCTGTCATCCCAGGAGGAAGCCTCTTCTGAAGACGGCAAACAGTTTGCTGAAGACATGTCAACAAAGCACATGGATTACTGGAACCATGTCCGATGGTTTGATGAGATGAAGATTAATTTGTTTGGTTCCAATGGTCTCAAGGTTGTGCGGCGGCGACCAGGTGAGGAAACCCCCCACCCCCCCACCTCATCAATCTCTGCAGCAATGCTGTCAGCACTCCTGTAACGAGTCACATGACATTTGGGTGGGAAAATGACAAGCAGTACTCAATTTGGACATTTAGGGATGTACGTAGTTCCTATGCGGTGTACTCACTTTTTTTGCCAGGGGTTTAGATCAGCGGTCTCAAACCGACTCCACAAAGGGCCGCAGTGGGTCCTGGTTTTTGTTCCAACAGATCCAGCACAAACAGTTCAACCAATGAGGTTTCTACTAACATAAGCAGCACCTGATTGCAATCAACTGATTACACTTGTAAGAAACCAGATTGGTGAAAAGGTATTTGTCTCGTTTGGTTGGAATGAAATCCAGTACCCCCTGCGGCCCTTTGAGGACCGGTTTGAGACCTCTGGTTTAGATATTAATGGCTATATTTAGTTATTTTGAGGGGAAAATAAATTAACTCTATTATATAAGCTTCACACAGACATTGTGTCAAAGTGTCATTTTGTCAGTGTTGTCCCATGAAAAGATGTACTTAAATATCTGCAGAAATGCGAGGGGTGTACTCACTTTTGTGATACACTGTATATGTCTACTTTTGGGAAATGTTGGCTATTCTTTACCTTTTTTCCACCACTGTTAAATTACATCCTTTCTACTGGAATGTACTTGATGTAAACCTCGTCTTGCGCTTTAACTCATTGGCTGCCATTTATGATGCTAGACGTCCAATCCATTTTGACTGGGAGAGTGGCGGCAGTCATTCGCTGCAAGCCTCTCCCAGTCAAAATGTTGTATTTTTAATGTTTGTTCCATTTGGTATCAAGCCTGATATGCATATTAATTCCAAAGTCAGTGCCAATATACCGCATCAGCATAGTGGCTTAGTTGATCTACTCATCACTTATGCTAGCAGAGGACACAAGTTCGCTAGCCTTCCCCAATGTATCAAATCAATAAGATATTAATTAATTATTAATTAATTAGTTATTAAAAAGATTATAGATGTCTGTGTTTATAAAACTACAAATCCTGGCTGGTATTACCGTTAAAAATGTACATTTATCCACTAATATATAAAGTATAGGCCAATACAGTGATCCCTCCATTACAGATTTTTTTTCAATTAAAAAATAAACAAATACAGATGAGCCATCCCGAACCGATCACGTTGTCTCACTCTCCCTCCTGCTGCTCTTTGTTGGTCAGGCAGTGCACTGGAGTTGCTTATGAGAGGTAACGATGATTGACAGACGTTTAATATTTGATCTTGCCACAGATGTTTGGAAGCCGAAGCTTCAAAGCGCCGCATGCGTCAATTATTGTTTAACTTGTTAAACAGTTGCCGTGGCAACTCATTGTGTGAGTGAGCAGCTTGAGCGGATTTTAGTGGACTCATATATTGAAGCATTTAATAAAGACAAACATTTTTCTACTTTATTGTTATTTAAAATTCAGTGGAAAGGTAACATTTTTAAAACAACATAATTATTACATTTGAAACATTTCTTGAAAACCATTTATTAATATATACAGTGCCTTGCAAAAGTATTCGGCCCCCTTGAATCTTGCAACCTTTCGCCACATTTCAGGCTTCAAACATAAAGATATTAAATTTAATTTTTTTGTCAAGAATCAACAACAAGTGGGACACAATCGTGAAGTGGAACAACATTTATTGGATAATTTAAACTTTTTTAACAAATAAAAAACTGAAAAGTGGGGCGTGCAATATTATTCGGCCCCTTTACTTTCAGTGCAGCAAACTCACTGCAGAAGTTCAGTGAGGATCTCTGAATGATCCAATGTTGTCCTAAATGACCAATGATGATAAATAGAATCCACGTGTGTGTAATCAAGTCTCCGTATAAATGCACCTGCTCTGTGATAGTCTCAGGGTTCTGTTTAAAGTGCAGAGAGCATTATGAAAACCAAGGAACACACCAGGCAGGTCCGAGATACTGTTGTGGAGAAGTTTAAAGCCGGATTTGGATACAAAAAGATTTCCCAAGCTTTAAACATCTCAAGGAGCACTGTGCAAGCCATCATATTGAAATGGAAGGAGCATCAGACCACTGCAAATCTACCAAGACCCGGCCGTCCTTCCAAACTTTCTTCTCAAACAAGGAGAAAACTGATCAGAGATGCAGCCAAGAGGCCCATGATCACTCTGGATGAACTGCAGAGATCTACAGCTGAGGTGGGAGAGTCTGTCCATAGGACAACAATCACTGCACAAATCTGGCCTTTATGGAAGAGTGGCAAGAAGAAAGCCATTTCTCAAAGATATCCATAAAAAGTCTCGTTTAAAGTTTGCCACAAGCCACCTGGGAGACACACCAAACATGTGGAAGAAGGTTCTCTGGTCAGATGAAACCAAAATTGAACTTTTTGGCCACAATGCAAAACGATATGTTTGGCGTAAGAGCAACACAGCTCATCACCCTGAACACACCATCCCCACTGTCAAATATGGTGGTGGCAGCATCATGGTTTGGGCCTGCTTTTCTTCAGCAGGGACAGGGAAGATGGTTAAAATTGACGGGAAGATGGATGCAGCCAAATACAGGAACATTCTGGAAGAAAACCTGTTGGTATCTGCACAAGACCTGAGACTGGGACGGAGATTTATCTTCCAACAGGACAATGATCCAAAACATAAAGCCAAATCTACAATGGAATGGTTCAAAAATAAACGTATCCAGGTGTTAGAATGGCCAAGTCAAAGTCCAGACCTGAATCCAATCGAGAATCTGTGGAAAGAGCTGAAGACTGCTGTTCACAAACACTCTCCATCCAACCTCACTGAGCTCGAGCTGTTTTGCAAGGAAGAATGGGCAAGAATGTCAGTCTCTCGATGTGCAAAACTGATAGAAACATACCCCAAGCGACTTGCAGCTGTAATTGGAGCAAAAGGTGGCGCTACAAAGTATTAACGCAAGGGGGCCGAATAATATTGCACGCCCCACTTTTCAGTTTTTTATTTGTTAAAAAAGTTTATATTATCCAATAAATTTTGTTCCACTTCACGATTGTGTCCCACTTGTTGTTGATTCTTGAAAAAAAATTAAAATTTTATATCTTTATGTTTGAAGCCTGAAATGTGGCGAAAGGTTGCAAGGTTCAAGGAGGCCGAATACTTTTGCAAGGCACTGTATACTTAAAAAAAAATTATACTGTGGGCAAAAAAGTGAAGAAACATTTCTTATATGTGTCTCTTTCTAATGCAAAATCTAAAAAATATATTGAACACACAAATAATTTTTTTTTGGGGGGGGGGGGGGGGGTCCTATCTCGGTATTTCACTTATCTCGTCGGGTTCCGGTCCCTACTAACCGTGAAAAACGAGGGATCACTGAGGAAAATATGACTGAGCACATTCATTATATCTTACCAGAATAATAACTCTACAAGGCTAAAAAAATAAATAAATTGAATTTGCCTCTTCTTCTACTTCTTAGTCAGTATTTGTGATTAGCGGCCATCTTTGGAATGGCGACTGGCGGTTGAACACGAAATCTCGAAGAGTATTGGCGCACTATTTCGTAATTCTAGCCGATACCGGCGCATGCATTTTGCCATCGTCCATGATATCGGTGCAGCACACTATTTCAAACTTAGCATACAAGCAAGGGTATGTAGACTTTTTATATCCACTGTTCATTCTACTTCACAACTATCAGAGGCTTAGGACCCCAATAAAAAAGATTTAAAAAAAAAAAAAAAAAATCTTCTTTCCTGTTGCCGTGAAGCAGCTCGTATCAGGGCGATTCAGAAGCGTGGAGGTAAACTCTGTCATCGTCATCACATTCAAAGCTTTTGTGCTGTCTGGCTAGCTGTTGTCAGAGATAACACTCTCTGACAGGTGGCTTTGAAAAGGAGCTTGAGACATCTCAACTGTAAAAATGGCTTTATATCCCCGACGTGTGTGTGTGTTAGAGTATGCATTCATAATCAAAGCTTTGGGATGATACAATTGTGAGTGAGAGGTAATTGATCCCTAAAGGGCTGCGTTTTAACACTATGTGTGTACGTGGACATGCTCGAGTACGTGCCAGGTGAGATGGGGATGTGCCAGGTTCGAAAAAAAGCCTCATTATTCAGAGGAGAACTCGCACACGCCGACTGCAATTGTTAATTGGCAATTTGCATTGTGTCCATCTTTAGCAGCAGCTCCTAATTTACCTGTCAGTTATTTGTACAGTGTAATCATGCTAACAGAAGCTGCAGTGGCAAATTTAACCCGTTCTAGGGCACTCATTTTGTTCATTGACGGACGGTCGTAGATGTCTGATCTGTTTTGACAGGGGGAGGCTCTAGTACAATGGTCGGGAACCTATGGCTCTTTTGAAGGCTGCATCTGGCTTGCAGACAAATTTTTAATTATTTAAAAAAAAAAAGCAAAAGCTTTATTATACTCCTTTGCGCATTGCGCGAAACAGCGATGGTCACCGGCGACCAGATAGCCGGTTCGCAGTAATTTTAGCGGGAAAGTGGCAAACATAAATGTCGTTGTATATCTATCTATCAATCGCATAGGTAACGCAGATAAGGCAGAGACACTGTTCAAGTGGTGGTGCCGTATTTTGTGGCTGATGTGCGCATGTGCGTGAAGTACACTTCCCTGATTTTTAGTTTCGTTTTCTGCGTTGTCAGCTAATTATAGAAACCGTTTTGAGAAGATGGAAAAAAGAAAAACAGTCGAGGAGTATCGTACTTTTCAGCAGGAATGGACAGAGGAATTTGCCTTTGTGGAGAGAGCAGGTTCTGCGGCGTGTCTAATATGCAATGATAAAATCGCATCTATGAAAAGGTCAAATATAAAGCGGCACTTCGACACCCGCGATACTGCATTTGCATCGAAATATCCTGCGGGGGACAGCAGGAAGAAAGCATGTCAAGAGCTACTATCAAAAGTGCAAGGTAGTCAGCAGCAACTCCGTGTTTGAACCCAACAAGGTGACTGGAATTCGACTTGCTTTGCTGGCGCTTTAACAATTGTGAGAAACGGGAAGCCATTCACGGATGGGGAGTATGCCAAAGCATTCATGCTTGATGTTGCCAATGAACATTTTGACAACTTTTCGGATAAAGACAAACGTATAAAAGACATGCCTCTGTCGGCAAGAACTGTTCACGATCGTACCATCATGATGTCAAATCAAATTGAAGCAAGGCAAGTGAAGGACATAAATGCGGCAGCGTTTTTTTCTCTCCTTTGGATGAGTCAACAGATGTAAGCAATTCATCCCAGTTTAGCGTGATTGCAAGGTTTTGACTATGAACAACAAGAGGGGAGGATTTATTCAAGTCCTTCACTAAGTGCGCTAAATAAAAAAAATCTACCAATAGATAAACTTGTTTCGGTGTGCACTGATGGTGGTCCATGCATAGTGGGCCAAACAGAGGATACATGGCGGTTTTCCGTGAACATGAAAAGAGACGCTAAGTTTCTCAACGCCTGCATGAAGCTTAACCACACCAAGTATCAACCAGACTACAAAGCCGTCAGCAAAACCACGCAGCACCAGACGTCGCATTAATGGTAAGAAATACTCATCATTGATTAGCAACAGCATAACAATGTTATTACAAAGAATTCTGAGACCTGTTGTATTTTAAAAGTGTTGACATTACATAAAGTGCACACATTACTTGTATTTTTAGTTTTAAACATATTGAATGGCTATCACGAAATTACATTTAACAATATCTGGTGTTCATGGCTCTCTCATCCAAAAAGGTTCCCGACCCCTTCTCTAGCACCATCAATGGCACTGAAAGAGGAACATTCATAGCCAGTCCTCCCAGTTTAAATGAACGTCGACTTTTGTAAGTGGCAAACATATTTAAATAAATAAAAAACAGGCCTCCTTAAAACTAGATAAATTTGCTTGTTCTTAGTGTAAATCTACTTCGATAAATTTGCTCATTCTTAGTGTAAATCTACTTAAGGGAAATTATCTACCAGTGCTTTAAGTCAATTTTAGTAAATTATATTTCTTAAGAAAAATAGCTTGACTTCAAAAAAAATTAAAATAGCTTAAACTGAAAATAGGATTGACACTTATTTTAGGCTATACATTACGGTAGTATGTATATATATAATAACACTTTTAAAGCTTTTTTTTTTTTTTTTTTTTTTAAACAATTTAACGGACATGTTGCTGAGAACTAGGAAATAAAGTTTAAAAAAAAAAAACAGACAAACCTGAAATTATTATTACCTGAAACAACAAACCATGTACAAAGTAAAAGCATTCACTATAAGCAGGGGTGAAAGTGAGCGGGAACGGTCAGGAACGCAGATAAGATAAGAAAAGATTTAGGGCAGGAACGCTGTTCCGGTATACGGTGCTTTGAGTCTGAAAATATGACAGCAACTGTCAAAACGCTATGTAAAAAGAAAAATACAAAGCTGCCACACATGCATTTCATCTCCAAGAAGAAAACAATCTACCAACATCAAATTTACATACACAAATGTTAACAACAAGCATAATAAAGTGCTGTGTAGGGTAATCAGTTTCCACCGATATTTATTATTTATTTTATTCAACGGACGGCATGGAGGTTTCCCCAGCTGCTGCAGTTATCTGAGTGACGAATCCACACAGCAAAGCAAAATGCCTGGACTCATTTATCTGTTCAATTGGCTGACATACTGACATGTGATCACCAGAGATAGTTAGCTCTGATTGGTTCAGATGTGCAATTTTTCTGAAAAAGCAAAATAAATAAATAAATAGGGCAATACAACAGAAAATGGATCAAATCTTTAAGAGCAAGGAAAAAGCTAAGGTGGCTTATTTACATAGGTTGCGCTAGACTTTTTCGTTGTCTGTCATTTTGACTGACAGTGTCATAAAAATCCGGTCATAATCTATTTTTACCCGTCACTTACATTTTTAAAATGATAATAATGACATATTCAATAGTATTTAGTTTTCATTTTTTAAAATTAATATTCTGTCCGGACAAGCTTAACAAGAGGCAAACAGACAGCGGAGTGCACCAATCAGCGACGGGCAGACGTGCCGTTAGCAAAGCGACGAGGGCAGGACGAGGGACTTGCGCGCGGAAGTAAACATACGAGGAGAACGGAGTTTATTCAACATGGCTAGCGCGAGACAGACTGTTGTCAATGATTCGTGTCGATGTGTTTTAGCTCATTTAAAACTGAATTTACCGCGGATTGAAACATTCTCGGCTCTCCCGTTCGCCATCCGTGTTGTTCTAGAGACGACTTTCGGCGCGCGAGAGTAACGTTGCTCGTGAAGAACACGTCACGCAAATAAACAAATCTGATTTGTCGATCGATTTTGTACCTACTCTAGAGGCTGTGTCCCAGACTTCTCTCAGTGTTTGAAAAATACAGGGAGAACAGTCTGGCCGTGCTAGGCAAACACTCAGTTGCCTTGACATTTTTCCGAGTAAGGCCAACGACGTAATGCATCAAGAGAGACAATAGCTAATTAATATGCTCACTCGCCGCCACCCTGTGGTCTGGGGTGTGAATTGCAACCTGTCAAAATGACGGATGGACTTCAGTTTTTTCCGTCACCGTTTTAAAAAACCGGTCAACGACGGAAAATATTCGGTTAACGCGACCCCTGCTTATTTATCATATTTTGTTTTATTTGCTCTGATGGGGAGCTTCAGAACATCTTAGCTGTCAATGTGCACGTTGAAATTATATTTGTTAATTTGTGTTAGGCTACCTATTCATTTCCTGATGATTTAAAAAAAGTAAATGTTTGTGCGATCTTCAAAGTATATTCCATTTCACTCTGCTAATATAAGTCATTTGTACTTATTTTTTCTGAATGTATGCTTATATCTTTATTATTAAAAACACAACAAAAAGTAAATGTTTACATTTTCTTCAATTTCAATATACATCTTATGTTCTTAAGTAATTAAAATTGAGATTTGGCATGTAGTATGTGAAGAAATGAAGGAAAATAGAAATTAGGAGATGGAGGTTGGGGTTATAGCTGTTTTTGTTAAGTTTTATTTTGCAAATCATTGAAAAAAATACAATTTTGAATGAAAATCACTGCTTGTATGTGTTATAGAAATAACTGACCAAAACAGTTTTCTTTGCATTTCAGTAGTTTTTAAACCCCCCAATAAATACATAAATAAAATTTCTGGCTCTGTGGTGCCCTTCACTTCGGGGAGTTCCGGCAAGAAATTCTAACCACTTTCACCCCTGACTATAAGCGACATATTTAATCTTTAGAAATGCGTACTCACTCTAACCAATCAAACAACTCTGTTAAATCGTATAAGAAACATAGCTCAAACACCTATGTAACAAATTAAAGCAAATATTCTTAAATACGTCTGTGCCACAGACTGAAGTAGTCCAAGCTAAAGTAGGGTAGCCTCACAAAATTGTTTTTTTTTCCCCCCTCCCCAAATTTTTATTTTTTTGGGATTCGGAGAAGAAAATAAAAACACCTAAGCAGATAATAGGTTCTTGAAGTTAAAGTAAAGAGACACAGACACCTCAGTTAAAGCAATTGAACACCTTGGGCAACCATTGGACTGCATTATCATCTCGACAAAGCGTCTTTTCAATCAATGAATGCCATTCAGCTAGGGTTTACTTACTTTACAGTAAGAGTATGTAGTGTTATGCTCATGAATGGCCTCCTGGAGGACCTCTGTCTAGATTCCTGATAGTAGGGTAGCCACACATTTAAAGTAAAATGAAGTGCATTGAAATGTTTTCAGATCAAATGTGGCAACTGGCAAATTACTAATGACAATGACACACTTGCTGCAATTGAAAAAGAGCCGGGACCAGGAACCAGGGCAGTAAGATCACAAAAAGTTTAGCATCGTGAAGCTAGCATGACCTGCAGAAGCCAGATGGCACATTTGGAAGCGGTCTCATATGCGACTTTGCTGCTATTTACTCATCTGGTTCCAAACGTCTCAAAGTACTCTTAATACAGTGCAAAGTGTTTGTCACGCTTGGAATTTCAATTCCTCTCAACAGGGAATGCTCAGCTGATAACATGACATTTATCTTTAATTAAGTCTCTTTCTCTAAACACATTAAAATCACAATGCAGCTCAACACATTTTTCACAAGACAATTAAGACACGAAATCCTTCGTTTTTGTTGAAATGAATGCGTTCGCCAGCCGTGTACATTCAATTGTTTTTATTCTCTTATCTGTGCTTTTTCATCCCGTCCCAATTGCCACAAACACATCTTTTGCGACAAACGTCGTTACCATAACAACCGTTATTGTGACAGGCAAGTACTTTTTGTGTGGATAGTCAATTCCCTAGAAAGGCAAAAACGCACACACACGGCCATTGACGGACGCACACACCTTCCTTGCAAATACCGCATGCATATAGAGTAAAATTTTCAATGACAGTGTAGGTCAACTGAATACTGCATTCCAATTCAAACGTAAAATAGAGCTAAGTTACTCATTTCCATGCCTTTTTATCTCTCACACACATTGAATGATAGCAGTAGATCACAAAGTGTGTCAAGAGAAGGGTCTCCGAATCCGCCGCGGAGACCATCTGCTCCGAAGACAGCTAATTAGGAAAATATATCGTGTTTATGTCTGCGTCTTAAGTTTTATCCGGAAGGAAAATAACACATAATTATGACTTTCCAAGTGAAATCGCTCCCTACAAGACATAACTTTGTGCAAGTGAACTTTGAAAGTAGCACTATATTGTGAGCCACAGTGTATGTTGTGTACAGTATATGTCAGTTAAAAATGGATAAAATGATCAGATGAAGTGAAAACAGATTTTAGGTCTTTTGTTGTGAAGTCCAGCCGATGAGTTAAACAGTGATGTCAATGGCACTGGAAAATGAGCACGAAATGCGTAATTTTAACTCCCTGGCTGCCATTGATGCCCATCCATTTGGCACTTGCACCGAAACGAGCAATAAATGTTGATTTTTAACACTTTGACGCAGTAACCAAATGCTTGGAAAGTGAAATGTATGATCTTAAAGCAACACTAGTTAACTTTTCAACCTTTATAAAATATTTTCATGACATTTGTGTGATATGCCGACTGACAACTAGTTGAATGACACCTCTTTTATATCTTGAGGGGGTCTGTATTGCTTTCACCAGCACTAATTAACTTTAAGGAGGGTGGCAGGAACCCTGCCACACAAAAATACCGTATTGGCCCGAATATAAGACTGCGCTCTTTTTCAAGACTCAAGTTTGAAAAAAGACTTTTCGAACACCAAATTAATTTTTATACAGAAAATAATTACAGTACATCCGAAACAAATTATTATAACAATATATTTGAGAGAAAAAGCATGTTATTTTGCCTCATTCAAATCTTAATATCTGAACATTTAAATATGTAAAGTGCAATCACATTCGTAAATGAATGGCTTCTGGTTTTTGAAATGTAAATAAACCAATCTATTGTTATAAAAAAACTAAATTGCAATAACTGCATTAACCATCAAAGTGAAATCTAACTGTAACTGTAGTCTTGAAACAAATCTGAATAAGGAAAAACACTGCAATAAATAATGCAAACTGGTGTTGAAATTCGGCTCCCCAGTTAAGCCGCACAGAAACAGCGACAGCCAAACAAAGTGCCGCTCTGCCGATGCTGCCATGCGCGCGCCAACCGGGAAGGCGGAATTTCGCGCGTTCATCTCTGATGTTAACCCTTTGTACTGACTCAATGTTCCAAAAGTTTGAAAAAGACTCGCCGAAAGCAGGTTGACAATTTATACGTCGACAATGGTCAAAAACAAGGCAAAAACAGACGACGGAGGGACCATTCCGGATCCAAAGGCTACATAGAAAATGTTTCCAAGCAGCAAATCTGTCTTATCTCAGTGTCCAGTGTTTTTTAAGTCCGTGGTGTAGGAGGGCCGGGCCGAAGGTGTGACTGCGTGTTGTTTCGGGACCATCCCTCTGTGGCCGGCCTTGGGTGGTTTTGGTTCGTGCGCGGATGGGACGTGGTTACCACAGCGACCGACGCTGGTCTTGACGTCCCAAGCGCCCGCTATCAACTTTGTTATCCGGGCTGGCGCTACTTGTTTTAGGACAAAGCGCGCTGGTCTTTGTCCTTGTTCGTTGTCGGGAGAGCTGATTGCCAGAGTTAGTGCGTCAATCTTGCTCGTCACGCACACGTTGGGCTTCTGTGATAAGATGGCGTTGTGTATCTATTCTGTTTCTTTAAAGAATGGTGTGCTATTTATTTTACATTAGGTGTGTTAGAGTAGTGCAGTCCTACAGTAAATATGAGAAATGATACTATTCCCTGGTTAATTATATTACGTGTGTTCGCCCCCCACCCCAACTGCACTTGTCAGCACTGACAAGTTCGGGTGGTGTGGGGGTTCAGGTTTTCCCCTAGGATTTTTTGAAGCTGTGGTGGTGGGCTGCATCGGCGTCGGACAGCCACGGCGAAATTGTCATGACAATATCATGACAAATGAGAATTTAAAAAAAAAAAAAATTCCCAAGAAGAACCATAACAAAGATCTATTTGAAATATTTCATTAGCTAGGCCAATGTCGTAGCACTTAGCTGCGGTACATGTACGTAAAATGCGTTGCTGATTACAGCTACATTACCCTACGTAATAGTATGACTTACGTCTCGTAGCCCTTGTTTTTCCTTTTATCTGGCCCTAATACGTACTATACATACCACATTAATAGTCCTTCTGTTAACTGACCCATTTCAAGGAGTAGGGGGAAAATTCTATTAGCCGTGTAAAGAGTTTTACTAGTTTCGGTGAGAAGGTGAATAGTTTTTTGTTGTTGTTCATGAAATACATTTCCACACAAACACACATTGAGGTACCATTTAACTTGGAAAGGAGAGGTATGAGAGTCATTTTTCGAGTCTCACAGAGCTCGCGAAACTTGGAAAAAAAGCGCATTTATCAAGGTTTGGTCAGCCTTGATTACGTATATCCGCCTGCCGAAACAGCCTGACAGCACAGATATAAGTATGCCTGCTCCTCTGCTATTGGATGCGTTGTTGACGTTAGCGTGGTGGTGCTCTGAAAATAGAGTAAGGGCACCGCCTCTTGGCGCAAATTCATTCAAACTTGCCTTTCCGTCCAAGACGGCCGTCCACCACTCACTTTCACCGAAAAGTCTGATCCAAAATACTGTAATGCCCCGGATGGGGGGGGGGGGGGGGGGGGGGTCTGTATTGGTTTACCCACTTTATTGTGACAACAATAATAAAGAAAAAGAATAACAAAATGACAGCGGGCTGCCGCGACATGCAGTCGCTATCTCGCCTGTTCTCCCATTCTTTCTAGTCTCTTCCACCTACGTCCCAGCTCCCCAGTCCAATCGTCTCTTAATGGGGCCACGCTTGGTTACGGACATTACAATACACAATGAATAGGTTACCGCTGAACGCTTCACACTAGGCAGCCGCTAGTTTGAAACGGCCTAAAAAAACAAACAAAAAAAATCTCAATTGCAGGGCGTGGCGGCTTTTATTTTGGTGTGGCTGTGCCCCACAATCTTTTTTATGTTGGGGAAACCCTGGGGTTAGCCATGCTAAGCCCCACTGTTGCTAACAGTCATATGCTATTGTTAAGCCACACTGGATTCATTACCTTATTACTATTCATCCATCACACAGCCACTTGTAACAGAAATGTTGTTTAATCCATCTGCAGGCTACCGGGAAATCATGATTTTATGACATTGTGCGGGTGTGGGTTGGTCCTCATTTGCCTGGTACACCAGACTCACCGCTGTTCCAGCTATTGAGTCTGGCCACCATTCATGCGGATACAATTTCCAGGGTGGAGCAAGCCACAGCCAACGGACAGCGGAGTGGACCAATCAGCGACGGGCAGACGTGACGTTGGTAAAATGGCGAGGGCAGGACGAGGGACTTGCGCGCGGAAGTAAACATACGAAGAGAGCGGAGTTTATTCTGGCTAGCGCGAGACAGACTGTGGTCAATGACTCGTGTCGATGTGTTTTTGGTCATTTAAAACTGATTTTACCGTGGATTGGAACATATTCTCGGCTCTCCCGTTCACCATCTGTGTTGTTGAAGAGACGACTTTCGACGCGCAAGAGTGACGTTGCTCGTGAAGAACACGTCACGCAAATAAACGAATCTGATTTGTCGATTGATTTTGTACCTGCTCGAAAGGCCGTTAATGGGATGGTTCCCAGACTATTTCTCTCAGTGTTTGAAAAATACAGGGAGAATAGTCTGGCAGAGCCAGACAAGGTCCTCATGGGAAATGCAGTCTTCCCTAAGGCAAAACACTACCGCTTTTGTCCACCGGTGTCGCTAAAATCGAACTAAACTGAAAAGTTACGTAGTGCTGCATAGTGTTGGTGTTGGTTTTTTTTTTCTGTCTCCTGTTCAGCTGCCTTGACACGGAGAATAGGAATGTGAGTGTCCTTATAGTCTGAACAGTTTTCATGTATCTCATGTTAGTTTGATATAATCCCATTGTGGTTGTTCATTAACAGTAATATGTTTTGGGGGAACAGAAAGGAAGGGAGCAGACAGAAGAGGAGAAGAACAAACAACAACTAGATATATATTATTTATTACATTATAGTGGTGCTATCGTTAGCTAATTCTATATATGGTGGACACCAAGTGGGGGCTCGATAGCCGAGGACAAAAAGGAGGGAAAGTGATATGATTTTTGTACTTTCCATGCCTGATGAGCTTTCCAAAACGGCATAAATATTAAAACTTAAAACTATTCTCCTTAAAATTCAAGGTTTAAGATCATAAAATGTGAGAAAATGGCCCAAAAAATGTGATTATTGATAATTTATGGAAAACCAGGGTGTTACATTTGCATATTGCATAGCTGATGCAAAAGCTGTTCAAATTCTAATGTAAATATTGAAATGAAAATTTCTGCGGTTTGAGTCTATTAATAGATAATCTATGATAACTATCAATGTTTTTGTCTAGTAATTTGATTAGTTGTTGATTAATTGTGGCAGCACCACTTTGCACAATTTAAATATTCAAACTGTATTTGTGAGAGCAGCGACAGAAAAGAAAAAAAAATTATACATCCCTAGTGCTGCGAGTGTGCATGGTGTTTGCAAAATTACTGCATGTACGGAAAAGATGCCCATGAGTTAGTCATAGTCAGCTTTAATGAATCAAACAATTCTGACATTTGCAAATGATCATTCCCAACTTTGCTGCGAGCAGGTTAAGGAAAAAAAGCCTTTGTCAGCTTTGATTGAAATGCTAAAATTAGGCTCGATTATTGTCATACGCGCACCCCGCTTAGGCTTCAAGAGGCTAATGTTGTGACACATTTCTCTCTTCTATTGGTCTGTGCAACTGGAGCTGAAATTGCGTCCAGTGAGCATATGTACAGTCCATATTATGTTTCAGCAATAGTTCTCCTTTGGGCAGTTGCAGTTTGGAGGTAATAAAAGTTGGCATATGCCCCCCTTTCGTGCAATTGTCATCGGTCATTACCGCGTAGCTCTTCAGCACTGAGCTCACACTGAGTGGGACATTCAAAAAGATTGACTTCAGCTCGTTACATTGCTTCTTTTTGCGCAGTAATATTCATGAAATTCATAATAGCCATATTCATCAAAAGCCTTGGAACTGCAATTATTTAAGTGGCCGCAACATATTGCGGGAAATGTGGAATGAGCTGCAATAAGAGCAGTCATTGCAGTAGTGGAAGCAAAAAAGAAATTCAATAACCGAAATACAAAAAAAAAAATATATATATATATATAAATAAATAATAAATAAAAAGTTACATGCCGTATTTTTCGGACTTTACGTCGCACCTGAGTATAAGTCGCACCAGCCAAACAATGCGCAATGAAAAGGAAAAAAACATATATTAGTCACACCGGAGTATAAGTCGCATTTTTGGGGGGAAATTTATTTGATAGAATCCACCACCAAGAACAGACATGTCATCTTGAAAGGCAAATTAAAATACAATAGAAAAAAACTGGCTGAATAGGTGTATGGTATGCTAACATTACATGACGCTAGAAGACTGGGCCTAAAAAATCCAGCCCGACCCGACCGGCCCGATCAATTAACTTGATTTGGTTGCCCGAGCCCGAAAAAAAACAAAATTTTATGTTTTATTTGTGGGGAATCAGGAGAAGGAGGAAATGCGGGGATGCGATGCGTGGTTACGTTTTGTGTGATCACTTTGTGACGATGCCGGTGCCTACATGCATAATGATAACAAATTTCAGCCTGTCTTTTGTAACGAATTCTCCCAGTTAACTCATTTGCTCCCAAAAACATGTAAATACGTTCTATTTTTAATTATTTCAGTGTCCCAAAGACGTATTCATACGTCTTTTACGTTTTTTTTCACAAGAGACATCTCTAGGTTCTGATTCAACTTAGCTCCAAAGCACAATGCTGAAAATCCATTTTAAAGCAATAAACCTGGCCACTGGAGGGCAGTAGCGCATTTGATAAGACCTGCAACCCGATTCAACGGAACGAACAGCTGGGCCGCACGGCCGGGGAGCTGGCGGAAGACGACCGAATGGATGTCTGGGATGCCAGTCGGCGGACGACCGAGCAGAACGACCGGGACCACCAGTGCAGCGGACGATGCCGTTGAGTCCATGCTGCTCGCCGAGCAAAGCCCGCGCCGCCGTCCTAGGCCGCTCGTGTCCCCCGCACCCTCCGGTGTCCCGCGACTCAGCCGGAAACACGCACACGGCAAAACCAGTTCCCCCACAGGAACACAAGTTCCCCAGGCCAACTCCGCCATGAGGCAGTGGTCACCACAAAAGAAAGACAAAAAAAAAATCCATCTTTATGAGAGACAGGCGGTGATGAGGGAAAAGTTTACCCTGGCTGTCGCAGCCAGAACAGCGTCATCTCTCAGTTAGTTATATGTAAATAAAATGTTACTTTGCTATCAGAAGCTCTATTTGTCTTGTTGTTTGTTATTTTGTAAAAGGAAAACAATATTCAAAACATAGCTGTGTTAAAGTCAAAGTTATGTTTTCAATGTATGTGTTTACAAAAAGCTCAATTTCTATGTTTTTTCATCAGAAATTGGAAAATTTCTCAAACTATTTTCTAATGCTGATTTCTAAAGAATGGAAAAAGAAATGAACTAAAATTTTTCATGCTGAAAGAATAGAGTCTAATCTTTCTATTGGTGGGTTCCATGTTTATATAGCAAAACAACAGAATTTTCTGTGGGCCTTGCAAAATCAGTCAAAATCCAGTAAAACAGCCGGAAGCGAAGCGGGTTGCAACGGTGAAAATGGATGGGAGTGAATGAGTTTAACAAGACTGTAAGATGGATATCCAATAAACATTTTAATAATAAACAATAACAATAAACATCTTTTATATTTGCGTATCTGTTTTAAAAGGTGGGTAGTGGATTTGACATTTATTTTATTCTCGAGTAGGCAGAAAAAAAACGCAAGTTTTCTCAATGTTTAAATAGTACATATTTTTTATGATCATTATAAATGCATTTACACAACGAAATAACGCTGTAAAAGTTTGTTAAGTATATTTCTCGTATGGGACCAAAGCGCCACATTCGTTCACATTCAGCGAAGCCGACACAGGTTTCCGTATATTCTTCAACAATCAATTTGAATCCTTTCCATATCCCATTCCTACCGCAGTTGTTTGCTTTTCAATTCCCCCGTCTTTAGTTTGTTTTTCACTCCTATAGCTGCTCCATATCTAAAAGGAAATACCAGGATGCTCGTGGAGGTGAAGTTTGAAAATAGACCGGGGCCACGGCGTTCACGTGCGCAGGCATGCACAGTGCCTTCTCTGCTTTATCCAAATTATTTATTTTATTTAACATCCATACATCGTTTTAATATAAATATATGAATATATATGTATTAAAAAAAAAGCGAGAGAGAAGTCGGCCCGACCCGACCGTAAATAATCACACATAAGTAAGAGTATAAGGCACAACCTCTGCCAAACTATGAAAAACTGAGACTTACAGTGCGAAAATATGGTAAATGCTTTTGTCATTGAATAACGAAAAGTGTTGTTTACCAAGTCTACAGATTGACGTGTAATTGTTTTAGAACTTATGTTTACTTGTTCATTTCATTAAGGGAATGTTACAAAATTTGGGGTTAACACAATGTGGTCTTTGTATCAGGAGACATCACAAAATAAAGTCACATTGAAATCATTACAATTTCAACTCGGAACGTCAGAGGCATCAGGGCCAAATACAAACACGATCAGTATTTGTGTATGGAAACAACAAAACCATGGCCTAATTCTTCACACAAAAAAAAAAACAAGTAAATAAATTTAACACAGTCTGGCAAATTACCTTTTATCTTTCTGGGTCAAATTTTCAGTAATCTGTTGTGAAGCTTTTGTGGAAAACTGATCTAGTTTTATCGGCAATTATAGCGGTCAGCCCTCCTAATCAAAATGGATTGAACGTCCATCGCTGTCAATGGCAGCTAATGAGTTAACATGTGTTGTTGTTGTACGTTAGCACGCTAGTGCAACAGGACCGCAAACAAACATAACTGTTTTTTGTTGCCAAAAGCAAACGGACCCTAAATCCTGCTCTCGCACCCCCGCCCAACTCCTCCACGCACACACACATTTGAGTGACCTATTCATGCAGTCAGCCATGTGTTGTGTTGTGAGCCAAAAGCTAGCGAGAACAATATCAATTCGCCATGGGAAACTAATGAGCGTCGGACTCGCCCGCAGCCATCCGGGGTCACCATCTATTCCCGCGCACAAACTTGTGTTTGTCTTCCGTCTGCTTGTGCTGAGCTGCCCGCTCAATGCCTTGCCATATGGCCTCTGCGTAGGACCCCTCCGGGAATTTTTCAAAAGGTCCCCGAGTGGTCCTGACATTGTGTGAGCAGACCGGACTCACTCGAGCAAGCCAGAGTGACTGTCTCTGATATAGGAGGAAACAGCAATGGAAACAAAAAAGGAAGGAGAAAGGAGCAAACGTTCTGGGAACGTTGAAGATCTTCACTTTTACTTTTTCAGCATGAAAGTAAAATGTCTTTACTGGACAAGAGGCTGCTTGTTCACAAATTTCTCCCACTTTTTAACTATTGTGTATTTTCCAAGTCGTCCTAGTTTGTCGTACTAGTTAAAACGTCACGTGAAAAAAAATTAAAAATGTCAGGCCATAAGTCGCAATTTTTGCGGAAAATGTATGTCGTCTGCTATTTGTCTTCGCCAAGTTGCTACTACAGTCAATAGTAGAGGGGTAACAATCCATCAATCTTGTCTCATGTACAGTGGGGTAAATAAGTATTTAGTCAACCACTAATTGTGTAAGTTCTCCCGCTTGAAAATATTAGAGAGGCCTGTAATTGTCAACATGGGTAAACCTCAACCATGAGAGACAGAATGTGGAAAAAAAACCAAAAAATCACATTGTTTGATTTTTAAAGAATTTATTTGCAAAACATGGTGGAAAATAAGTATTTGGTCAATACCAAAAGTTCATCTCAATACTTTGTTATGTACCCTTTGTTGACAATAACGGAGGCCAAACGTTCTCTGTTACTCTTCACAAGCTTTTTACACACTGTTGGTGGTATTTTGGCCCATTGCTCCATGCAGATCTCCTCGACAGCAGTGATGTTTTGGGGCTGTCGTTGGGCAACACGGACTTTCAACTCCCTCCATAGATTTTCTATGGGGTTGAGCTCTGGAGACTGGCTAAGCCACTCCAGGACCTTGAAATGCTTCCTACGAAGCCACTCCTTTGTTGCCCTGGCTGAGTGTTTGGCATCATTGTCATGCTGAAAGACCCAGCCACGTCTCATCTTCAATGCCCTCGCTGATGGAAGGAGATTTTCACTCAAATCTCTCGATACATGCCCCCCATTTATTCTTTCCTTTACACAGATCAGTCGTCCTGTTCCCTTTGCAGAAAAACAGCCCCAAAGCATGATGTTTCCACCCCCATGCTTCACAGTGGGTATGGTGTTCTTCAGATGCAGTTCAGTAATCTTTCTCCTCCAAACACGAGAACCTGTGTTTCTACCAAAAAGTTCTATTTTGGTTTCATCTGACCATAACACATTCTCCCAGTCCTCTTCTAGATCATCCAAATGCTCTCTAGCGAACCGCAGACGGTCCTGGACGTGTACTGGCTTCAGCAGGGGGACACGTGTGACAGTGCAGGATTTGAGTCCCTGGCAGCGCATTGTGTTACTGATAGTAGCCTTTGTTACTGTGGTCCCAGCTCTCTGTAGGTCATTCACCAGGTCTCCCCGTGTGGTTCTGGGATTTTTGCTAACCGTTCTTGTTATCATTTTGATGCCACGGGGTGAGATCTTGCCTGGAGCCCCAGATCGAGGGAGATTATCAGAGGTCTTGTATGTCTTCCATTTCCTAATAATTGCTCCCACAGTTGATTTCTTTACACCAGGGGTGTCCAAACTTTTTGCAAAGGGGGCCAGATTTGGTCTGGTAAAAATGTGGGGGGCCGACCTTGGCTGACGTCTTTTAGGAAGAAGAATATATTTAAGCAAATTTTAGCAACCCATTCTATGTGTCACATTTGCTTTTTTTTTTTTTTTTTTTTTAATTAATAATTTCAACAATCTCGCAACTAGCCTTTGTAGCGCTCTCTTTCGACTCTCGAACTCGAAAATACTACTGCTGTGAAAAACTAGCTTCAAGTTGCTTCTTTTCTCGCCGCGTAGCTTCCCTGTAATCTTGTCACACATGTCAGCGTGTCATGTTTGGTAATATCACCTCACATTGAACTTTTAAAAAAAGCGACTGTCTCTTTGCAAAAGAGACAGACACAGTTGTTGCATATTTTAGTGAAGAAATAGTCCAATTTCCACTTATCCTTGAAGCGTTGGCTGTCGCAGTCAACTTTTTTTTTGTTGATTGTCGCCATTTTAGAAAATTGTAAGTAAAGGGTCACACGGGGTAATGTTGCTTAGAGTGCTGCTGCCTTTTAGTGGGTAAATGAGGAGCAGCATTTAGTGTGTAAACTACTTCATTTGCTGGTAGCAGTACTGCTGACCAATTCATTAAGTGTGTGCGGGCCAGACATTATTGATTTTATGACAGAGGCTGGGGGCCGGATGAAATTTGACCACGGGCCGCATTTGGCCCCCGGGACGGACTTTGGACATGTCTGCTTTACACCAACCGTTTTACCTATTGTAGATTCAGTCTTCCCAGCCTGGTGCAGGTCTACAATTTTGTCTCTGGTGTCCTTCGACAGCTCTTTGGTCTCCGGCATAGTGGAGTTTGGAGTGTGACTGACTGAAGTTGTGGACAGGTTTCTTTTATACCGATAATGAATTAAAACAGGTGCCATTAATACAGGTAATGAGTGGAACCTCGTTAGACCTCGTTAGAAGAAGTTAGACCTCTTTGACAGCCAGAAATCTTGCTTATTTGTCGGTGACCAAATACTTATTTTCCAGTCTAATTTGGAAATGAATTCTTCAAAAATTAAACAATGTGATTTTCTGTTTTTTTTTTTTTTCTACGTTCAGTCTCTCATGGTTGAGGTTTACCCATGTTGACAACTACAGGCCTGTCTAATCTTTTCAAGTAGGAGAACTTGCACAATTGGTGGTTGACTAAATACTTATTTGCCCCACTGTATCTATTGGTTAAGCACAATTGAATGGAAATCAATCAAAATGCAAAACATGCAACATATTGTCATCCTTTAGATTAGTCGTTTTATTAAAAAGAATGATTTTCATACTAATGTTGGATATGCTTCAACAAATTTTTGAAAATCATTTTTTTTTTTTTTTTTTTAAGAAAAATGTAATTTACTGTAGAGTACTGAGAATAGAAGGCACACAGATGTAACTTGCCGTCTGATGCGGCACGCTGTGAAAGCACAGCCCCGACCCCCACTTTGGACGCATCCACCTCTACCACAAATTGTCGCTCTGAGTCAGTCATTTAGAGGATTGGGGCAGAAGTGAAGCGCACCTTAAGCATCTGGAGGGCCTTGTCGGCTGCTGGAGTCCACCTGAAGGGAACCTTGGTGCTGGTAAGAGCAGTGACAGGAGATGCCACTGTGCTGTAATTCCTGATGAATCGTCTGTAGAAGTTGGCAAAGCCCAGGAATTGTTGCAGGTTTTTGCAGTTCTCCGGTACAGGCGAGGATGTAACTGCCGTCACTTTTGCAGGGTCCATCGGAAGGCTTCCCTCTGCCACTATCTATCCAAGGAATGGTACCGATCTGGTGTGGAATTCACATTTCTCTGCTTTGACAAACAGGGAGTTTTCCAGGAGACTGTGCAGAACCAGCTGGAAATGATTTATATGGTTTGACATGGTTTTAGAAAATATCAGGATGTCATCTAAATACACAAACACAAAGATGTTGAGCATGTCTCGCAGGATGTCATTCACCAGGGCCTGAAATACAGCAGGAGCGTTGCTTAGGTCAAAAGGCATGACCAGGTATTCATAGTGTCCGGAGGGTGTGTTGAATGCCGTCTTCCACTCATCGCCTTCTCTAATGCGAACCAGGTGATAAGCATTCCTCAGGTCCAGTTTAGTGAACACGGTGGCACCTTGGAGAAGCTCAAAAGCAGACGACATGAGCGGCAGGGGGTAGCGGTTCATGATGGTTGTGTCATTGAGTCCACGGTAATCTACGCATGGGCGGAGAGCCATCCTTCTTCCCGACAAAGAAGAATCCAGCTCCAGCAGGCGACAATGATGGACGGATTAATCCGGCAGCTAGGCATTCGTTATTGTACTTCACCATGGCCCTTATTTCTGGTGCAGATAAGAGTACAGACGGCCCTTTGGTGGCCCTGTGCAGGCAGGAGGTCTATAGCGCAGTCACATGGCCGGTGAGTGGCAGCGAAGTGGCCTTGGATTTGTTAAAGACATCAGTGAATACATGGTAGCAGGCAGGCACGTTGGAAATGTCTGGGACAGGACTGGCAGGTTCAGGGTTGGTGGGCATGACCGCCTCCCTCAGACAGGTCTAGTGGCATCTCCTGCCCCATTCTCATACCACTCCAGTCTCCCAGTAGAGGTTGGGGTTGTGCTGGCGCAGCCACGGATAACCAAGGATGAGGGGCTGACCTGGTGAGCGGAGCGGATGGAACTGGATGGACTCGTGGTGGTTTCCGGAAAGAAGCATGGTTACTGGGACTGAGATGTGGGTCACTGTGCCAAGTGATCTCCATCCAGAGCTTGTGCAGGAACAGGTGGGGACAGTTGGTGACCCTGTATGTCGAGCCACTGGGCAAGATCCACATCCATGATGTTGGCCTCCGCTCCAGAGCTGATGAGAGCGGCCAGGGTATGGGGGGCGTCGCTCAGCAGAGGGCAAATCTGGAGCAAGGGTTTACGAATGGGGGGAGGCTGAAGACACGTTGAGCTCACCCGGATCTCCCCGGCACCTGGTGAGCTCTGGCTTGATGACTCTCACCCCTGCAGTACAGGCACAGGTTAGAAGTGAAACGCCTCTGGCGCTCTTCAGGAGTGAGGGTAGCACGGCCAGTCTCCATGGGCTTAGGCTGGTTTAACTGGGCGGGAGCAAAAACTGGAAAAGGCTGAGAGGCAGAAGTTGCACTCCGACCAGGGGCGGCATGCTGGCTCTGGCGTCCCCCTTCTTGCCGTCGAGTCTGAATCCGATGGTCGATGCTGGTTGCAAAGCCAATGGCTTCGTCAAGGGTGCTGGGTAGATCATGGGAGACGAGCTCATCTTTGATGTAGTCCGCCAGGCTGTGATAAAATGCGTCGATCACTTGCCTGGCACGGCCAGACTGTTCTCCCTGTATTTTTCAAACACCGAGAGAAAAGTCTGGGAACCATCCCATTAACGGCCTCTCGAGCAGGTACAAAATCAATCGACAAATCAGATTCGTTTATTTGCGTGACGTGTTCTTAACGAGCAACGTCACTCTTGCGCGTCGGAAGTCGTCTTCACAACAACACAGACGGTGAACAGGAGAGCCGAGAATATGTTCCAATCCACGGTAAAATCTGTTTTAAATTACCAAAGACACATCGACACGTGTCATTGACAACAGTCTGTCTCGCGCTAGCCATGTCGAATAAACTCCGCTCTCCTCGTATGTTTCCTTTCGCGCGCAAGTCCCTCGTCCTGCACTCATTGTTTTACTAACGTCACGTCTGCCCGTCGCTGATTGGTCCACTCCGCTGTCTGTTTGCTGTGGCTTGCTCCGCCCTGGAAATTGTATCCGCTGAATGATGGCCAGACTCAATAGCTGGAACAGCGGCGAGTCTGGTGTACCAGGCAATCGATCACAGCTTTCGTGTTCCAGTTGCTGCGCCTCACCAGGGTTCGGAAGTCAATCGAATAGTCCGACACTGTCCGATTGCCTTGACGGATGGTCATGAGTGCGCGGGATGTCTCGGAGTTAGAAATCATTTCGTCGGCAAAGGCATTGAAGGTGCTAGAGGCTGGCGTTTGCCTCTAAAATTCCGCTGTTCCGCAAAGCCGAGCCCAACCGGTCAGGTGGGTGATTACGTACCCAACTTTGGCACCCTCGGTTGCAAAGGTCCGAGGTTGCAGGGAAAATTGGACTTTGCAACTTGTCAAAAAGGCTCACACCTGCGTTGGATCTCTATTAAATAGTTCGGGGTTTCCAATCTTGCGCTCTGTGGCATCAATAGCTGAGGCTGGGGTCACCAGAACCGGGGCTTCTGGGACCAGAGGATTGGGTTCTGGAGGGAGTGGTGAGGATGAGGTTGCCAGGTTGTGGAGAGCCTGGATCACCTGAGTCAGTTGTTGTTGCTGTTGCTGGAGTAGTTGCTGGTGTTGGTGGCTGATTTGGATTAAAGATGCGATGTCGCCAGACATCCGGGAGACCTCCCCTTCCGAGGGAGGGTTCGTACGCTGGTTCCATGTTGGTCAGGTTGTACTTTCAGGTACGAGACGGAGGAACCAGTTGCGTATCGCGAACACAGGTTGTTATTGATGTTGGCAGGCAAATAATACAATCAGGTCAAGTGGTAATGGACAGTCAACATGGAGGAGTGTGCTAAATCGCTGATGTCCTGACACTGAATAATATGCGTCCGTGCCTTATATACAGAGCTGGTAACTGTCGTTTTTTTTATTCTTTGTGACATGCTTGTGTTCTCTGTGACACTTTAAGGAGCACACAGTCTTTCTGATGCTGTCTTGGTGACGCATGGCTTTGATGGAATATGCTGACAATTAGTAGAGGGGGGCCAGGCACATGACAATTTGCATAAATGGACGATGGACTGGCTCTTCTTCGGCTCAACGATCCGGTAGCAATTTAATTTCGTTAAGTTTCCAGTTTGATTTTGCTATTTCAGTTTGCTATGTTTATAATTGGGATGTTTGTTTACCGCTTTTCGTCTTACTGCGAAGAAAGAGGAAATGACGATCGGCCCACCATGATATTTACGTCATTAGACTTTGCGTTGTGACCCGGGAATTCAAAACCCTTTTTCCACACATGCCGCGTCCCGAGTAAGTCCTGGACATTATCCAAGGACCTGACCTGATAAATGTCCGCATAATCTCTATGTCAGTCCACCCGGGAAATTGCTTTCACACATAGAGGCTACCCGTTTAAATCCCGGGATTTAAACGGTGTTCAGGTATGTGTGAAGTCCATTTAAGGCCGACACAAGTGGAACAACACTTACAGTAAGGCAAATAAGTACAGTATTTAGTCAACCACCAAGTGTGCAAGTTCTCCTACTTGAAAAGATTAGACAGGCCTGTAATTGTCAACATGGGTAAACCTCAACCATGAGAGACAGAATGTGGAAAAAAAAACAGAAAAGAATTTATTACCAAATTAGAGTGGAAAATAAGTATTTGGTCACATAACTTCTAACGAGGTCTAACGAGGCTCCACTCGTTACCTGTATTAATGGCACCTGTTTTAACTCATTATCGGTATAAAAGACACTTGTCCACAAGCTCAGTCAGTCACACTCCAAACACCACTATGGCCAAGACCAAAGAGCTGTCGAAGGACACCAGAGACAAAATTGTAGACCTGCACCAGGCTGGGAAGACCGAATAATCTGCAATAGGTAAAACGCTTGGTGTAATGAAATCAACTGTGGGAGCAATTATTAGAAAATAGAAGACATACAAGGCCACTGATAATCTCCCTCGATCTGGGGCTCCAGGCAAGATCTCACCCCGTGGCATCAAAATGATAACAAGAACGGTGAGCAAAAATCCCAGAACTACACGGGGGGACCTAGTGAATGACCTACAGAGAGCTGGGACTACATTAACAAAGGCTACTGTCAGTAACACAATGCGCCGCCAGGGACTCAAATCCTTCACTGCTAGACGTGTCCCCCTGTTGAAGAAAGTACATGTCCAGGCCCGTCAGCGGTTAGCTAGAGAGTATTTGGATGATCCAGAAGAGGACTGCGAGTCAGATGAAACCAAAATAGAACTTTTTGGTAGAAACACAGGTTCTTGTGTTTGGAGGAGAAAGATTACTGAATTGCATCCGAAGAACACCATACTCACTGTGAAGCATGGGGGTAAAAACATCATGCTTTGGGGCTGTTTTTCTGCAAAGGGACCAGGACGGCTGATCTGTGTAAAGGAAAGAATGAATGGGGCCATGTATCGACAGATTTTGAGTAAAAACTCTCCTTCCATCAGCAAGGGTATTGAAGATGAGACGTGGCTGGGTCTTTCAGCATGACAATGATCCCAAACACACAGCCAGGGCAACAAAGGAGTGGCTTCGTAAGAAGGATTTCAAGGTCCTGGAGTGGCCTAGCCAGTCTCCAGATCTCAACCCCATAGAAAATCTGTGGAGGGAGTTGAAAGTCCGTGTTGCCCAACGACAGCACCAAAATATCACTGCTCTAGAGGAGATCTGCATGGAGTAATGGGCCAAAATACCAGCAACAGTGTTTGAAAAGCTTGTGAAGAGTTACAGAAAATGTTTGGCCTCCGTTATTGAGGGTACATAACAAAGTATTGAGATGAACTTTTGGTATTGACCAAATACTTATTTTCCACCATGATTTGCAAATAAATCCTTTAAAAATCAAGCAATGTGATTTTCTGTTGTTTTTTTCCACATTCTGTTTCTCATGGTTGAGGTTTACCCATGTTGACAATTACAGGCCTCTCTAATATTTTCAAGTGGGAGATCTTGCACAATGAGTGGTTGACTAAATACTTATTTACCCCACTGTATTTATTCAGTGTGCTTCTCATCACATGTGCACACGACTCATCACTTAGGTTTCTTTTTATTGTAATACCGCAACAACAGGGAGTGCACAACTATGGCAACAGCAGTGTGACATAAGTATGTTACAGCTAGGGGTGCCAATTATAATAGTAGACAATCAGTCGTGTGCATGCGCCCTGAGAAATTTGCGTCCTGGGTGACCGCCCAACCCGACCGTGCCAGGAACCGCTATTGCAGCTCATTGACGTTCCTGTTAACTTTGTGCGACATTTAGTCCAGAAAATTTGCATTCGATTCAAAGGTGACACTAAATTGCCCAATTTTGGGCATGAGGGTGACGAGGGGTCCGTGGTGTACCCACTTCTTTCGTCTGAAATCATCTGATAAAGACCCAAGCTCATACACCACTCTAACAAGAACAAGCCCATACAAAGTGAAAGTGAAAAGAGCCACAAGTACAGATGGAATCTATCGAGAAGCAGAGTGAAGAGAGAAAGAACTATTCAGATTCAGAAAATAAGCAGGAGATGAGCCAAGAAAGAAGGAAGAGGAATTACGAGCGGGGTAAAAGAGGCAGAGAAAGTGAAGAGGCCAGCTGCAGTGTCGGCACAGATGGAGAGAATGGAGGATGTCTGGAGCCCGTTGTTGGGTGACGGGGCGTGTCTGCTCCACACTCCGACTCCTTTCTGCTGCTTGTCCGTCTCCTTCGCCGCTCTTTGTGCCGCTTCTATTCATCCGCTCCAAAAGCGTGTCTCGCGTTTGAGCTGTATAGACAGAGATTATTGGAAATGGAAAAGTTTTCGTCTTAATGGCATGAATAATCTCTTTTCTCAGTTCAGTGTGGACATAATAATCCCTCTGAGCGCCCACGACGCCCTTATTAGGAGGTGTGGCAGCTCATTTTTAAACTTGACATAGCGGAACCACTTGCTTAAGTCAAGCCTGAGAACAAGATGGTATCCAGACTGTAGCAGTCAGTGTTTTATACACACGTATGCAATCTAAAGTGTGTGATGTGAGATCAATATTTTCCTCCATAATAACTTTGTTTAATATACTGGGCAGTGTAAGGGGATGCAGTTCTTCCATTAGGGAATCTGTTGTAATTCCCAACATATTGATCATATACTATATTTTCCTGAATAAGTCGTTACTTCTCTCCATTTGATGCCTGCGGCTTTAATAACGAAGCAGTTTATTTATGGATCCTTCTGGGATAATGAGCATGTTTCGAAATATTTAGAAAAGAAATTACAGTGTATCACAAAAGTGAGTACACCCCTTGCATTTCTGCAGATATTTATATCTTTTCATGGGACAACACTGACGAAATGACACTTTGACACAATGAAAAGTAGTCTGTGTGCAGCTTATATAATAGTTTTTCCCCTCAAAATAACTCAAAATATAGCCATTAATATCTAAACCCCTAGCAACAAAAGTGAGTACACCCCATAGAAACTACGTACATCCCTAAATGTCCAAATTGAGTACTGCTTGTCATTTTCCCTCCAAAATGTCATGTGACTCGTTACAGGGGTGCTGTCAGCATTGCTGCAGAGATTGAAGAGGTGGGGGGTCAGCCTGTTAGTGCTCAAACCATACGCCGCATTCTACATTAAATTGGTGTGCATGGCTGTCACCCCAGGAGGAAGCCTCTTCTGAAGACTGTATACAAGAAAGCCCGCAAGCAGTTTGCTGAAGACATGTCAACAAAGAACTTGGATTACTGGAACCATGTCCTATGGTTTGATGAGACGGGCGGTGTTGTCCCATGAAAGATGTACTTAGATATCTGCAGAAATGCGAGGGGTGTACTCACTTTTGTGATGCACTGTAAAAACGGTGGAGAGTGATGGCAATAATGATTAAAAGGAAAGTATGTAGCTAAGTAGTAGCTAAGACCAGAAAACATGGGGAAGTGCACATATGCTATGCTTCACTGTGACTATGATGGGAGATGAGAACATTTCCGACAGACAAGGCATTACTTAAAGACCAAATGTGAAGTAATTTCATAAAATGTAAATAGGGTCACAATTAATGTAATTAAACATTGTCCAACAAATAAAGCATGAAAAAATAATATATATGTTGTATATTTGACAAAATAATCGCGTTTCCGAAGTTCGAGCCTGAAAGGGGATGAACCCGGAAGTGATACGTCACACCGGGAACAGCGATGGCAGCTCCATACATACGGCCGCCATACAAAGCCCTTCAAACAATGATTCAAACAGCGATATGAGCGATAGATCGTACACAAGTGAGGAGATCCAAGTTTTTGAAGAGTTGGAGGAAGAGGGGGAGGTTGGAATTTTATGTTGGACCGTACATGTATTAGCCAGATGCCAATCAGGATGCACACAATGTGCCCAGACTACCTGACATGGAATGGAAACAAGACCCATCGAGATTGCAAGATTGGTAAGATATAGGCTGTTATTATTTTTATGATTTGGAGCATGTCAGGTAAATAAACCACCTACTTTTGCCTGGGATAAAAGAAAAGTTTTGAGGAATCCCCGATCATATTGTATAATGAACAGTAGAAGCTTGCGACGTTAGCTTTTATTTACCTGACATGTTTCGCCGAACACCTCCGCCTTTGGACCCTGTGACGAAGGCGGAAGTGTTCGCCGAAACATGTCAGGTAAATAAACCACCTACTATTGCCTGGGATAAAAGAAAAGTTTTGATGAATTTATAAATGTAGGCAAAATGAACTCAATACAACTATGATCGGGGATTTCCACGCGTTAGTTTTCGGCTAACGCCGCTAGCTTCTACTGTTCATTCAACAACATGATCGGGGTTTTGCCTCAAGTTACCTTTTGGCTAACGTCGCTACCTTCTACTGTTCATTCCACAACAGTTGGCAGCTCTGCTTTGACAAAGTAATCAGTCATCTATCCAAAAATCACACTTACTTTTTTGCAAATCCTTGATCATAAGCAGACCGGTTGAGGAAGCAGGCATCGTCAAAGTGTTTGTAGCAGAGAACACTACTTGATGATGGCGTGAAATTCATTCGCTTCGTGCGAACAAAAGATGTCCATTACGTGCCCTGCTATCCTTTGGCCACTCATACAACTTTTCTTTAGATTGAGAACAATACATCGCCACACACCGCCGTGGCATCTTACCGAGAAGCAATGCAACAATACTGTTCTATGGCGGACTTCCCTCGCAGTTCTCTGTGTGACATAATTTCTGAAGATTGTCGAAGAAAAGCATTTTTGTGTCAAGGGCATTGCTATGGGTTAAACAAAGAATCTGGAAGGGTTGCGTTAAAAAAATAACGAAAATATAATTAGAGATGTCACCGATCGATCGGGTCCGATCACATCATTTTCAAAGTATCGGAATCGGCAAAAAAGATATCGGCCATGCCTTTTTTAAATATATATATATATATATATATATATATATTTTTTTTTTTAATTAAACCGTTTTCTTATTGTATTTAACGTTACAAACATAATATGTTACCCTCATCCAGAGTCTTTAGTTTAGGCTTAAGGTAGGGTTATCAAATATATCCCGATAACGGCGATAATTAATTTAAAAAAAAAGTATCACGTTAAAATATTTAACGCAATTAATGCATGCGCTGCACAACCCACTCACGCATTGTCGCGCTCAATCTGTAATGGCACTGTTTTACCTATATCGAGAGATAAAAGGCAGCGTAAGATGAGTAGAGTGAATTTTGGCAGCATTTGAAGCCTTTTTTTTTAATTGGCTAAAGTCTTACAATCCCTCTCCCTACGATTAGAAATATCATGGGAAGCAATGTGGGGAAGCAAGGTAGCGAGTGATCTTTTTCTTAACACCTTATGTTATTTCCCAACGCAGAGAAGATATATCAATTGGTAGCACTACGCACAGTCATGGTTCTACTTCCCATCACGCATTTGGGCATGGCTACAGTATCATTTACTGAAAGCTCAACAAATACACTAGATGGCAATATTTAGTCACAATATACAAAGTCACAAGTCTTTCTATCCGTGGATCCCTCTCACAGAAAGAATGTTTATAATGTATATGCCATCTTGAGGATTTATTGTCATAATAAACAAATACAGTACTTATATACTGCATGTTGAATGTATATATTCGTCCGAGTTTTATTCATTTTTTTCTTAATGCATTGCCAAAATGTATATGATCGGGAAAAATTATCGGGAATGATTGGAATTGAATCGGTAGCATAAAAAAAAAAACAATCGGATCGGGAAATAATGGGATCGGCAGATACTCAAACTAAAACGATCAGGATCGGATCGGGAGCAAAAAAACATGATCAGAGCAACCCTACTTATAATTGTTTAGCCATTGATATTATTCAAAAGCATGGTTGGCCAACTGTTGAGTTAATTATCGAGGGTTGATTGAATGTTTGCTTGATTGATTGAATATTTGCTTGTGTTCATATATACCTAATACATACATAATACATATTGCCATATTTGTTCTTATTTGATATAACCAGTATATGATTATTGCTTGCTATACTAGGTATAATGTTTGTGTTACAAAGTGTTAAAAAGGGTCGGTGTGACAACTGCCTTGCTTCATGGCCGCAACATTGCATAACTAGACCTTCTAGGACATCTTCAGCATCTCACGTCTGGACTTTTGTCTAGACTTTCGAGGACAATTTTCCATTCGAGGACATTTTCCATGGCCGCAGCGTTGCATAACTGAAGTGTCTGGGTCATTCTGACCATTTTACCTAAGTGCCCTTGCTTACACACGCGTATTTAGTTAGTTCCACCAACATGCTTACACATAGCCAACCAAAATCACATGGGTGTCTCCAGCTTGCTTTCCCCCTCCCTTTAGGGCGGCACCCTTCTGTGTTAGGACAAACCCCTAATAAAAAGAGCAAGGACGTTTTTTCTTTAGATCAATTTTGGTGACTATACAGCGTAATCTAGCATTTCTCTGTCTAGTCCCTCCTTGCTCTCCTTGGCCAAGAAAACTGAGTGTCTTCTCTCCTTATTTTTGGGTAATTTTACAAATGTCTACCTAAGGGTCTATTTTTGAACTTACTTCACATTTGGTCTTAAAAAGATATTACACGCCAACTGCGGTCATAAGCCACTTGAGTTTTTTCGGCAAAAATGTGCTGATTTTGCCAACAATCTTACTGTAGTAACATTTCTTTTATAGAGAATGACATTTTTAGTTGTGGCAGCGTCTTTATTGGACAACTTTACCCAAAACTGTTGTCTGTGGAGAAATGATCATGTTACTTGGTACATCGCGCCCTGTGGCATAGGAATTTGAAAAAAGTGTTTCCGTTGCGCTCTTGCGATATATTATATTATTGTAACATCTGGAAAAACCTCATATTTTGCAATACTCTTTTGTTTCTATTACCAGGTTTTCATTGTGAATTTTCAGTTTTGCGAATTACTAGGGGTAATGGAAACGCAGCTACTGTCTATAAAACGTTCCTTTTCATTATTGTAACTTGCAGTGGTATATTACCACAAGAGATCACACGAAGATCTATTCCTTAGATTTTGCTTAAACTCAATGAATTTCACGCACTGCTCTAAAATATTAAGCGCATCTCTCAGTTTGATGAATGACATGAAATGTGGGCATATTTAACGTGTCTGCATTCCTCTCCAAATGTTCACACATCCAGAAAGATTGTAAATGTTTAAACAGTCCACGCGATCAGCATCAGTCACGCTGACACGTGATTATCGAAGGCGACCGTTGAGGCTCACTCATTACATTGCATTACTAAACACCTAATGGACACGCGGCTAGCCTTTAAGCGCTAGTCTCTCACACGCGCGCACTCCACTTTCAATCAGTAAGACTCATTAGCCTTCACGTTCACTTCATCAATCTTTCACTCTGCTTATTTTCCCGCTCTCGCATCTCCCTTTGCTTCATCCTGTTATTCCCCAAAACAACTTTTCCAACTTTGCGTTTCCGTCATCATTCATCCGTCCTTCTGCGGCACACGCCCAAGTAAATTTAGTTTGGTGTCCGTTGAGCTACGCGCCGCCTCCAGCTGCGTGCGTAGTGACAAATGGCACAATATTGCGGGTCCGTTATACTGCCAGCGAGATGGAGGCGGCTCATAAAAGAGCTACAGACGCCTGCTTAGCCTATAGGGAGACAATGACGGAAGACTGAAAAACAAATCTTGAACGACGATCAAAAATGACTGGCAGCAGGGGTGTCCAAACTGGGGCACGAGATGGAGCTTGTCACTCGAACAGTGCCTCAGGGGTCAAAACCTGACAAGTTGAAATCAATGTTCGAAACCGTAGAATTTAAATATTTTCTTTGACAAATACAATTTATATTAAAAAAATACAATGTGATAAATTGAGCTGGATCTCACGTTTGATATAGGGATTTTTTTGGGCTGTCGCTGGAAATTTTCTCTTTGTCTGCAAAGTTTGTTTCAGTAGTGTGTACTGATAAACATTACACATTCATATATTTTAGATTCATTAGACACAACTGAAGTAGTTCAAGCCTTTTATTGTTTTAATATTGATGATTTTGGCAAAAAAAGTCAAGAAAAAACAAAAATCCCGATCTAAAGAAATTAGCATATTTCATCCGACCAATACAAAAAAAGTGTTTTTTAATACAAAAAAAAAAGTCAAACTTCAATTTATTATATCGGCTATGCACTCACTACTTGGTTGGGAATCCTTTTGCAGAAATGACTGCTTCAATTCGGCGTGGCATGGAGGCAATCAGCCTGTGGCATTGCTGAAGTGTTATGGAGGCCCAGGATGCTTCGATAGCGGCCTTAAGCTCATCCACAGTGTTGGGTCTGGTGTCTCTCAACTTCCTCTTCACAATGTCCTACAGATTCTCTATGGGGTTCAGGTCAGGAGAGTTGGCAGGCCAATTGAGCACAGAAATGCCATGGTCAGTAAACCATTTACCAGTGGTTTTAGCACTATGATCAGGTGCCAGGTCGTGCTGAAAAATGAAATCTTCATCTCCATAAAGATTTTCAGCAGATAGAAGCATGAAGTGCTCCAACATCTCTTGATAGCTAGCTGCATTGACCCTGCCTTTGATAAAACACAGTAGACCAACACCAGCAGCTGGCATGGCACCCCAGACCATCACTGACTGTGGGTACTGGATACAGGCATTTTGGCATTTCCTTCTCCCCAGTCTTCCACCAAACTCTGGCACCTTGATTTCCGAACGACATGCAAAATTTGCTTTCGTCTGAAAAAAGTACTTTGGACCACTGAGCAGTCCAGTGCTGCTTCTCTGTAGCCCAGGTCAGGCGCTTTTGCCGCTGTTTCAGGTTCAAAAGTGGCTTGACCTAGGGAATGCGGCACCTGTAGCCCATTTCCAGCACACGCCTGTGCACGGTGGCTCTGGATGTTTCAACTCCAGACTCAGTCCACTGTTTCTGCAGGTCCCCCCAGGTCTGGAATCGTCCCTCCTCCACAATCTTTCTCAGGGTGCGGTCACCTCTTCTGGTTGTGCAGAGTTTCCTGCACACTTTTTCCTTCCCACAGACTTCCCACTGAGGTGCCTTGATACAGCACTTTGGGAACAGCCTATTTGCTCAAAAATTTCCTTCTGTGTCTTAGCCTCTTGCTTGAGGGTGTCATGATGGCCTCTGGACAGCAGTCAGGCGGCTGTCTTGCCTATGATTGCGGTTTGGAATAATGAACAAGGCTGGGAGTTTTTAAAAGCCTCAGGAATCTTTCGCAGGGGTTTTGAGTTAATTATTTGATTCAGATGATTAGGTTAGTAGGTTCTTTATACAGTGCCTTGCAAAAGTATTCGGCCCCCTTGAATCTTGCAACCTTTCGCCACATTTCAGGCTTCAAACATAAAGATATTAAATTTAATTTTTTTGTCAAGAATCAACAACATGTGGGACACAATCGTGAAGTGGAACAACATTTATTGGATAATTTAAACTTTTTTAACAAACAAAAAACTGAAAAGTGGGGCGTGCAATATTATTCGGCCCCTTTACTTTCAGTGCAGCAAACTCACTCCAGAAGTTCAGTGAGGATCTCTGAATGATCCAATGTTGTCCTAAATGACCGATGATGATAAATAGAATCCAAATGTGTGTAATCAAGTCTCCGTATAAATGCACCTGCTCTGTGATAGTCTCAGGGTTCTGTTTAAAGTGCAGAGAGCATTATGAAAACCAAGGAACACACCAGGCATGTCCGAGATACTGTTGTGGAGAAGTTTAAAGCCGGATTTGGATACAAAAAGATTTCCCAAGCTTTAAACATCTCAAGGAGCACTGTGCAAGCCATCATATTGAAATGGAAGGAGCATCAGACCACTGCAAATCTACCAAGACCCGGCCGTCCTTCCAAACTTTCTTCTCAAACAAGGAGAAAACTGATCAGAGATGCAGCCAAGAGGCCCATGATCACTCTGGATGAACTGCAGAGATCTACAGCTGAGGTGGGAGAGTCTGTCCATAGGACAACAATCAGTCGTACACTGCACAAATCTGGCCTTTATGGAAGAGTGGCAAGAAGAAAGCCATTTCTCAAAGATATCTATAAAAAGTCTCGTTTAAAGTTTCCCACAAGCCACCTGGGAGACACACCAAACATGTGGAAGAAGGTGCTCTGGTCAGATGAAACCAAAATTGAACTTTTTGGCCACAATGCAAAACGATATGTTTGGCGTAAAAGCAACACAGCTCATCACCCTGAACACACCATCCCCACTGTCAAACATGGTGGTGGCAGCATCATGGTTTGGGCCTGCTTTTCTTCAGCAGGGACAGGGAAGATGGTTAAAATTGACGGGAAGATGGATGCAGCCAAATATAGGAACATTCTGGAAGAAAACCTGTTGGTATCTGCACAAGACCTGAGACTGGGACGGAGATTTATCTTCCAACAGGACAATGATCCAAAACATAAAGCCAAATCTACAATGGAATGGTTAAAAAATAAACGTACCCAGGTGTTAGAATGGCCAAGTCAAAGTCCAGACCTGAATCCAATGGAGAATCTGTGGAAAGAGCTGAAGACTGCTGTTCACAAACACTCTCCATCCAACCTCACTGAGCTCGAGCTGTTTTGCAAGGAAGAATGGGCAAGAATGTCAGTCTCTCGATGTGCAAAACTGATAGAAACATACCCCAAGCGACTTGCAGCTGTAATTGGAGCAAAAGGTGGCGCTACAAAGTATTAACGCAAGGGGGCCGAATAATATTGCACGCCCCACTTTTCAGTTTTTTATTTGTTAAAAAAGTTTAAATTATCCAATAAATTTTGTTCCACTTCACGATTGTGTCCCACTTGTTGTTGATTCTTGACAAAAAATTAAAATTTTATATCTTTATGTTTGAAGCCCGAAATGTGGCGAAAGGTTGCAAGGTTCAAGGGGGCCGAATACTTTTGCAAGGCACTGTACCCCTTTCCCACTGGCCAAAAAACCCGTGTCAACCCACTAACAATCGGCTTTTGGTGGCAGCGGGAAAGGTGCGGCGACCCGCCTCGACCCGTGTCAATCAACCCGCCAAGCGACCCGCGTTAAAATCACCTCGGCTCTGATCGTCATGCAGTGTGAAAGCAAAACCCCGAGTCAACAGTCAACACCCTAATCTACGTGGTGGCGTAGGCTCTTACGTGATGCATCATAACAACATGCCAGTCGCCTCCCATTTAACACTCCCCACAACCGTAGTTACATCGATGCTAACAACAAAGCTAGTAGAAAAAGAAGAATTCACGTCGCCTACGTTGCCCAGGCACAAGCAGAGTATTGATCCTTTCCCGCATTTCGACCATTTTGAGGGCAGTAAAAAGCATGAAAACAGAGAACACAAACGCACTTGTCGACATTGATCTTAGCGTGGTGACGTCACGTGACCTTACGCACGGCTGAGGAGGGGTGGGGGGTTAGACAGGTGAAAAAAAAAAAAAAAGACACGGCCTTTTTTTTGTCAATGGGAAAGGTGCCAGATGCCAATTTCTAGTGGGTTGCATCGGCTTGGAAAAAACGCGCGTTGACCCACTAGTTTCAGTGGGAAAGGGGCATTACAGTACTTTTTCATGATATGCTAATTTGTTGAGACAGGGATATTTGGTTTTTCTTGACTTTTTTTGCCAAAATCATCAATATTAAAACAATAAAAGGCTTGACCTACTTCAGTTGTGTGTAAAGAATCTAAAATATATGAAAGTCTAATGTTTATCAGTACATTACAGAAAATAATAAACTTTATCACAATATGCTAATTTTTTGAGAAGGACTAGATATATGGCGGACAACACAGGCATGGCTGAAAAAGCAGTTTCTGCTCTTGCACCCCTCGTTAAAATAAACTGCTGTATTTTAAGCCATAAGAACTGTTGTTTTATAGGACAATATGTCTACAGTATATGCTGCCATAACAGTTTCCTGGCACATTAAGCCCCCAAAATATTTTTAATTTGTCCATTTTACCCTGGAGACCCCCGTTTACAGACATCGCACAACCGCTTTTGTTTCAACCCAGCCATAAAATGAAGGTAAGTAATGAAATTTATTATTCGAAATGTCTATCATTTTTAGCTTAGAATTTTAGGAAAGTAAGTAAGTTGTAGAGGAAAAAAACTAGACCTACTTAAAAAAAGACGCCGCAATTTTGGAGTTAGCTTGCCAATTTTAGTTTCAATCAGAAACAAAATGTAAAAGATTTTTCAAATTTCTCCCTAGTGAATTTGCAATAGATTGACATCCAATCCAAATTGAGGAAGTTATTTGCAAAAGTTCTTTAAATGCAAAGTACTGTATGTAGAACTATATGTTAAATGTTGTAGAAACTTTTTTTTTTTTTTTTTTTAATTAAATAATTCCGATAGTGTTTAGTGGTACACATAGTTGTTAAGACTGTTTTTGATTGATGAATTATTAGTAGAGTCCTTTAAAGAAATTCTCCCCTGCAGGGGGCCCCACGACCTAGAAAGATCGAGACCCCCGACACTCTTATTATCCTTTGGAAGAAAGTGATGTGTGCGCAGTGATTAGTGCTTAGTTGTCGAGTTAAAATGAGTGTTAGTAGGTTACACTTTGAGCAAACACCAACCTCGGGAGACCCCCATTGACATGCTTCATTTCGGTTCCGCTATGTGCGCGCGAGTGTGTGTTCGCACCTGTGTGTAGATTTGTGTTTTCCTGTCAGGGGAAGTGTGAGAATGAGGCCAGTCACCTAAGGAGGAGGAAACGGAGAAATGAACAAGTGATGAATAATTAAGGAGTGATGGAATGAAGAAAAAGAAGAAGAAAGAGGAGTATAAAACGCTGATGCAGTGAGAGATCAGTGATAATGGCCTTGGAAGCTAATTAGTGGGCTTGAACCAAACTTTGACACATACACACACAGTATGTGTAGGGTTGCAGCCAGTTAATTATAAAGCAAGCTAAAAATGGGACAGTTGATTGGGGACATGCATTCTGTTAAAGAATAAACAATCCTTTTTCTATTGCTGCAACAATGTGTAATGATTGGGCTGGCAAGAAAAAAAAACTCCATTTGGATAATACACACCGGCTGATAAGCAGAGCGGGGACCTTGCTGTTGCCCCGGCAACCTCACGCCAGTGACTATACTGGTCTACAGTGCTGGTGGCAACAGCACTCACAAAAAACAAAAACAAAAAAAATCAGGATGTACCCCACCAAAAATACTTTTCTTTCCTTCAGAGGTTTTGGATGTAAAGCCTGACCAATGCTCCTGTGTTGCTGTGACGGCGAAGTGACTATGGCGTCAATGAGCATTCGATAGTTCTGCGGTGAAGGAACGCGTTGCTCTGTAATTCACCGCCAAGCCACTAGAGGGGTGTGGCGTTATGTTTGTACGGTTTTGCTGCTAGTCTAGTTTAACGGAGAAAAAATAAACAATGCAAAATGCATGAATGTAAATCTTCAGCTCATCAACATTGAATAAATGTTGATCATACAAATGTTGAGGGGCAGGCGACGCAGAAGACGGTTTCGAGGCGGTCTGGCTGACTTTTGATGCCGCACAGAGAGTTCTAGACTCTGGTGGAGACCAGCTAGCTGTGGCGGCTAGCTTCAAACTGGCGTCGAACACTGCGTCCAAGGTCTGCAAAGACCTCCAGCCCGATTTTTTTGCCGTGTCCTACAACCAGCCAGTGGGAAACCATAGCATATTTATGGCGGCTATGGAACTTCCCAAATTGCGTTTGAAGCCTTGTTGTTAACGTAACGTTATCATAAAAGCACCGAGGCACTCTCAATCAGTGATGATGTATCGAGTGTGAACTGTCAGTTGTGGAAAATTAACATCAAAACAACTCTTTTGACACCAAACTTGTGCTTTATTTTTCATAAACTTTAAGTGTGACATGTAAATAAGTCACAGACTCACAGCAAACATATGTACACAATAAATGATGAAGTGCGACATAAAGTGATACAAAGCTGGCAGTTTTTGGCCGAGTGGGTCACCGCTTCGTGTGGCCATTCGATTCCGAACACACACACATACTTGTGTGGTCCTTCCATTCTTTTATTCAGTCGTTGGCTAACCTCCAGCCCCGTATTTTCAGCAATCTACTCCCACGAATTGCTTGCCACTGGGCAATCTTCATAATGTCTTGATGAGCCATTGTAGAAGTTGTCGTAGTTGCTCTTTGTTGATACTCTCGCCGGCTTGGTCCATTTTTGCGTGTAGAAAAATAATGTTTGAGAATGGTGGTGATTTCGCGCTGAACCGCAATTAACAGTCTGAGCGGACCAATCATGGTCCATTTCCACCACGTCAAACATGTTGATGCGACGCGAAGTCAGGAAAAAAAAAGAAGGACCCAGAGAAGCTATGGTGCAGGGTTGTCAATCGGGTCTTCTTTGACAGCGCAGGTCTGACGCGGAAGCATAACTCGGCCTTAACAGTGAGTGCACTGCTACATCCAAAACCTCTCTAACACACAAAAACCCTTTCACACACATCTAAACCCCCCCGCCCCCCCCAAAAAACCCCCAAACATAAAAAACCCTCCTTCACATTGTTAACTTGTGACACATAAAAAAACACGATGTACCCAAAAACTATTCACACTAAGTTATAAACAAAAAAAAACTTCCTTTAACAAAATGTCACATAGGCACCTGTGAACCATCCACTCTCGGGTGCTTTGATCGCTAGTTTGATACACTCCCGCTTTTTGGGTGAGGTCTTTTGTGTTTTGCCATTTTTGGATCGTTTTTGTTCACCACAGTAAATAAGAGCACTGAAGCAGTAGGGGTAAGCCGCCATTTCTGTTCAACCCGTTTTCACCTGTTTTGTTCAGAGTAAAAAGCTAGGGTAGTGGCTGTCTTTTTGTTCTTTCCTTTTTATGATCAGGGTTTAGTTAGCGGGTGGGGTTGAAGTGTAGGTTCCTTTTGTTTGTTGTTTTGGCCTGGGCTTACCCTGAAGCCGCGCTTCCACATTTTGTATGTATTGTTCATTGCGAGTTTGACTGTGTAAATAAATTTGTGCCACTTGTGAACTTGTGTGGCTCGTTTTATGTTATGCCCTTAGCGAGCTGTCCGTGGGACGTAACAGCAGCTGAAAATATTTAACACACACAAACCTATCACTCATGCACATGGGCGTCGCTAGACATATTTCACTGAGGCACGTACCCAAGTATTAGTCTGCAGTGCCCCAGTATAAATTTCACTGGTTAAAAAAAAAACAAACTTTGGTGCTTTAGAGATTCTGTTCATAATTTTTATGGACAGAATTTCTAGGCGCAGCCAAAGCTTTGAGAGGTTCCGGGTTGGTGGCCTCGGCATTGCATCTCTGCTTTTTGCAGATGATGTGGTGCTGTTGGCTTCATAAAGCCGTGACGTCCAACTCTCACTGCAGCGGTTCGCACCCGGGTGTGACGCGGTTGGAATGAAGATCAGCACCTCCAAGTCTGAGACCATGGTCCTCAGTCAGAAAAGGGTGGCATACCCTCTCCGGGTCCGGGATGAGATTCTGCCCCAAGTGGAGGAGTTTAAGTATCTTGGGGTGTTGTTCACGAGTGAAGGTAGGAGGAAGCTTGCCTGGAACTCCAGAACTCACCACTGTTCCAGCGATAGAGTCTGGCGACTGTTCCGTGGATCAAATTCCCAGGGCGGAGCAAGCCACAGCAAACAGACAGCAGAGTGGACCTATCAGCGACGGGCAGACGTGACGTGTAAGCGACAAGAAACTCTAGGGTGAGGAAGCACATCTTCTTTTAAAAGAAATGCTTCCATTGCTGTCAGTTGCTGGGGTTTTAGCCACTCGATGTGTTTTTGGTCATTTAAAACTTTACCGCATTTACCGCAGATTGGAACATATTCTCGGCTATCCCTTTCGCCATATGTGTTGTTGTGGAGACGACTTCCGACGCGCAAGACGTTGCTCGTTAAGAATACGTCACGCAAATAAACAAATCTGATTGCACGGTTACTTTATTTCGGGCTCCAGAGGCCAATGAGGAGCTGGGTCCCAGACTGTTCTCCCGGTGTTTGAAAAATACAGCGAGAACAGTCTGGCCGTGCCAGGCAAGGAGGAACGGGAGATCGATAGGCAGATTGGTGCAGCGTCTCGATTGATGTGGACTCTGCACTGGTCCGTCGTGTTGAAGCTGAGCCTAAAAGCGAAGCTCTCGATTCATCAGTTGATCTACGTTCGTTCCCTCTCCTATGGTTAAGATCTGCTGGTTGTGCATGAAAGAACACGATCCCGGATACAAGCGGCCAAAATGTGCTTCCTCCGCAGAGTGTCCGTGCTCTCCCTTAGCGATAGGGTGAGAAGCTCAGTCATCCAGGAGGGACTCTGTGTCGAGCCTCTACTCCTCCGCGTTGAAAGGAGCCAGTTGAGGTGACTCGAGCATCTGGTTCGGATGCCTACTGGACTCCTCCCCGGAGAGGTTTTCTGGGCATGTCCCACCGGCGGGAGGCCCCGGGGCCGACCCAGGACGCGCTGGAGAGATGCTGTCTCTCGGCTGGCCTGGGAACGCCTCAGGATCCCGCCGGAGGAGCTAGTTGAAGTGGCTGGGGGAAAGAAAGTCTAGGCTTCCCTGCTAAAGCTGCTGCCGCTGCGACCCGTCCCCGGATTAAGTGGTACATGATGTAAGAATGGAGTTTTAAATCTACATAACATAATCTACAGAATGTGCCTATAAAATATGGTCATATTTTGGAGTGTGACAAAATATTGAAATGGTGATATATCGTGATACTTTGTATCCCGAAGGGTTATTGATATGCTCCAGCCAAGAATCGAAATATCGTTTTAAAAAGGTGTCAATGTCTAAAAAAGGTGTCAATATCTAAAAAAAATAAAATAAAAATGAACCAACAAGTTGCTACCTAAATCTTCCACCATAATAGTGTCTCAGTTAACTCGAAGGCTACATTGATAGTGCTCGACGCCCAATCCATTTAGACTGGGAACGTTCGTTCATTCGAAACCAGAGCATTCGCAGTCATTCTGTCTGATTTTCAGGGCATTTACAGGTCACTTGCTGTTCATTTTAGAGCATTTACAGGTCCTTTTCTGTTGAGTTTGAGTCACTGCCTATTCATTTGGGTGATTCCCACATCATTTCCTGTTCTGTAACTGAAAATGAGCAGGTAAATGACCTTTAATGGCCCAAAATTACCACACTGCCTGGCATTGGCTGCCACTACCGGCCATAGACGTTCAATCTGTTGGAAATGGGAGGGATGGCAGCGAATGAACGAATGTCCCTCCCAGTTCAAATGGATTGGACGTCTACTAGTTATAAACTCTTTCCAACTCACAGCAGAAGCTTGTTTTTCCGTTTATTAGTTTGTAGAATATCCTAGAATGATTTTCTGACCAATGTATCAATAATCGTTGTATCGCCATATTGTCAGATCATCGTTATCATGAGCTTTGTATCTCAAATTGTATCGTATCGTGAGGTACCAAGAGGTTCCCACTCCTAGTCATATTACTCTATTGACTCCATATACAAAAACTCTGCACATAGCTCCTTAATATGGTAATTTATACACGTAACTTTGGCATATGAGTTGACACTTCCGCGAAGCACCTTTGGGTGATGTGTTGCATTCATGTATGTCAGGAAATCTGAGTTCCCAAGTTGGAAAATTGTTCTGATGCGTTGTAAAGCCGTAATGTGGGATAAAAATATGATTGCTACAATGTAGATTAGCCTATTTTAATACTTCAATGATACATCAGAAGTTGAGTGACTGGTGCCTTTTACCATGTAATAGAGAATCATTTTTTGGAATTACTCCAACAACACGTTGTATTTAAATGGTTCAATTGTACTCTTTACGCATCAGGCAGTTAACTCATTTGCTCCCAAAAACGTATAAATACGTTCTATTTTTTTTATTGCTTCAGTGTCCCAGAAACGTATGTATACGTCTTTTGCATTTTTTTTTTTTTTTTTTACAAGAGGCATCCATAGGTTCCTATGTATCTAAGGTACAATGCACAAAGCTCAAAACCCATTTTAAAGCAATAAAACTGGCCACTGGAGGTCAGTAGCGCATTTGGTAAGAACTCATCTCGGGCCTAGAAAGGAAGTGAAGAAAAATAGTCAGGAAACGGAAGTTGGAGGGACCTTGTGAAGACACGTGAGAATTTGAGAAAAATGTGGAGAAGGATCGGGAAAAAAAGGCAAACGACACTGGATGAGTGTTTTGAAAAGAAAACGAAACCATTGTCAAAGAAGCATTCAAAAAAATCTATCATGATGAGACTCGGTGACGTCCACAACAGCCTCAAGTTCCACACGCGTTCTGCGGAGCTCACGTCGCGTTACTCCTTAGTCAAAGGTTGAAACCAACGATGAAGATGATGAAAAAAGTGAGACCGATCTTGATCCGGACTCATCAGATTAGCCACGGGAGCAGCTGACAGCCTTCCCCGTTGTTATGTGCTCAAATAGTTCAACAGTTCAATAGTTTAGTTACGCGTAAATAAATTGTTACTTAGCGATCAAAAGCTCTATTTGTCTTGTTGTTTGTTATTTCGTAGAACGAAAACATTATTCAGATGTTTGGGATGTCACATAAGCAAAAAATAGCTGTGCTAAAGTCAAAGTTATGTTTGAAATGTATGCTTTCACAAAAAGCTCAATTTCTCAGTTTTTTCATCAGAAATTGGAAAATTGCTCGAACTAAGCTATTTTCTAATGCTGATTTCTAAAGAATGAAAAATCTTTTTTTTCTGCTGAAAGAAGAGAGTCTAATCTTTCTTTTGTTGGGTTCCATGTATATATAGCAATAGAACAGAATTTTCTGTGGGCCTTGCAAAATCAGTCAAAATCCAGTGAGATGGCCGGGAGCGAAGGGCCTTGCTCCGGTGAAAATGGCTGGGAGTGAATGAGTTAACTGCGGTAAACTACTCTGATCGCAAATTAATGTCACAGATTAGCTGCTGTCTTTTAGCTAACTGGCTAATGCGATTTGAGTGAGTGGCTCTCAAGAGCTTTGTCTAATATTGTGTTAATATAATATTTGGTGTTTGAACTGTATCAATACTGATCCTATTTATTGCTAGTTGTTTATATGACCAAAATGAATAGAATCGATCCGTATGAATTAATTGCCTACCTTTGGGATGCAATTTTGTATCTGTACTCATTATAATTTCCAGCTGTTTCACCCTCTTGCCCTCCCTTTTATTTGTTACTGCAGTGCAGTCCCTGTAAAAAAACAACATGTATTACCGGTATTTATATTTCTATTTGTCTCAAACAGCATTACTCATGCAAATGGATATTTGAAAGGTATTTGCTTGCAGCAAGGATAAATCAGCAAGGAGAAATGAGAGATATAAGCTAGGTAACCCACCTAGGTAAATAAACCACTTTTAAGTAACAACCTACCAATTGACATAACAGTTACAATGATATATCTCAAATTCTGTGCAAAGTTGAGCAGCAGAGTGCAGGAAGAGCTGAAAGAGAGATGGAAGTTGATTTGCATGAGCAGAGTTGAATTGACTTAGAGGTGCCACAAAAGCTTCTCATATTAATAATAATAAAAAAACATTCACTTACACGCGAAAATGCAAAAAAACCCAAAACAAAACAAAAAAACAAAAAACAAAAAAATGGGGGGAAACCCCCCCCACAAAGCTTAAAACATCTAAGAAACACAAATAAAAACCCTATTACAAACGACCCCAAAACTCACATGAAATCTCACACAAATAAAAAAAACCTCTCTCACACAGATCCTTAAACATCTCACACGCTAAAAAACCTGACTTTGGAAGAAACCCCTCTCACACAAAGAAAATCTCTCACACAAACAAAACTTCACAAAGTGAAAGCCTGCCATGCACATCTACAAACCTTTCACACAATATCACACCATAAACTCTCACATGCAATTAAAAAATTGACACCACAGTAAACTCTCACACAAACCAAAACCTTTCTCCCCTTAAACTTTTACTCCCACTCTAAAAACCTCTCATACAAACACAGAAAAAAAGAAATTCTTACAACAAACTCACACATGCAACTAAAAACATCACTCACACACCAAAAGAGCCCATAAGTGACCCATAACCCCTCCCCCCAAAAACCTCTAAACAATAATCCATCTGAATCACACCTTTAGTTGTTTAGCCTTTATTAAATAATAATAATTACATTAAAAAAGACATTTCTCTGTACAAATTCTACAAACAACATTTTGAGTTCTCTGGCCAATGGCGTGCGTGTTTAATGTCTACGTGTGCGTGTGTGTCCATCGAGACAGAGGAGGTAATACTTTCTGTTGGCAGGATGTCTCCACATATTTGATCATTATTCATGTAAATTCAATAAGAGAGATAACATGCTCCAAGGCACTTGGAAAGCACTCCTTTAACTCATTGAATGCCAAAGGCGTTGATAGACGCCCAAGCCATTTGTACTGGAAGAGCCTCTTCCAGTTCAAATGGATTGGACGTCTATCGCCGTCATTGATGAAAATAAGCAGCCAAAACACCACAAAAGAAAATGGATGGATTATGGTCCTAATTTAGTAAAAACATTTTTTCCCCCCGCATGTAAACATGACATCATCTCTCCGTCTTCCCCCCGATGGCTGTCCTCCGATACAGCGCTTTCTGCAATAAGCTTAAGGCTCGATTGTGTGTCCAAAAAAGGTTCTGTTTGCCTCCTCTCGGCTCTTCTTTGACGCTTCTTTGCTTGGTCCGACACGTGCACGGACACGCAGCTCTTTGGCAATCCATAGGTTGCAATAAAAACCGTCATTGACATTTATAGTTCACACAGTGTCGTCATAGCGTCTGAAAAACAAAAATATACATATACTGTATATATAGGATATAGACAAACTATAGAATCTAAAGCACAACTCCATAACATCTGTTTAGATTTTCAACTTTCCATCAGCTTGTCTCTTTCTCTGTGTAATATCATTGAAAATGTGCCAAGTTAAGAAGAAAGAAATGCCAACACAATATTAAATAAAGCCTACAAATGCTCTACACCTGGGGGTCTCAAACTCACTTTATTGGGGAGCTGCTGGAAATAGTCCGGGCTGCATTAAGAAAATGGGACCAATGTTGCTAATTTTGGCTAACTACTTGGTAAAAACTCCATTAACATGAACTGTGTTAGGACATGAGCAAAATCACAGAATTAAAAAAAAAAAGATTTACAGTGGTACCTCTACATATGAAGTTAATTGGTTCCAGGAACTTGTTTGTAAGTCGAAATGGTTGCATGTCCAGCAGGATTTTCCCATAAGAATAATTATAATTTCATTCATTCATTCCACAGCCCGAAAACCGACACTAAATCCCTAATAAATACTGCTGATACTATTACAAATGGCAATTGCACTTAACAAAACATATAAATTCTAAATAAAAATCGGAATAACAATAGGGTGTAATAATTATATTAATAATTGTAATAATGTAACGAATTAGGTTCTAATGCGGCCGATGTGTTTTGCGTGCTGTACCTGAATGCACTGCCTGGCTGACGTGACAGAGAGTTGGGTGCTGTAGAAATTTTAGTTTAATATCTTTTAATGTTTTGTTGTTGGCGTCAACTGTGGCGGACAGTAGGCGTGTTGTGTTGCACAAGTTCCGAAATAAATTATAAAAAACCTGACGAAGCTGACGATTTCTTTGGCGATGTTACCACAATAATAATTGTCACCTTAACATAGTAAGACTGGCGAACGGAGGTCGGAGGAGAACCATCAAGATCGTAGAGATTCTACTGCTGTATTGTCAAGCTAGTTCACAGACGTGCTCAACACACGCATTTTTGTATCATTTCCATCTCCATTACAGTGGTTTTCCTTTTTTCACCACCTGCGCTAACATTCTTGGAACCCATATTGATTTCTCTCACATGCGTGCGTCTTGCGGGAAAACAAAGAAACTGCTGTCATAAATCGTATTTTGAGCATGTCGTCGGATGTAGAAACAAATGGTGAGTCAAATTTTGCATTGGATGTCAAAAAGATCGTGTGTCGAAGCAATCGTATGTCGAGGTACCACTGTATTTATTATTCATTATTAATAATGAACTTTTTTTTACTCACACCTATTTAAAATTTACATTTATATACTGTATATTTTATCTAAATGTATTATATAGATAATAATGACCGATAAAAGCATTTTAGTATGATATCGGATAATATCGACATCAGTTTTTCATTAACGGTTTTGGGCCAACATGCATGTTGTCTTCAAAGTAAATTTAGAAGTCTTCTGCCTTTGAACAAGGGATGGTCACAGCTTAGCACAGCAGTTATGCATATTGACCATTAGATGTCTCGAAACTAAGGCTAGATTCATACTGCAGTTCTTAATGCACAGATCTGATTTTTTCGTTTTTTTCCAACTTGAGTGAGGCATTAACTTGACAGTCTGAACGTGACAAGTCGCATAGAAGTGGACCATTTCAAATCCGATCTGTGTCACTTTTGTATGTGGTTTCAATCCGATCTGGGCCACATTTTTCAAGAATGTGGCGGCGGTCTGAACTGTCAGGTCTCCCAAATCGGAATTCATGCAGCAATTACGTCGCAAGCGATGTAGCTGTTCATTAGCGTTAGCGCCTAGCATGAACTCTGCCTTTACTACGCAGGAGGCGGGCTTGACCACAGTCATAAAAAACTACAATGAAGACAAGGATAAGCCTGATAATGCTTTGTTTCTTAGTGATGAAAATTAGCAATATTTCAGTAGTGCTTGCTCTAATGGCTGAGTTGGAGCAAACTTGTGTGTGCGTCATGCATGCACAGAGCGTAGTTATTTGTTTTGATGTTTCTGCGCATGCAGGTCAGTTTGCTCGGTGCATGTCGGACTGCGACATGCGTAATACTTGATTGGGCTCGATGAACGAAAGCAGTCTGAACAGTAAAAAAAAAACAGATATGACAAAAAATCGGATTTGTGCATTAAGACCTACAGTATGAACCCAGCCTATGATGTTTGGGATTTGTTATGTGAGCAGACCATTTGCATTCATCGTGCATTAAATGAACAATAAATAATTGAGAAATAATGAATATGTTAAGTCGACGACCGCATATATCGGTTTGATATCTGTAACGCATTTTTGGAGTTGGACAATTTCGAGGTATCGGTTAAAAAGTCATTATTGGACAACTCTATATTTGTCCATGGCAAAATACATCAGAGCCACACTTATACCACAATCCTATGCCACATAAAGGACCATAAAATACTTTCCAGCAGGCTGCAATTGGCCTTCAGGTAGCAAGTTTGAGACCCCTGCTCTACACACTCAACCTTTGCCTCCAAGTCTAATAAAAAGTGAACAAAACAGATACCATGACTCTTCTACGCCAGTGCTTTCACAATGCGCACACCGAGGGCAGAAAAAACAAGCTAATGGACTTTTTAAAACCTACGAAACTCATACTAAAAAGCCAAAACTAAAGAAAAATAGTCTCTTCATTTGATAGCTATGTTACTTTTTTTTTAACGAGAAAGGCATTCGCTTGATATGTGTTGATTTCAGTTCCCACTTCCAGAGTCCGAAAGTGACACGTTTGCTTTTAGCATGCCATCTCTATTGTCCGCTTTGTTTTGCCTCCTCATTTGGTACCGAGACATGTTGCGCCAACTCTTATGAATCGTCACGCGTCACCTTTGAACCTGTCACTTGAGGCCTCAATGTTCAGATTGTCGCAGGTGCCCGTGTCCTTTTTCACCGTTGATTACACAAAGACTGTCAAATTCATTCAATTCAAATTGCTCTCCTGCAAGCGGAGGAGATTCGAGACTTTCTTTTGTCACGTTTCTTCACGGAAAATTGTCTCCTCAAGCTTCTGAGCAGCACTTTTGCTGGTTGATCTTGACTTTGTGTTTGATGCCGTCGTACAGCTCGAAGTTGTAGTTCTCCAACGTGGTGGAGGAGCGCGACGACAGGCCGCCGTACGAGCAGGTGCAGTAGAGCAGCAGCCCGGCGCAGACGGCGCCCAGCAGGACGCCCAGAGAGCTCATCACGATGATTGTGAGCAGGATGGGGTCCAAGGTGTACAGCCAGGTGTTGTCCTTGTCCCTCTCGGACACCAGGGTGACGGACGAGGGGTCCGCGTTGGCCGAGGCTGGCGTGGAGAAGGGGGAGGGCCATCCGGGGAATAAATATTCTGCGGGAGGAGAGTAAATGGTGATGTAAAAAGCAATTAACAACAAGAAACATGAAACAAAGTAGCAAAGAGATGCTCGAATCTTTAATAATGTAAAAGCAAGGAAGACATCAGAGCAACTGTAATTAAAGTGTTTGATTGAAGATGTTAAAAAGCACTTGGAGACATAGAAGATGGTGTTGCACAGTTATTCACAAATGCAAACTACAGTTATTAATTATTAACCAGAAAATGCAATTTCTGTCAACAATGACGATGATGGGATGATGATAAACTAAAAACGTCGCTTGGGAGACAAGAACATAACGAGACAAATGCCAGTTTTTGTCTGATGAGACGACAACGACACTAAAATGCGACATAGTTTCTGTCATATGTTCACAATGCGTGACATTTTCATATTGTACGTGGAGTACGTCAGCTTGCATCCTATGAGTGTTTGGGTCGTGTCACTCATGTGAAATGTGCTGTGTCTCTTCCTCATTTTCCTCACCAGAGTTTAGGATGTATTTGAAGCTAGGCTGCTCTTCATCTTGCTTGTTTGGCAACACACGGCAAGATTTGTTTTCTTAACTTGGCAAACAAGCATATGAAATGTCGCTTTAGCCTTTAAAGGTCGGTGCTGAGTGATCATCACACACTAAATGTAACTTGTCGCGCTAGCATGGCAGTGGCGTTAGCATTAGCATCAACTTAAGCGTGGTGAGCATCCTCTTAAACACTCAGACATTTTTTTCCCCTTTTTTTACATACAAATCGTGGCATCTAGGTGGATTTAATTGAAAATAATGTAATGCTTTTCCTGCTGAGTGTGTATTATCATCACGAATTGGCGTCCTACAATATGTGCTGGTCTGTCTATGTTCATTAGAAATTGTTGGAAACCTTTATTTATTTTTGGATTAAAAATTTACAGACAAAAACATTTTGAGTAACTGTAGACTAAAACTAGACGAAATTTATATGAGATTTCGTCAACTAAAACTAGACAAAGATGACCACATTACTAATGACTAAAATCTGACTAAGACTAACAAGTATAAGACAAAAACAACACTGATGGGAATAAATTGACATATGTAATTGGAATCTATTGATATATCAGTCTTTAAAATTCACAATTTTAGCTGTCATTATTGGAGGATATTTCAATCTTTGGAATGGACAGGTATAGTCATCTTTGAAATTGACAGACATACAGTAGCTGTCATTGTAATTGACGAATATACTGTATCCGTCTTTGGAATTATTCGTCATTGAATAAGAATAGACGGATACTGTCTTGACTGATATTGACGGGCGCCTACCCTAAACCAAGCCCCGTAAACCTAGACTTAACACTGGATAACGCACTGCCTTTGGGTCCCTAAGCAACTACCTTTCCATGGTAAAGGGTGGGAAGTCTCCAATGAGAAAGATAACACAGAGCCTAAACCCAGCCGCAATCCCAGACCTAACCCTAACCCTAGATCCAGCAACAGTCCCAAACCTTAACCCTTGTATTGTGATAAAAATCTGCCCACATTTTAGTGGATCAAATTAATGTATGTAAAACGCACTATTGATTTTTGCACACTCAAACATAGACTTCACTATCAGTTGAAATGGGACGGGGGGCCGCTTCGTAGGTGGCCCATTAAAAAAAAAATTCAAAACCAAATCCGCTAGCGATCTAAACCCAAAACAGGCACCTCCCTTAGGCATATATGAGTCTCTATGAGCAGCGGCATCAAAAAATTCAAAGTCGTTCCTAATAAAATCCCGATTCGTTATTTTTTATAGAAGTATAACAAAACTTAAAATGGCTAAAAAATTCTCAGATTTTACACTAAATGCACAAAAATCAAGAAATGCAGAGATAATCACCAATATTTTCAGGATCAATAGCAATATTTAACATATATGTAATATAAAAGTTTTTGCCCAAAATAGCAACTTAACTTACGTCAAAATTGCACCAAAAAAAAAAAGAAAAAAAAAGAAAAATACAATTCAACAGCTAATAAATCACTCAATTTTGACATCAGAAACTTAATACTTGAGAAAAGCATGCAAAATCATCTTAACTTTAGTCAACAAAATCAAATTTGGCATTGAAATGTTACATAAATAAAACACGTAAAAACCCAAAAATTATTGTATGGTTGCAGAAATGTCTAAAATACTAGGTTCTTGTAAAAAAACGGGTAGTTTACCAAATATTACCTGATTATTTAAATGTAAAGTTACGCTATTGTGTATGGGTACAAAATCTAACATGGCGGCCATCACAAAAAAATAACTTTTTAAGTTAAAAACTCTTGTAAATAAATGCGTAAATCCCGGAAGTTCTATAGATATGGACGTAAAACAGTCTAGATTCTTGGTTAAAAGCAAAAAAAAAAAAAATGGGCAGTTAACATTCATTTTACGTAAATATATCAAGCTTAAGTTACACAAATTTTTTCCCAATCATTTAATTTTTTCCACAACGTTTCAAAGTACATGCATGGTGCTATTTTAGATAATAATTGTCTTTTATCCTTGACCAAATCACTCGAGACACTCCTGCCTGCTTGTATGCAATAAAACTTCCGTCCTGTTTCCACCTAAAACCGGCGTTGGAACGCAGCGTGTGTTTGGGTTTATCGCAGTGAAAGCCCCAACGACGCTATGCCTGGCCAGGCCCCCTACGGGAAGCCGTGGTACGAAAACTGATCTTGAAGTCTGTGACTCTTACAGAATACAAAGGTTAACGGAAAGATGGTTAATGCAGTTATTGCAATTTTGTTGTTTTACCACAATAGATTGTTTTATTTACATTTCAAAAACCGGAAGCCATTCATTTACGAATGTGGTTGCACTTTAGTTTTTCATATTAAAATGTTCAGATATTAAGATTTGAATGAGGCAAAATAACATGCTTTTTCTCTCAAATATATTGTTATAATCATTTGTTTCAGATGTACTGTAATTATTTTCTGTATAAAAATTAATTTGGTGTTCAAAAAGCCTTTTTTCAAACTTGAGTCTTGAAAAAGAGGGGGTCGTCTTATAATCAGGGTCGTCTTATATTCGGGCCAATACGGTATTTTATTGACTCCCCAAGACTTAATAGGGACGTTATTTAATAAAAAACAATGACCGCCGATGGAGATTTTTTTGGAGGGGCCTGGGGGTATCCCAGATTCAATGGGAGCCAGTTTTGTTGGACCTAGTTCAATGTCAGTAAGACCCAATGGGGATTTGTTTGTGGTTTGGAGTTCAATATGCGGATATGAAACAATACACACATTGAATTGAGTTTCTAGATAAGATATCATATAGTCATTCCTCTGGATGGTATCCAGAAACATTCACGCGTGTACCTTTACACACACATGTTGTCATTTTGTGCCAGATTTAGCACAGCGCGATGATTCGCACGTGTAGAAAACACTTCTGACACGGACAATCCAGCCTGAAAGTTGACAGATCCGCACAGTGAAAGTGAGTGCGAGTAGGATGGGCCTGTCATGAAACGCACACTTGCTTTCCTCCGTCACACTCTCACATTCATTTTCTGTCAATCCGTCTGTCAGTCTATCAGCGTCGCGCAGGCTTGCTTTCTTGTCAAGGACTCGAGAAAGCGCCACAGGCGTGCGTCTCTTCACTTCGACTTGAAAAACCTTGTATTGCCTCAGGTGTTGAATTGGAAAGCTCACCTTCATTCACAGAAGGCTTGTTGAAGTCGGCATCTTTTCCGAAATCCATCGGCCTGGGATCTGCGTAAACACGAGAGAGTAAAGCGAGATCAGAATCAGCATTTTGTAGATGCAATTCATAGAAGGCAGGCTAGATTCAAATAGACATAGTCATAGGAGTAATAACATGACCAACCAAAATTATCTAGCATACTAGCTAATGTTCCACTGTGTGATAAAGTTTCCATTTTACTGAAAATACAAACATAAAAAGAGGCACGGACACCTTTTAAATAGAAAAATACGACCTTTATTACCTTTACACGGACAAGAATTTCGACACAAGCATGTTTGTGAGGCTCACTTGTACACATTCAGTACTTTTACTCATACACTGCCATTGACGACGATAGACGTCCGATCCATTTTGAGTGGGAGGAGCGTTTGTTCGTTTGCTCCTACCAGTCAAAATGGATTGGACTTCTGTCGCCGTCAATTGCAACCTCAAATGACATAATACTATCAATACAATTGCATGTCAACAGCTTTCTCAAAGTGTGAGAGTGAAAATTGATCGGCGCAAAGCAGAAAATCAAAAAAAGACGTGTTAAATGAAAGCACGCGGCAGTAAACATAAGAGCTGTCGGTGTTCTGCAAAGGCCGCTGACCAATGTATTAGCTGAAGTATCCTCCCACCTTGGAATTTATGTACCCAGGAGATCATACGATCAATCCTGTTTTCAATAATCACTTTAGCTCATCTCTTACTGAGGCTTTTTAAGAATCAACCTCTAATATGTTTGCTCGTGGAGTTCTTTTAAGACACCACTATTACACAAAAAGGAGAAAGTTCATCTTGAGGATTGACACTACAATTGTGGCTCTAATAAGCCACAATAGTTTTCTTGTTATTAGAAAGACATAAAATTTTGCCATTGATTTAAAAACTGATAATATTTAGTACATGTTTTGACCTACGGAGGGCGTCATGTTTTAAGCGTGCAATGGACACTCGGCGTGATGACTTGATTGTCACTGTCACGCGACGAATACTACCGGGTTACTGCAATTCCTTCTGCGCGGAGAAACGTCCAACACATGCGCTCATCGGTTAAAAGCAGCAAATACTTACGATTTGTGTTTTTATTGAGTCTTTTATTACCTTTTCATTGCCTCAAAATACTTTTTGCATGTGTTTCCCCCTCATACTTTTAAGCCTTGTGTTTTCTTGTGGTAGTTTTAAAGCAGATTGTTGACCACATCTTTAGTATGTTCTGTCTGTATGCACCTAAAACAAACAAGCTCTGTTATGTATAATAATTATTACACACGTAATAGTTACTCATATGTATTATTACTGAGATATACATATAAATATAGTACACAGCATATGTATAGCGGAAAACATAGACAGGACTGAAAAAGCAGTTTCTGCTCTTGCACTCCTCTTTAAAAGAAACTGCGGTATTTTAAGCGAAAACAACTGTTCTGTTTGATAGAACAATATGTCTATATGCTGCCATCGCAGATTCATGGCACATTAAGTTCCCAAACTATTTTTAATTTGTCCGTTTTACCCTGAAAACCCCCGTTTACAGACGCGCAACCGCTTTTGTTTCAACCCAGCCATAAAACGAAGGTAATTACAGTGGTACCTCTACATACGAATTTAATTCGTTCCAGGACCTTGTTTGTAAGTCGAAATGGTCGTATGTCGAGCAGGATTTTCCCATAGGAATACATTATAATTCCATTAATTCGTTCCAAAGCCTAAAAACATACACTAAATTCTTAATAAATACTGCTGGCACTGTTACAAATGGCAATTAAACATAGAAAAACAAATAAGTTATAAATAAATAAGTCAGAATAATATAATAAGAAGAAGAATAATTAATAATTATTCCTGTAAATAATGTAACGAATTGGATTCTAATATGGCGGACACTTTTTACTGTCCCTGAACGCACCGCGAAGCTGACGTCACGGTGAGATAGGTCGGTGCGGTAGAGATAATACTTTCGTTTTCTTGAGAGCAGTCAACTGCTTCAGACAATGGGCGTTTTGTGTTGGATAAGTTCTTAAATAAATGATAAAAACGTGACGAAGCTGGCGATTTCCTTGGCAATGTTACCACAATAATAATTGTCACCTTAACTTATAAATAGTGGCGAACGGTGGTCGGAAGAGGACCATGGAGCTGTATTGTTGAGCCAGTTCAGGGACGCGCACACCAAGCTCATATTTTTCTATAACTTGCATCTTCATTTCAAAGGTAAGCATCACTTTTTTCCTTGTTTCTCCAACTGTATCAACTTTTTTTGAAAACTGTGTTGATTTCTCACACAAGAAAATCCACCGTGCGTTCGTTTGCAGTGCTGTCATGTCGTCGTATTTCGAGCAACTCGTCGGATGTAGAAACAAATGGCGGCTCAAATTTTACGTCGGATGTCGAAAAGATCGTGTGTCGAAGTGATCGTATGTAGAGGTACCACTGTAGTTATATTTATTATTCAAAATGTCGGTCGTTTTTAGCTTGGAATCATTAATTGATGTCTCATATTTCGTTAAAAAAAAAAAAAAAAAAGACCTAAAAAATTCTTCACTCACATATTTTAAACTTTTAAACAAATTATGTCACAATGAAAATAATGGCGTCTGTAAAAAAAAACACGGATATTTACCTAACTACGATCGCTTAATTGCATTTTTTTTGTTACTGTCGCATTTTCTCCGATATTTTAGATGATAAATAATCGATCCAAACATGAAAAAAAAAAAAAAAAAAAAACGTTTATAAGGGTTAATATATGAATAAGAAAATCTCGACCACTCCTTGATGTCCGCGATTTCTGCATCGCGACCCTTGTTATATAACCATGTTTTACCCATAAAATCCCCCAAAAATCCAGCTGTGGCCATTCACAGCTGTGTCTTGACGCTCAGTGATACATGCAACATGGAGTTTTTGGATCGAAACAAGGTAAGTACGTGATAATATCTCGTTAAAGTCATGGCGTCTGTAATTCTGCTCTCGCGTGCTCTCACCTCCAGATAAGGTTTTGCTGTTAAAAAACAATAAAAAAAAAAAATGCCCTGCTGATCAAAAATTTTCTTCCCCCAGGAAATTGAGATTTTAGGCTTTCCAATGATGTATCACACATGCATATCGGACAATTTTGAAAGTTGGCCAAATTGGGGGGCTCAGAGCGGAACTTCAAGCCACCTTAGTGTTTTCTGCCATATATATATAGTATATATAAATACTGTATTGGTGTTATCATGATTACTGCAACTGTTATTATTATTATCGATGTAATCATTATGATTAATACAGTTGTTGTAGGGAAGTGACTGCATTCTTATGGCATTTTTGCGAGTGAAATAGGGGTGGGACCCAAAAAAAGCTTGGCTTCTTCCCACTCCTTTTCGAGCTACACATGTATGTATTCTTATTATTTCTGTAATAACCATCATTACGTTTCATTTTTTTTCTCCATTCTGGTTGTTGTTTTTTGTTGTTATTGCTCAGAATCAATCAATCAATCAATCAATGTTCCAGTTTCATTAATTGCACGTTATGGCATTTAGTAACACTTTATTTGACAGTGACGTCACAAGACTCTCATAAGACAGTCATAATTATGACATCATGAGCATTACTGAGTGCTTTTGACAGATGTTATTAAGTGTCATCCGTCAACATATGTTAAAAACTCCATTTATGGCTAGCTTAGATCTTTTACATCCATTGAAAAGTGAGATAATTTGGCATTCATTTATGCTCATGACAGTGTCATGCCATAATTATGATTCTCTAATGACAGTCTTAAGGCGCTATTGTCAAATAAAGTGTTACCAAATACCATAACTAGCAATAATGGAACAGTAATTGAATAAATAATTAGCGCAGAACATAAATTTAGATTGTTATCTGGATCTGTAGTGCTGCAATGCATGCTTGGTGGCATGTTGGACAACAACTGTGTTGACAGCAGGTGGCAGAAGAGGTTGACCGTCTCCCCCAAGAGAACACTGATGGCCAAATGAAGCTTCTTGAAGCAATGAAGCTTTGGAGCCAATTGGTTCAAAGCTTCTTGGTGGTTCATTTGGTCTAATGACAGTCGTATGATGCCGCTGTCAATTAAAATGTTACCTGTTAATATCTTTTGGTGTAAACATCCCATAATACAGTGAGGACAGCTGGGGCTTATAGTCCGGTGCGGCATATCTATGAACAAATAGATTGTGACGTTTTCGTGTCACATTTGGTGGGTGGCGGCCAATACCAAGGTGCGCCTTATAGTTTGAAAGTTACGGTAATTGCGAGTCATTCACACAGAATTGCCATTTATATCCACAAGGTGTGTAAATACAACTGGCAAAATATTTAACTATCCAATCTGAACGTTGAAAACTGCTAAAGGATCAGACAAAAAAACTAAACAAAAACAGGTCCAAGCTTTTAAACCTTCCACTTTGTCATTAAAGCCTCACTCAAAAAGTCAGCGCAAACACAGTGAAGTAAAAAAATAAATAAATACAAGCCACAGCAGTGATCAAATTTAAGATAATTACAGTGATGGAAACACGTATAAGCAGCATGTAATGATATATAATCTTGAATTACAACCTTTAATTGCGTTAAAATTTTCTTCCTCCACTCAGGATATTTTTGTACTTTCTGCATTCTTCACATTCTAACTTTAATAGAAAGTACACTAAACAAAGTATTATACAGTAGCAGTTGGGTGAAAATTCATAAGTGACGCTTTGGGCGAATGTTGAATACTCGCTAATGATGGCTTTTAAAAGCCCGCAGGCACAGTCCAAACAGCGCTGTGCCCCAATTAGCCAAGACAAGAAAAGAAGAAGCAACAGCATTTGAAGAAATATTAACTCATTGGGTGTCTCTGCCTGAAAGAATTTAAACTAAAAGTGCAACGATTGATCGATCGGTTGGCTTATTTAATCAATTTTGGCGGATTAGCGATCGTGTCGCGTCGCGATTCAGGTAGCCAAATTTGTTTTGTTCATGGACATTCCTGGTCATTAATATGATCATATAAGTGCAAATGTGTGGTTATTTTCATAATTTCGCATCCCCAACATAATGTCTGCCGCTCTTTGCTACATGAATTCTTTCACAATGGTAGACGTACAATCATGTGGCTCTTTTCATCCTTCTGCTGTAAATTTAAATGAGTTTATCGCTAGTAGACGCCCAATCCATTTGAAGTGGGAGGGTGGCAGCGAATGAACATTCGTTCATTCGCTGCCACCCTCCCACAACAAATCGATGGGATGCCTATCGTGGTCAATGGTAGCCAATGAGTTGATTTGTATTTCTGTTTTGCGGCCGCTAGATGGCCTCATTACACACACTTTGCGAGTGAAATCATAAACTGCACTATAAGTCGCATCTGACTATAGCAGCCACCCACCAAATTTGACACAAAAACGACATTTGTTCATAGATAAGCCACAATGGTCTATAAGCCACAGCTGTCCTCACCAAAAGATAGTAACACTTTATTTGACAGCGGCATCACACTGACTGTCATATGACCAAATTAACCACCATGAAGCTTTGAATCAATTGGCTGCAAAGCTTCATTGCTTCAAGAAGCTTTATTTGCCATCACTGCTCCCTTGAGAGAAACAGTCGACCTCTGCTGCCACCTGCTGTCAACACTGTTCAACATGCCTCCAAGCATGCATTGCAGCACTCCAGATGTAAATAAAAATCAAAATTCATGTTCTGTGCTAATTATTTCTTCAGTTATTGTTCCAGTTGTTTCATTAATTGCTAGTTATGGTATTTGATAACACTTTATTTGACAGTGGTGCCATAAGACTGTCATTATTATAATTATGACATGTTACTGTCATGAGCATTAATGAATGCTTATAACATACTCACTTTTGAATGGATGTAAAAGATCCGAGCAGGACATAAACGGAGTTAGTGACATAAATTGCCGGATGACACCTAATGACATCTGTCATAAGCATTCAGTAATGCTCACAATAGTGTCATGTCACAATTACGAGGGTCTTATACCGCAGCTGTCAAATAAAGTGCTACATATTAACCCAAACAAATCAACAAATAAGCTGCAGGAATCAAAATGTCAATCAATTATAGTCCGAAATTTACAGTAATAACTTGTTTAGTGAAAGCTCACCTTTGGCTCACATTAAAAAATTTAAAGGTTATTAAATGGTCTTTTTAATATTTTACGATTTGGTGACGTGATATTATTGAGTAATTCTCTTCTACAGAAATTTATTTAATCAATTTCCTCAAATCTTGTGTATTTTTTTTGTAAAGTACAATATTTACTTAATAATTATTTGAATTCTTGGTGAAGGAGGTTTGATTTGATTATTTACTTAGAGAACTACTGCATGTGCAGTTCTTATCAAGACTGATTGGAAAATTTAAAGTATGTGCTGTTTAAGAAAAAAAAGAGATTGGCAGGTTCCTCAAAAATCGGTGATTGGCCGGAAAATTGTGATTGCTGCACCCTCTAATTTAAATGCATGGAAAAATGACAGCACATCTTCTAAACCTCGTAAAATACTTGAATGCAGGAAAACTGCAGGGCTAAGGCAACATAAATACAAGCTATATATCATCCCTCCATTTGAATTTCAGACTATTATTGATCGGGTTATTGCACGAGGCGGCTCCGAGGCGATATTATGTGTAAATCATCGACGGGTCGATGGAACAATCTGAAAGGATGCAGGCTAATACGGCAGAAAAATCCAAATAAGTCAAGTGTATGTTGAGTCAGGCTCAAAACGGCGTTTTAACGAGTTTAGCAGAGTGGGACACTGTAAAATCTTGATTTAATGAGCTCCATTTAATAGCTCAAGTTGGACAGTCTTTTTATGGGCTTTTGTCTTTCCTTCCTTCCTTCCTTCCAAACCTCAACCTGCCGCCCTTTTTTCCATGAAAAATAGAAAAAAAAAAATCTATATTTAGAAAGCACAGAGCAGTTTTTCTTCTGCTTTCATCTCACTCCATCTCTGGGTCCATTCTTAAGAGGAAAAGCCATCTCTCTTAATAGGCCCTTGGTCGGCAAGAGATTTTTTTGCCTCTCATTTTCTCTCCTGTGTTTGATACAGGAAGGATTTGCAGCACAGGGGGAAGCAGCGGAATAGAAACAAGGAGGGTTTAATAAAAAGACCGAGGGATTCCGGCATGAATGTAATGATGCGGGGAGAAAACACAAGGTGGTGCGCAGGTGGAAAGTTACAAAAACACTCAAAATAAAACGGGATTTGGTACTGCCAATATTTAACTGACTTGCTGCCATGCCAGAAAGTAAAGTGAGTAAAAGTAAAAAAATACACACAAAAAAAAAAAAAAAATATTCAAACACAATCCCAATCGCAGAAAATCTTTTAAGACTATATAGATTTTGAATCAAAAATGACAAATCATAAGTGAAATGTAATTGTAAATGTACACTTGTTTTTTTTTTTTTTTTTTTTTTTACTTAATTGCAAATGCAGATAATGGCACTCGTTTAAAAAAACAAAAAAAAACAAAATTAGGGTGATACTAGGGGTCGCAATAAAAGATTTCTATTTTTTTTTTCAAATTAGCTTGATTAACCCTTTAACACCGAACATGTCGGCGGCGACAAAATTACACCTATCATCTTTGAAGCCTCGTCACGCTGTATTTTACGTCACTCATGTACCGCTGGTTGGTCTCATTTGAAAGTGCGGAAGCTTAGGTCATCATGATTTGATTTCGATGGGTAAAGTTTCATCCAGTCATCTCCCAGAAGTGGCAATAGCAACAAAGTGTATTCATTGTAGGCCTGAACGATATTGGAAAAAACTATTGCCGCGATTTTTGGGGGGTTTGCGATATATTGCAATATTATATTGCGATATTAAAAATATATATATATTGTGTACAGTGTACAGTATTCCATCGTTTTTCGCGGTTAATAGGGACCATAAGTCCCCGCCGCGATAAGTGAAAAACTGGGAAGTAGAATATATATATATATATATATATATATATATATATATATATACATATATATATGCCTATGTCTCGAACGTCTCCACGTCCCCCCACAGACACACACATTTATTCCAGCCCGCGCTTCTTTGCAGAAACTGTTTAACAAGTTAAACGATGATTGACAGATTGCTGCCTGGCTTCTTTGACCAGATAGAATTCATCGTTAACTTTAATAAGCAAGTGCCGCAGTGACTGAGAGCTGGGAAAGGGGGGGAGAGAGGCTGTGCGAGCAAATGAAGCAGATCAAAGGTTTGTGGATTGGTAAAAAAAAAATATATATATCGCACGTCCTTGTGGACCGAGACCCACTTTTTTTTTTGGAGCGCACCAGAGTTTGTTTGTTTGGTCCGAAATCGAGATCGGATGCGCATTCACATTTACAAAATGAAGCGGACTATCTGAGAAAAAGAACTCTGGTCGTGTGAAAGCCCCCATAGAAATAATATAAAAATCTCTATTTAAACTCTAATACTAATATTGTAAAATGAATTCATTCATACATCATCTGAGCTGCTTATCCTCACAAGGGTCGCGGGGTGCTGGAGCCTATCCAACTAACAATGGGCAGGAGACAGGGTACACCCTAAACCAGTTGCCAGCCAATCACAGGCCTCATTGACAGACAATATTAAAGTATTGATTTTTTTAAAACTACCACAAATATTCATTTGCCCAATAAAGGGTTGCATTTCAAACTTCCCAAAAATTCTGTAATTATTTGAAAAAATGAAAAATCTAAACTTGGTGACAACCAACAATCAATAAGGATATTCATTAACTCACTGGTTGCCATTGACAATGATAGACGACCCAAAGTTGCAAAAAAATCAACTGTTTTGACATTGATCACACAGTCATTTTGGCATATTAACTTACAATACTGAAATTAATAAAACATCAACAAACTTTCTACTGTTGTAACGGCTTTAATGTTTCTTTTTTTTAAAAAATAAATTAACAAATTGATTCAATGTCTATCGCTGTCAATGACATTGAAAGAGTAAAACATGTTAGTTTTTCCTTCTACTGATGCTTAGGTTTGGGATAAGAAAGTGCCGCAGTTAATTCAATGTAATCCATTTAAAAAATATGATCGTAAAGGCATCCACAAAGTTGTAAGATAAAGGCTTAACGGCTTTGTGAGTACAAAGGTCACAGCATATGCGTTGGTCTCATCTAATGAATAAAAAGCAAAATGTTTGCCCTTTACCAAGCAATCAATCGGGTGAACACCAACAACAATGTGGGAATACACCTGCAGCTTCACCCCGTCAAAGACGGGTAGAATTGTCTTTTGGTGGTTCATTTCATTCATTGATCATATGAAGAAGCAGACACAGGCTTGAAGTCATCCATAGGATTCAGGCAAACGGCCATTAAACACTGAGGCACAACTTTTTCGACATCACTAGGTTGTTTAAAATCATCCAAAATGCGTGTCACGGCTTTGTATTTTCATGTGCTGTACTGTGTTCGTCGTGCATATGCTTTGGACATTTTTTTTCCCCTTGACATTGTCGTCCACGTAGGTATTGTTAAGACTAAAAAAACAAAAATGTTCATGTGACAACACATTAATGCTTTATAGGGCATTCATTTAACTCATTGGCTGAAAAAAATGAGTATTTAGAGGCAATGCGGTAAATACTATGAAAAAAAAAAACTGTTATTGGAGGTCATAATAAGACAGTGGTTTTTAACCAGGGTTTGATTGAACCCCAGGGGTTTGGTGAAGGTTAAGACACACAGGGCCCTATTTTCATACTCTGACTAAAGGCCACGTGTCGTTTTAGACTAGGTTTTAGACTGGGTTGCCTCCAATTTACAGGCTTTATTCCATTTATTTGAACTCCTAGCCCTTTATCTAATTGGATGAGAAACTGGTTTGCTCAGGTTGACTCATGATGAGGAAGTATAACAGACCTACCTACAGGCAGCGTGCACTGTGCAGATAATTAAAAAAAAAAACATTTGCGTCATATTTTATGCAATGAAAATAGTATGTGATGCAAGGATGCGAGCATAAAATGAGAATCTAGACATGATGAACTTGCCTGGTACACCAGACTCACCGCTGTTCCAGCTATTGAGTCTGGCCACCATTCACGCGGATACAATTTCCAGGGCGGAGCAAGCCACAGCAAACAGACAGCGGAGTGGATCAATCAGCGACGGGCAGACGTGACGTTAGTAAAATGACGAGGGAAGGACGAGGGACTTGCGCGCGGAAGTAAACATACGAAGAGAGCGGAGTTTATTCAACATGGCTAGCGCGAGACAGACTGTTGTCAATGACTCGTGTCGATGTGTTTTTGGTAATTTAAAACTGATTTTATCGTGGATTGGAACATATTCTCGGCTCTTCCGTTCACCATCTGTGTTGTTGTGGAGACGACTTTCGACGCGCAAGAGTGACGTTGCTCGTTAAGAACACGTCACGCAAATGAACGAATCTGATTTGTCGATTGATTTTGTACCTGCTCGAGAGGCCATCAATGGGCTGGTTCCCGGACTATACTCTCAGTGTTTGAAAAATACAGGGAGAATAGTCTGGTAGAGCCAGGCAAATGATGAACAACCACAATGGGAGTAGAGTGGTCCCTCATTTTCGGCGGTTAATGGAGACCCCTCCCGTGATAATCGTAATCCGTGAAGTAGAGATGTAGGTTATTTACCCCAAAAAATGGTGTGTTCAATGTATTTATTCTGATTAGGGGTGTAACCGTACACAAAAATCTCGGTTCGGTACGTACCTTGGTTTTGAGGTCACGGTTCGGTTCATTTTCGGTACCGTAAGAAAACAAAATGCAAAATATAAATGTGCTAGTTGTTTATTACACACCTTTGTGCTTTCAACAATGGGAACATTAGCCTATACAAAGCTAGAATTCTGCTCAAAAACTAACGGGTATTTAAAAATAATCCAACAACAATTTGCCTTTCAGACCCCACGTATTGGTCAGCTTTCTTTCTGAAAGAAAGAAGAAAAAAGAAGTCCTGTGCTAAAGAGAAAAGCAATCCCAATGACAAAGATTTTAACATTTATTTTACAAACGAAATGCCTCGATGAATCTTTTTTTTTTCTTATGAACGGTTTTCAAAAGCTTTATTGGTGGATTTTCTCAAGTTAAAGCGCCACACAGAAATAAATAAATTTAATTGTGTAAGGAAGATCTGTGTATTATTCTTATTATTTAATTACAGGTGTTTTAGCTCATTTCAATTTATTATATTTAAATGGGCTGTTATTTATTTTATTATGTGTTTATATTTTACGAATGTGATGTAGTATTCATTTATATTGTATATTTTATGTTGTATAACTTGTGAATATTAGTTCCTACTTGTTTTGTTGTGGTATGAGGGTTTTGTATTGAACACGGGGCCGTGTTGGTTATTATTATAGCAGAGAAGACAGCAGTAAATCAACAAAGACAAGTCAACTGTGCCCCGATCTACCACTCAAGAGATCTGATGGACTCCAAAAGTGGGTTACGATTGCATATTAGTTTGAAAATCGACCGGATCCACCGTATTTTTACACGAGTGACTTCCGGTATGCCCGATCAGAGCTACCGGTAGTAGTACTGACACAGGAGGGTCGCGTCTCGTGTCAAATAATAAACTCGTTCTTTTCGCGTGCGTCGTGTTAAGCCGCTTCTGGGACGCGTCTAACACGCGGCCACAATGCGACCGGTGTGCATTGGCTGACTGACTTTAACGCCCGCATTTTACTGCGTTCTTGCGGCGGCCACATTGTCGCGCCGTTGACGTTTCTGGGTTATACTGTCGTACCGTGTTGGTCCTCATTACAGTAGAGAAGATGGAGTAAATATAATCTACACAAAGAAACTGTTACCTGATCGACTCACACCCTCGAAAAGTAAGGGTTACATTACGTCAGAAACTCGTTCGGTACCCCTCCGTTCCGAACTGAGCACCACGTACCAAAGCGGTTCAATACAAATACATGTACCGTTAGACCCTTAATTCTGATTTAACATTGGAAAAAGATACACACAAGACATGATTTTTTCCCCCTTTTTTCCCCCCAAAGTATAATTCTTTATTAAATGCTTCATTGGGTGAGTCCTCTCAAATCAACTCATGCTGCTTAGAACAGCACACAACACAACACAATGCGTTGCCATAGCACACTACAGCCAATGTTTAACAGGTTAAACGAGTCGGAGCCTTTGAAAGGTAGTACTCTCAAGCTTCTCTGGAAAGTTCAAAGCAGCTACCTTGTCACTCAGCGTTAACTTTAACAAACTGCAGCTGTTTGGTGAGAAAGAAAAGCTTATGGAGGGAGAGTGACAGGCTGTATGTGATCGGATGGGACATCTCCATAAAATCCAGCATTTATTTATTTATTTTTAATTGGGAAAAAAAAAATCTGCGATGTTTGATGCGCTAAGTAGCGACGGATCACTGTATATCAAACTCCCATGTGATACATTAAAGCTGTTCAGACCATAAAGACACTCAGATTCCTATTGTCCGTGTCTAAGCAGCTGAACAGGACAGGTTGAAAGTAAAATGAATACATAAGAAATGAAAGAATCTAGACATGAAATCTCATTTTCCAACGAGAAATTTAACTGTAAAACACCTAATTTATTTGTAGTAAATTTGAAATTTGAATAAATTTCAACTGTAATTTGCTTGCTAGCTTACCTGTACAGTGATCCCTCGTTTTTAAGAACTTCAAATGTAATAATTATGATACGTTTTGAACATGTTACTGCCCCACCGAATTATTTTTTAACAACAATAAAGTACTGTAGTACAAAAATGCTTCACTGAGTGAGTCCACTCAAACTGCTCACTCACACACGTTGAGTTGCCACAGCAACTGTTTAACAAGTTAAACAATGATTGACGCATGCAGCGCTTTGAAATTAGCGGGTCTGGCGAGATCAAACCCAGACATCTGTCAACGTCGTTAACTTTAATAATCAACTCCAGTGCACGGGCTGACAAACAAAGAGCAGGGAGAGGGAAGGCGCGAGAGTGAGACTACGCGATATGCTCGGGACAGCTCATTATTTGAAGTTTGAAGCGCGAAGTAGCGCGTGATCACTGTATTGGTTTTGAATTTGGTAAAAAAATAAAACAATAAAAAAGCTACATAATTAAAGTCCGAAGGGTTCAGTGAATGCACATGTGAAACTCGTGGGGCTCGGTACCTTAAGCAAGGTTAAGAACCACTGTAATAAGAATGTGTTTATTTATTTTAATATGATTCATTTAGTTAATAATTGTTTCTATTAATTGAAAAATTAATATATATACATCAAAGTCATTTAGGCCACACTTGTAAACCAAATGTTGATAGGGTGGCCTACATGACCCTAAAATATGATGTATGTGAATGCCAGGTCTTATTATTTTAAAATACAAAAATAGTCACTTGCCCTATAAAGAGTTAAGACAGTCACACCAAAGACATGGGCGGCGATACCGTTTTAGCCAATCAGAAGCCAACTGTGGAAAAGGCACAATAATATCAACAAACATGAACGACAATAAATTAAATAATGATAACACATTGAGGTATGAAATCACAAAAAACAGTATTTTTACCATCTTGATGAAAATGGCAAAAAATATATACATTGGACAAGCTAAACCAGTGGTGTCCCAAGAAAGAAAAATGTTTGGACACCCCTGGTTTAAAATGCAAAAACAAACAAACAAACAAAAAAAGACATACTCCACAGTGACAGACCAAAAGAAAAACACACTTGAAATTGTCAGCTGTTCACTGCTGACGTTTGTTTTTAGCTTCGGTCCTCTCGTTTTCTTTGTCTCTCTAACTTTTGTGGACAAAAAAACCCCACAAGCTTCTTCTCATCCTCAAGAAAGAAATGTTTCAGTGTAATTCATGAAACCAGGAAAGGTTGTTTAGGGTCAAGCACCATCCATGCAGGGACCAAAATGAAGCAGGCAGATGTATCCTGCTCTGAATTCCACCGAAGAACAAATGCCATGAGAACGTCCGTGGTGTGCTCCATTTCAGGTTTTGATGTACAGAAGTATTCATTGCGTAAATTAGGCTTCTCTTATCAGTGTGACGACTCCTCTCACGGAGGAAGCAAAAATGAAGACGCATCCCGATGGGAAGTGTCGATTTTAACGCCGACTCAGCCAAATTCTTGCTCATAGGAAGTCCTCGTTCCATTCAAAATACTCTGAACTTCCCAGTCGGTTCACATTTCAACACTGGGAATCACAACAGTCGTCTTTGTCCTGCCCGCCAACCAACATAGTCTCCAGGCTTGGCCCGCTTTGCGAGTGAGACGGGTTTTGTTCAGCGTTGTGGGGGAGATTACAGCTGGAGTTTTGGTTGTAGAAGCAGTTGGGGTGGTTTAGATGTTGACTGTTGTGGTACATGACCGAGTGATGATGGCTACCGCTGGTCTTGCTGGATCCCCAACGGCGCCGACGGCAGCACAAAACCACTGCCGTAATAACAGTTAGCAGCAGAAGGAGGGCGCCACCTCCCGCTAACACGTAGTACCAGTGGGCAGTAAATGGCTGCACTGCCACTGTGTCTACAGTGGGCTCCATTCCAGACATGGCACCCCCTGGTGGGCAGGAGGACACATTACTGGTTGGCTCAGCGATGCTGGAAGGCTTGCATGCAGAATAGACTGGGGGAGGCGGGGTAAAGGCTTCATTGACCATTACTATAACACACAGGTGTCAAACTCGCGGCCCATGTTATTTTGTGTGTGACAAGTGAAAGTCAATCATGTGCATCAAATAAAATTTCAGGATTCCTCAATAAAAAAAAAACAACATAAAAGAGAATAATCACTGCATTTTTCCTTTTAAAAAATATAATAGCAAAGAAAACATTACATTTTTTATTATTTTAATTACAGTGAATTCTCAATTATCACTGTTAATGGGGACCAGAACCGACCGCGCAAAGTGAAAAACCGCGAAGTAGTGCCAACCCCCCCCATTTTTAACACACATTTTTTGGCGTAGATATAATATCAATAAATGTATATAAAACCCTATAAATGAATATTTTATCATTAAAACATTAAAGAATAGTTTGAAACATGTAAATCAAATATTAATATTATAACATACAAAGAATCTAATGCATAAATAATATATAACGTACATAAGTTGTGCGAGCTCTTCCTGCCTTCTGCTAGCGTACAGGCAACTTCTGAGCCTTATTTTCCTAATTTTGAATTTTTGTTGAATACTTATATATACTAGTAATATAATACTTGTAAGAGTACTATACATAGATATCTATTTTGGTGTTGAAGATTGAAAATTTACCACCATTTCTCGCCTTGTTTTGATGACGACATCATAAGAAGACTACTATTCAGTGGTAAACTTTTACTTATTTTTGTTTAGTTTTAGAATTTTTAACTACTTTCGGCCACTGGTTTTCTGCGCCGAATATTCGGTCACATCTCCCGAAAACAAATAATGCCTTTTTAGCTATTTTCAGCTAATGTTTTTTTTGTAGTCACATCACTAATGTATATTGTATATTTTTAAAAAAAATCAGAGATGCACTGAGGGTGCAAAAGGTAAGCCGTGAAGTAGCTAGGGATCACTTTATTCATTAAAATTTGGAAAAAATAAAAATAATATCATAGACTTCATCATCAGTTGACAAGACAGCTCCCACATACATTGCGCCACGCCTTCCCGTTGGGGGCTGACCCAGGCAGAGCATTTGTCTTTCACTGTGATAAACTGAAACATACGCTGCATTTTAAATGCCGGATTTAGGTGGAAAAAGGACGAAGCTTTTACTGCATACACGCAGACAGTGTATGCATCTCAACAGTGATTTGGTCGAGGATTCAAGGTAATTATTACATAAAATAATCCCATACATGCACTTTGAAACGTTGTGAAAAAAAAAACAAATCAATGGATAAAATGAGTGTAACTTTGGCTTGAAATATGTACGTAAAAGTAATGATAACTGCCCAGTTTTTTTTGCTTTTAACCAAGAATCTAGACTGTTCTATGTTAATATCTATAGAAATTGCGGGATGTACACATTTATTTGCAAGAATTTTCAATTAAAAAATCTCTTAGTTTTGTTATGGACGCCATGCTGTATCCATACACAGTAGCGTAAATTTACATTCAAATGATCAGGTAATTTTAGGCCAACTGCCCGTTTTTTGGCAAAAAAGTATTAATTTAGAGATTTTCAGACAACCCCAACCCCCCCCCCCCCCTCCGCCTTTTACGTGTTTTATTTTATGTAACATTTCAATCAAAAATTGACAAGGGCTAGATAGCCGGGAAGACATGCCTCTGTGCTGAAGCAAAAGTAACATTGGAATTCAACCTAAATAAGTTGTGCTTGTATTAAGAAAAATGCAAATTTTGCTTTTGTTGAGTAAAATTAAGATGATTCTGCATTCTGTCCTCAAGTATTAAGTTTCTGATGTGAAAATTGAGTGATTTATTAGCTGTTGAAAACTTGCACTAAATTAAAAAAAAAAAAAAAAAAAAAAAGTTGCTATTTGGGGCAAACTCTCATATGATATGTTGAATACTTCTATTGATCCTGAAAATATAGGTGATTATCTCAGCATTTGGTGATTATTGTGCATCTAGCGTAAAATTTGATAATTTTATAGCCATTTTAAATTTTGCTATACTTGCATGAAAAAATACAAAAAATAATCGGGATTTTATTAGGGAACGACTGTGAATTTTTTTATGTCGCTGCTCAACGAGACTCATATATGCCTAAGGGAGGTGCCTGTTGTGGTTTTTGGTTGCTAGCGGCTTTGGTTTTGAAAATATTTGAATTTTAAGTTTTTGAAAATAGGCCCCCAACGGATTGGCCCCGAGCCCCGTGTCTGACTGTTAGTGAAGTCTATCGATCCGAGCCCCGTGTCCGTTCAACTGATTGTGAAGAGTATCGATCAAAGCCTCGTGTCCGTTCAACTGATAGTGAAGTCTATGTTTTTCCTCAATTTTGTAAATATAATTTTTTTCATAAGAGTATTTAGTGTTTTCATTTTATTAAATAAAATAAGACAATAAATTAAAAGAGAATATTTCATGTTTCTTCCCCTATATTATTTCAAATAAATATATAATCCAAATATCTGTCGATTTGTTAGTCGATGAATTGTGGCAGCTGTAGTTGGCAGACATAATGGCTCTCCGAATGGGACAGTAAATGCAATATGGCCCGCAACAAAGATGAGTTTGACACCCCTTGTGTAACATGTCTTAAGGGTCAAGAATTGCAGTAATGTTTGCAGCTAGCCATGATAAATTACGTGAATAATATGTTAGCTGCAAATGCAAACAAATAAATAACTAAATAAATAATCTTCATCCCACAAGCAAGTTGTTCACACATTAGTGTTTCCTTTAGGTTTCTTTTCAGAGTTTTGGGGGATGAAGCAAACAGCCAAAGCATTGCTGCACGATGACGTGCAAATGCTCATGCCATGCGCTCAGCTTTGTGACTTTTGGATTTGGGAAGATGAAGGCGAGCTTTAACAAAAATGCAGCTTTAGGAGGAAATGTGAAGGAAATGAGAGCAGGGAATGCGGGAGAAAAGGTGTGCGGCGGTCCAAGACTAGCTCCATTTTGCATCAAAACATTGGTTTGAGACGACTGTCAACTCATTATAGGGCATGAGTTGCTTCAGCTGTAGCCCAGCGATAAAGACAACCGAAAGCGAGTGCGGTACAAATGAACACCTTCATTGTTTGTCACAGAGGAATGGTTTTCTGCAGCAGATTTTTCTATAATGAGCTAAAAATGATGGTGGCTAGTGTACATGGACATACTGTAATTAGCACACAGGCAAGCAGGATTTAACAAAAAAAAAAAAAGGTGGAAATTGTCACATCAATTCTCAAGTCATTTTGAGTTGCTGAAAGAAATCCGTCCTTCAAATAATAAGAAATTGACTTATCAATCGAAGACATGCGTGATGTACCTTGCGCTTGTTAGGTAATAGGCAAGTGATTTAACATTGGCTCATTAGCTAGATGCCCAATCCATTTTACCTGGGCGAGATTGGCAGCAATCATTTGCTTATTATAATTGGTGTTTTTAAAATTATACATGTAAATCTTTTTTCTTTTAACTACAACAACACATACCCTGAGAATTCTATACAATACGTATACCTGTCCTGCCAATGAGTGAGTTAATAGTTTCTAATTAGTTATCTCTTAATTAAAAATTGTTTTTAATTATTGTCATTATTATTATTTTTACATCTTTTTAAATGTAAAAAAAAAAAAAAAATAGAAGTAAATATTCAGGGATATAAATTTTTATTTTTTTTTTACATTAAAGAAAATGAAAAAATAAAAATAATAAAAATTCTTTTTCTATTTATTTGTTTTAAAAATGTTTTAATTAAAAAACAAAAAGGAAAAAGAAAAAAGAACAGTAAACAGCAATGATATGGCACTAAGGCATGACCATTCCACTGCTTGTCCTCCTAGTTTAATGAATTAGACGTCTTTTGTCGTCATTGAGTTATTCTTTTGGTGCAATTGACTATGGTAGACGTCCAATCGTGTGGCTCTTTTCATCCTTCTGCGGCAATTTTAAATTTGTCACTATTAGACGTCCAATTCATCTGGAGTTGGAGTGCATGAATAAATATTCAGTCGCTGCCAATGTTCCCAGTTCAACTGAATTGGGTGTCTATTGCCGTTAATGTCATGTCATTAAGTTAAGAGTTAATGAGCCAGAATAGAGCATCTAACTGAAAAGTCACTTGACTGCAGTTCCTCTTTTGTTGTGACTATTTATAGGAATAGAAGAAAAACCTTGGGTGCTGACAGCAGTCACACAACATGTCTCATCTTTTGTCACAAAAGCAAGCACATGAAAACACAAATGGCATTTTGTTTGTTTCTTTCCAAGACACTCCTGCTGGTTTTAGACATTGGCATGTTGAAAACACATCCTGAAGTAAGGCCAGAAGTTACTCATCTTTTTTTTTCTATCGTGCCAAGTTGATGACGAGGTGTGTTGGATTTGTAGACATCAGTATGTGCGTGTGCTTGTGTGTGTCATCCTTTGATAAAGCATATTTTCTCCCACATCTACAACCATTAAACGACTCAATGTGGCTACATTTGTATAAAAATGAGAGAAAATTGTACGTGCAACATTGTTATTTATCAGGATTTAGGCTACATAGAGCCTCAACAAACTTTTATCATTTTGTGTGATTTAATTTATTATTGACAGTGCAATAAAACCTAAAAAAAAAAACATAAAAACATCATGAGTTGATAGACTGATAATGTTCCTGTTTGCCAACCCAAGTGGTCCAATCATTCTATTTAAAAACACCATTGATAATATTTTCTTTCACAATCATGTGGTCACAATCACCACCGAAAGATGAAACGCATTCATATTAGACGGAAAACTGTTTAGCTCAGTGGTTCTCAAAGTGCGGCAGGAGTACCACCAGTGTTACGTACGCGCCCACCAGTGGTACTAAAAAGATTGACTGAATTAAAAAAAAACAAAGATGAAAATTCTGCTGTTTATGCAACTAGATTCATTAACTGTTTTAGAAGTTTATTTTCAAACATGTAGGCACCACAACTATGTGTAACAACGAGTTAACTCTATTGTTAAGTGCAGTTAGTCCCCGGGTTAGGAACAAGTTCTGTTCCTACGCTGGCGAGATAACCTGAATTTCCGCGCAAGTTGGAATTAACCCTTTGAGTATTCCTAAATGCCGCCTAAATTTCAAAATAACTATCCAAAAACATGTATTATACGTCATTGTACTGTCTTTGCCAAGACGTTGGAGCTAAATCCTAGCGAGACAGCGAACTAAGCTGTAATTTTTCACCTTTATCTCACTCGGCTGCGTGACTTCTTCATGGGAGCAAATGAACTCTTCCTTGTGTGTGTGCATGCGCTCTTCTTCGTGTGCGCAAATACGTTCTTCTTCGTATGTACATGCACTCTTACTCACGTGCGAAAGTACTACATGCTCTACGCTTCCTGCGCCAAAATAAAAAGCGTGCATCACAAAAAAAAAATCAACATGATAATCGAATACACATTTTGCCACAGGGCAGAAGAATCCTATTAATAAATAAAGTAAACAATAAGATAGTTTGAGGTACAATAAGGTGCTGTTTACCCAATTTATGAAAAAACAAAAATGATAAAATGGTGAACCAGACTCCGACGTCATTAAGTCGAAGTCACGTAAGTCGGGTACGTCGTAACTTAAACGCTCAAACTGGTTTATAGTAATAATTTATTTATTATGTAGTACATTTTGGCCTACTACAATAAATGTATTTTAAAAAATTGGCTGCCATTGATAGCACTAGACGTCCAATAAAACATCCAGAGAATATTTACTGCCCCCCTTTTTAAGAAAAAAGATTAAATAAAAAGTACGTTTACTGGTCTTTTTTCTTTTTAATTTTAAAATATATAAAATTTTATGTTAAAGATTTAGAAAATAAATATTATTTAAATTCAATGTAAAAAAAAAAAAAAAAAACTAGATGAAATAACTTTTTGCCCACGTTTTGATTTTTATTTAAAAAAAAAAATGCAAAAATAATAATTGAACAAATAAAATCATAATACCTATATTAAAAAATAAAAGCTCTCTCAGCCAAAATGAATTGGACGCGCTATCAATGGACCTTAAACACAAGCTGTCAATGGCAGCCTTAACTCTTTCAATGCCTTTGACGATGATAGACATCCAATCATGTGGCTTTCTCAGGCTACGTCTACACTAGGACGGATAATGGCCTTCAACGTTCAAATTATTATACTATATGGCATGTCGGCTACAGTAATGTATATATGTAACGTACATTTTATTACATGGGCTAGAGAACCATCTAATTTGTTAAATGCCGGATGCCTGGTCTAGTGTAGCCGCCGGCTACACGTGTAAAAATTGAAGCCAACGGGAGTGACGTCATGGGGCGTGCCATTGCCATTTTTTTGTGTGGCATTATTGCATCGTAAATAATGGAGGCGGATGGTACAGATGCGGTTTTCAGCCTGTTAGTGGTCAGATCATACGCCGCACTCTACATCAAATTGGTGTGCATGGCTGTCACCCCAGGAGGAAGCCTCTTCTGAAGACGGTAGACAAGAAAGCCCGCCCGTCTCATCAGACCATAGGACATGGTTCCAGTAATCCATGTGCTTTGTTGACATGTCTTCAGCAAACTGTTTGCAGTTTGCATAATGTCATTTTGTCAGTGTTGTCCCATGAAAAGATACAGTATACTTAAATATCTGCAGAAATGTGAGGGTATACTGACTTTTGTGATACATCTTGTGAATTAATTTTATTGCTGACACTGTGTTTCTGGGTCATGAACATGCTTTGCCCCCCCCTGCTACAGAAGTCAAACTCCGCCTATGGCTCCCAGTTCAAATGAATTGGACGTCTATCGCCATCAATGGCAGCCAATGAGTTTATGCTGAGCCACATAATGATACGAGGCGAACCGAGTATTCTTCCAGGTGCTACCAGTTTGAGTATAGTATAGTTTGAATTAAACCAGTGGTTTAATTCATTCCCGCTTCAAAAGGATTAGACGCCAATCGCCATCAATGGCTCCAAAAAATATTTTTATATGATATCAAACATCCTCGGACGAGGCAATATAGGGCGAGTGCAGGGCTTGAAGCTGAGCTTAGCAACAAGCAGGAAGCACAGATATTTGGCAGAGGAAATAGAAAATAAAACTTACTTGTTATGTCAGGAGTCAACGGGTGGAAACTCTCTGTGGAAAGAAGGAATAAACGATTAGCGTTGGGCATCATTTGAATTTTAACGGTTCCAATTCCGATTCCACATTTCGATTCCGGTTCCAAATGTTTCTTTTTATAGGCAGGTTAAAAATAAATTGCATAGTTTATATTAATTTCTTAACTTCTCGATTATTTTTAACTTCTATGAACTTTAAATTATCTTATTATACGTTTCTCACAGGGCTATTTTTAACTTGTATATGGCGGAAAACACAGACAAGACTGAAAAAGCAGTTTCTGCTCTTGCACCCCTCTTTAAAATAAACTGCTGTATTTTAAGCCAAAAGAACTGTTGCGTTTGATAGAATAATATGTCTATATGCTGCCATAGCAGAGTCATGGCGCACTAAGCCTACGAACTATTTTTAATTTGTCCGTTTTAACCTGAAAACCCCCATTTACAGACATCGCGCAACCGCTTTTGTTTCAACCTTACCATAAAAACAAGGTAAGTAATCGTATATATTATTCGAAATGTCTGTCATTTTTAGCTTAGAATAATTATTTGATGTCTAATATTTAGTTAAAAAAAAAAAAAAACTTTAAAAAATGATTCACTCGCATATTTCAAACTTTTACACAAATTATGTCAGAATTAAAAATTTGGCGTCTGTAAAAAAGTCACGGCTATCTACCTCATAACTATCACTTAATTGTATTTTTTTTTTTTTACTGTCACATTTCCCCCAATATGTTAGATACTAAATAATCGATCCAAACAAAGAAAAATTAAAAAATAACGTTTAAAAGGGTAATTCTATGAAAAAAAATCTCAACAACTCCTTGTCGTCTGCGCTTTCTGCATCGCAACCCTTGTTATATTACCATGTTTCACCCATAAAATCCCGAAAAACTCCAGCTGTGGCCATTCACATCTGTGTCTTGACACCCGATCATACATTCTATATGGAGTTTTTGGATCGAAACAAGGTAAGTACCTGAGAATATCTCGTTAAAATCGTGGCGTCTTTAATTCTGCTCTCGCATGCTCTCGCCTCCAGTTAGGGTTTTGCTGTTTAAAAAAAAATTTTTTTTGTAAATGCCCTCCTGCTCAAAATTTTTCTTCCCCCAGAAAATTGAGATTTCAAGCTGTCCAATGATGTATCACACATGCATATCAGACAATTTTGAAATTTGGCCAAATTGGGGGTTTCAGAGCGGAACTTCAAGTCACCTGAGAGTTTTCCGCCATATACTAGTAAATATCAGTCTTTGAAGTTGAATATGATTAAGTTTCATTCCACAGGAGTGCACTTTCAAAAAGATGTTTATTTTTCAAAAGCTCACGGAGAAAACATTTACACATGTTCTTTTGTCTATGTTTTAGAGCGTCTTATGCTGCAGGCATTTATTGTACTGCATCGTTTGTTTTAGGTGGTATTTCTACAAGTTGATCATCTTGCAGATATCAGGCAGTTCGTGTTCTGTCCCTTGATCTTAAATTGACTACTTTTTTAGTTTGATTTTTTTCTAAAGTGATATATTGTTCATCTGTCCACAAGATGTCACTATTGCAACTCCGTACTCTACAATTTTTCTTTGGTTTTGATATGTGTGCTTGGCTTCCCCTAGTGGTGACTTACTGAAAGCAGCAGGGAAAAAAAACTTATTAATTTAGTTGGAAAAGATTCCTTGAGGTGTATAGACTAGGGTGACCAAACGTCCTCTTTTGCCCGGACAAGTCCTCTTATTACGTGCCCTCCGGAGCGTCCGGCCGGGTTTCATAAATTCATGAAAATGTCCGGTTTTTATGATTTTTCACGGGACCAATTTGAAGAGAATCCCTCCGGCTGCTAGGGGGCAGCGCCTGCCTGCATTGACGTGGCTCCTACTAGTAGGGGTGGGAGAAGGAGTAGATTTTCTTCTTCTTTTTTGTTGGCAGTTTACCCTTTGTTTCATGGGGAATTACCACCATCTACTGACGGTTTGGCGAGAGATCAGACTACAGTAAGCAGTTCAATAAGGAGTTCCAAAAGACGTGCCTCCATACACCTTTCTGTAAGTTTCACTCCTGTTAATGTCGATCACGTGTCTTCTGTTGTATTTAAGGTTATATGTGTACACAGAGATGCAGTATATTGTGTGAGTCTTGTAATTGTTCTGCGTTAGTTTATTTTTGTTGAATGCTAGTATTATATTCTAAATAGCTGTGTTTCTTATGAGTTTTTTTTACGATTATTACGTAAATAATGGCAACTGTTGACTTCTGTCGGAGATTTGTACTGGTGTAATCTGTAAAATCCAGTTTGGTGTCGCATCTTTGCGCTGCCGATGATCGTAAACTTTTATAACAAAGTCTGATTTTGGCTGATTATTGTTTCCTTACAATCTAGAACATTGAATGAGAATAAAAAACTCAGTGGGAATAACAATTTGTCAATGACAATTGTTGTGATAGTAATTTTAAAAAATGTTGAGTTGGCACATTGCCTACTGTGTATGTGTATTGATTGGACTACATTTCCATGGGTCTGCATTATATTATTTTTTTTTAATCATTCTCCTTCTTTTTTTTTTTCCATTGTTTGATTATTTTTTTTAGGAAGAATAAAGCCTGTTTAGTAACCAGTTGAGTAAAAAAAAAAAAGTGGGTGATATAGGCGTCTCTGAGTGCTGTTCGAGTAAAATTCAAGTATCTCGAGGCCGGGCTGAGTGTCCTCTTTTTTGGAAATCAAAATATGGTCACCCTAGTATAGACACTACACACCTCTGCAATACACATCGTTCGGAACCCTTGATTAAAAAAAATCTGTAAGTTTGCACGTTTTAACAGAGGGTCTGATATGATTTTGGTGCGTTTATTCTGTTACTTTGTTGTCATCTATGTGAAGCGAAGCAACACGTTTTTGTGCTAAGCTAAATTAACCACTTCATTTGATTTGCTCATAACGGAGCTAGTCTTCGTGAGGCTTCTTCTTCGTGGTGTGCAGCAGCTATTTTTTTCAGTCGGCGGTCAGGGCATCGGAACTTGGAATCGAAAAAATAAATAAATAAAAAAATGAACGGTTCCGGGAGAACTGGAGTGTTAGTCCTGGATCCCATCGATGCCCAACTATATAAACAATTATTACTAAAGGCAAATTTCTAAATTGTATTCCTTAATTTCCAAATGGAAAACATTTGCTGCCGCCAATGAAAAAAAAAGTGAAAAGAAAGGAAAAGAAACATTGAGTGATAACAGGGAACTGAATTTATCAACCTTTTCAGACTTCTCTCAGTTTTCAACAAACTAATAAAAGTAGTTCGAACTTGTGTGTGTTTGTGTCAGATCATCACACGCACGTAGAGAAAGAACATCTCTCTCAAATTATTGCTCGCAGGCGTGTTTCATTTGTTGTTTGAAGGCCCGTTGATGACCCAGACGGAGCGGAAAAGGGAACATGAGAGACCAGGAGAAGAAAGGAGGGAAATCGAAAAATTACAGGGTGGAATGCTGCTGGAGAAAACTAAAGGAGAGAGATGTGTAATAAAAGATAAATCAGAATCACACCCGACGGCAGTTTGTGGCCTAGTTTCGTTTTTATTTTGCCTTCTTAATGCCTGTAAATGCAAAATATAATAATGAGTTTTCCTTTTTCCCATTCGGCGAACCTTTGGCTTATTAGTCTGAGACGAAAAACAAAGTTTTGACGACTTACGTGTGCACTGCTCCAGGTTGATGGTGTTGCTCATGTGAATGTTATCTATTCTAATGTGGCCTCTGGTCGGATGCTCAAAAAAACCTTCAAACACCACCTGCGACACACGAGAAATTCAATAAGAGATCATGAGATCAATTGGATTAGAGATACAGTCTGCTTGAATGTCAAGTCCTAATGAGATGCCGTACGTAAGATCTATCAGAAAGTCGGCCTTTTTACAAAGATAAAAACACGCTGTTATGATTGACACGGACAGATGTGATTTTAATGACTACGTTATCTGTTTATAAGGACAACAAGGAGGTTAGGATCTTTCAAAAAATATGCTTGTAAGGTCAAGTGAAGTTTAGTCTAGTTCAGTGGTTCTCAGTGTCCGCCATCTAGGGCTGCAACCATGAATTCACGAATTGATCACGAATCGATTTTTAAATAATTCAACAATTATTTTGATAGTCCAATTGCTTAGATGCATTGTTGACATAAATTATTTTCCAAATCCTCTTTTCTGTGCCTTATAGCGATTTCTAATTGAAAAAAATGATGGGGAAAAAAACGTAACTATTCTCATTTTTATTTTATTTATTTATTAATTATTATTATTATTATTATTATTTTTTTAGATTTTTTTAGCTAAAAAGACCAAAAACTGCAACTATTCTGTTATTATTTAAATTTTTTTTTAATGTATTTATTAATTTACATGAAAACAAAGCGGTCTTTATTTTTTAGATTTGTACTTATTTACTTAAAAACAAACAGGGAAAAAGTACTTATCATCATTTTATTTTTTAACAATTCTAATTAAAAAAACAAAACAAAAAACAAACACTAGTTACACTGCAAAAACACACCTCCTTAAAACTACCGTCATTTTCGGTCTATAAGGCGCACCTAACTATAAGCCGCCACTCACAAAATTTGACACGAAAACGGCATTTGTTCATAGATGAGCCGCACTGGACTATAAGTTATAGCTATTCTCACTGCATTATGGGATATTTACACCAAAAGATATTAACCGATAATATTAATCTACTAATAAGTGAAATTATCCGCAAGTACTTCAAGTAAATTTTACTCAGATTTCTTGATAGAAGAAAAATAGCTAGCTAAAAATAATCTTAACAGACTTATTTTAAGCAATAAATTAGCATATTTAACATAAAAAAAACTTGTTTGTCAGAAATGTTCTTAATTCAAGAATAGATATTGTTCAAATAGTATTTGAATGCTATTCTTTCTTGATGTAGGTGAAAACTTACCAATTTTTAGATGTATCGGTTTAATTAGAAAAGAATTAGAATTAGAAAAGTAATACTTAAAGTAAGTGGAATAACCTGACACATTAATCTGTTAACTAGTCTTTAACACTCAAAACAAGATGGAGAAAAAGTATTTGACTTGATTTAAGAAAAATAATCTGATTAGGACGTTATAAATTTGCAGGGTATGCCTTGATTTCTGTCGTCTGCAATCTTTGTGGAATACAGAAATGTTATTACATTTATATTTAGGTGAGAAGCGGAAGTAGACACATGATTTACTATCATAGGCCAAACAAAATATGATGGCCATATCCAGCCCTCGGGCTTTTTCGTTTGAAACCTGTGGTATGCAAAAATTGAGTAATTTAAATGTTCAAACAACCTTTTTGAATCCACTACAGTGTAGAAATCAAGTACAGTTAAGTTTTATTCAGCGTAAAGTACAAAATATTCACATTTAAGAATGGGTTCTTAATTAATTTGAGCTGGGCGTGTGGTCTGCCAGTGAATGCTAATGTTTCACTCCCATTGACGGTGCTAGACGTCTAAACCACTTGACCGGGAGAATCGCTGCCAATCTCACCCAGTCAAATTGAATTGGACGCCCAGCGCCGTCACAGGTAGCCAATGAGTTAATGTTGGCGGTGATGTTGTTATTTGAGCTACCTGATATTCCTTGGGGCTTTGTGGCAAAACAGTGCGGCCCTCCCTCCAGTGAGCGCCCTGATCTCCTTTCAAAGACCACAGAAGCGTCTCCTCCTGATCGTTGTCCCTCAAAAGGACCCTCAGGCTTGCATGAGCCTCCCCTTGCAGCTGATAGTAAAAGACCAGGCAGAGCGGGCCTTGCTCGGGGGCCACCTCCGGGCTCAGGAGCCTGGCGCGCTTCCGCTGGGTGTGAGCCCCCGCGTCCAGGTGGAGGTAGTTGCCTGACAAATCTGAAGGAAATCGGAGACTAGTATCACTGGTTTGCTCAACATAGGGTTGTTTACAAACTAGATGGGGGATTTCAGTTTTACCGCTAATATCAAGTGCATACTTATTGACAAAGGTGATAAATTGAATTTTATGAGCAAAACAAACTAAATCAGATAAGGCACTTGCTGGATTTAAAAACAATCTGAATTCTCGCCAAGCTAAGTGGATGCTGTGTTGTTTTCCCTGGAGGGTCTTAAAAGGTCTTAAATAAAAATCTTGATAAAGTGTCTGAAAAACCATTGGATTTAATCTGGTAGGTCTTACATTCCATAGATGTTAATTCTGTCGGTGCCACAGACGATAATTCAATCTTTTCAGCATTCTGCCATTAATTTAAATGAGTTTTCCAATAGTTTATCACTGGTAGAGGTTCAATTCACTTGAATTGGGACGATGGCCCTCTTACTTTAAATGGATTGGACCTCTAGCGCCGTCAATGGCAGCCAGTGAGTTAAATTGCGTTGCATGAAATTTAGAGCTGTCGCGACTAGTTGATGTTGTTGACCCAGTCAATGACATAAATGTGTCGACGAGCACAACATCCCGTCGACGGTTAAAGGCGAGTTAAAAAAAAAATTGTAACGTCAACAAAGAGTTTAGCTTAGCCAGGTTTGCAATTCTTTGTTTTTCCAACTTGTGGGAACAACATGGCTCCTGTTTGCCGCAGCCAGCACAACTACCAGCAACAACAGGAAGACTCTGTCACAACTCTCTCATTCACATAAGCCACGCGGCGCATTTAGGAACACCCACTGCAGTATAACCTGATTCGTTACAATATATATGGCGAAAAACACAAACAAGACTGAAAAAGCATTCTCTGCTCTTGCACCCCTCTTTAAAATAAACTGCTGTATTTTAAGCCCAAATAACTGTTTTTTTTTTGATAGAACAATATGTCTATATGCTGCCATAGCAGAGTCATGGCGCATTAAGTCCCCGAACTATTTTTATTTCATCGTGCAACCGTTTTTGTTTCAACCTAGCCATAAAAAGACGGTAAGTAATCGTATTTATTATTCAAAATGTCTGTCATTTTTAGCTTAGAATCATTAATCGATGTCTAATATTTAGTTAAAAAAAAAAACTTTAAAAATGTATTCACTCGCATATCTTAAATGTATTCACTCGCATATCTTAAATTATTAAACAAATTACATCACAATGAAAAAACTGGCGTCTGTAAAAAAGCTATATCTACCTCATAACTATCGCTTAATTGTATTTTTTTCGTTACTGTCGCATTTCCCCCAATATTTTAAATGATAAATAATCGTTCCAAACAAAGAAAAATTGAAAAAAAAAAAACGTTTAAAAGGATAAATACTGTATATGAAAAAGAACATCTCGACCTCTCCTTGATGTCTGCGATTTCTGCATTGCGACCATTGTTATATTACCATGTTTCACCCATAAAATCCCCCCAAAATCCAGGTCTGGCCATTCACAGTTGTGTCTTGATACTCGGTGATACATGCTAAATGGAGTTTTTGGATCAAAAAGAGGTAAGTTCGCGATAATATTTCATTAAAATTGTGGCGTCTTTAATTCTGCTCTTGCGTGCTCTCACCTCCAGTTAGGGTTTTGCTGTTTAAAAAGAAATATATTTTTTAAAATGCCCTCCTGGTCAAAATTTTTCTTTTCCCCCAGAAAAGAGATTTTAAGCTTTCCAATGATGTATCTATCACACATGCATATAGGACAATTTTGAAATTTGGCCAAATTGGGGGTCTCAGAGCGGAACTTCAAGTCACGAGTGTTTTCCGCCATATATATGCGTGGAACGTTGAAAATGGTGGGCACTCGGGATGCAAAGCGGGGAAAGTGGCACAAAGCCTAAAAAGCAGACCAGAGTGGCCGAAGCATGGATTTATTTTAACGTAACAAAGGAGGGTGTCACTGTCGTGTGGAACAGGGCGGCAGCACGTCGGCCATGAATGAACACCTGAAGCGCAGTCACCCAGGTATAATTTTGGAAGACGACAGGAGACAACAATCTGGCCGATCATATGTCCATATTGTGACATTTTCAAGTTGCCTTTATGTGCGTCGTACGACGGAGTATTGGGGGCTAATGTCAGGCTAATGTAGCTGAATAAGCAGTTACTTACTTTACATAGCGTCTTGCGACCTCCGTTAAAATCAACAATATTGAAAGCATCTAAGAATCGGTTTTACAAATAAAGAAATTCTTTTTTTTTTTTTTGCTTCAGCTATATTAAATTATAATCAATAGAAGAATTCATACTAATTTATACTCCCAGCAATAATCGTCAGCAAAAATGTAATTACAAAATTAGTTAAAAAAAAAAAAAAAAAGTAAAAAAAAATATTAGACTAGTCGACTAATCGTTAAAAAAGTCTGCAGACTAATCAGGAGAAAAATAATTATTTGGGACAGCCCGATTTACATTGTGTTTTCCAACATTCAAGAGGTTAGGGGGTACAAATTTGATCCAGTTATAGCATTAAATTATGTTAGAAGTGGTCTTGAAAAGGTATTAAAAAGTTCGATAAAATGTTTGCCTTCACTTCCTGGAAATGTAGGGTTCTATTTACGTTGTTTCCCCCCACTGTTGCACGTCAGGAAAATGAAATTCTGTCTTTTCTCAATTTATTAAACAAGATTCTTTTTGCTTTCCCTTTAAATCAAATCTAAAATATGCATCTTTCCGCCTTTCAAGCAATTCATTTTACACGGAAAAAGAAGCCTGACAGACTGTGTATCACAGCTGGAAGTGGTTACTTAGAGCCGTGAGCATTACCACCATCCTTTTGCGGTGTGAGGCCAAACCGCATATGAAACCACCATTTCATCATGGCCGCTAATGGCCACACAAATGAACATGTACTCACAGTAACCACACATGTGGCTCTTTTAATGAATGCAGACATACATTATCCATCTATCCATCTATCTGCTCAGACATGAGCAACATATCACAGCTCATGAATAATGTATTTAGGCTGAATTAACTCTGTTTCTCCACTTGGAGGCATTAAAAAGGGGACCTAAATTACAGTTGCTCATTAACTACATTTAGAAGGAAAAAAAGTTGCTTTTCCCCTCTCTCTGCTTTTGATCTTGGCCAATATACAAAGGAAGAGAATTAATTAACAACCCTCTACGGGCAAGCCAGGCGGAGGCGCTTGGAGGGAGTGTATTAGTGTTCACGTGAGTATGCATGTTCACATCATTTGTACTTGTGTGGCTCATTTTTAATATCTGGGCGCAACTGTCAGCTGTTGTATAGAGGAGGAATGATAAGTACAGCATTTGTAGTTATAATGATTTGTGAGAGCTGTAGTAATACTATGGAGTGGCTATTGAAAAGAAAATGTCTATGCAAACTAGAGCTGAGCCGTATACTGAAAATTTACCGTTACCGAGATGGTTCATGATGACCAACATAATTTGCTTCATCATGAACCATCTCTCTCTCGCTTTTTTTATTTTTATTTTTATTTATTTTTTTAATAAAACGAAAAAAATTAAAGTATTTTCAGCACGCTTTGATTATGTGTTGTCCGGCTATGCTCATTCCCCTTTAAGGAAGTACAGCCAGTGTGCTTTCGTGTGAAGTTATCCCTCCCACTTCAAACGGATTGGACGTAATATCCGTCAGTTGCAACCTGTGCAGTTTTCTTCAACAATGGCGATAACGAAAATATTTGGTCGATGAACAATTTTTTTCATGACGTCGTGACGACGACAAGCTAAAAACGTGGCTTGAGAGACTAGAACACAACGAGACGAATGACAGTTTTTATCTGACGAGACGTCAACGAGATGAAAATGTGACATCGTTTCTGTCATTTGTTCACAATGGGTGATATTTTCATACTGTACGTGGAGTACGTCAGCTTGCATCGTCGCAGTGTTTGAGTCAAGTGACTCGCGAGATGTGCTGCGCCGGACTTTAGGATGTATCTCAAGCTAAGCTGTGCCATCTTGCTTGTTTGGAAACACAGATTTGTTTTCTTATCTTGGCGAGAGAGAATATGCAATGTTACTTTAGACTTTGAAGGTCTTTGCTGAGTGATTATTGGACGCTAAATATAACTCCTAGCATTAGCATAGCATTCGCGTTAGCATTAGCTCCAGAATGGTGATCGTCCCCTTTAGACTGAACAGTCTAAAGCAGGGCCACTTGGCTTTTCTGGTCAGTAAGTCTAAACTCTACACGATGATAACTCAAAAAGCTCTGACAATTTTTTTTACATACAGTAATGCTCGTAGCTTCTAGGTAGGTTTAATTGAAAGTAATTAGGGCTGTCAAACGATTAAAATTTTTAATCGAGTTAATTACAGCTTAAAAATTAATTAATCGTAATTAATCGCAATTAATCGCAATTCAAACCATCTATAAAATATGCCATATTTTTCTGTAAATTATTGTTGGAATGGAAAGATAAGACACGAGATGGATATATACATTCAACATACAGTACATAAGGACTATTTGTTTATTATAACAATATATCAACAAGATGGCATTAACATTATTAACATTCTGTTAAAGCGATCCATGGATAGAAAGACTTGTAGTTCTTAATAGAAAAATGTTGTACAAGTTAGAGAAATTTTATATTAAAACCCCTCTTAATGTTTTCGTTTTAATAAAATTTATAAAATTTTCAATCAAAAAATAAACTAGTAGCCCGCCATTGTTGATGTCAATAATTACTTACTCAATGCTCATGGATGCCTATAAAATCAGTCGCACCCAAGCGCCAGCAGAGAGCGGCAAAACTCCATAAAACACAACAAGTGAGCGTTTCAGTGTGTACTGTCATTTGAAACTCTGAGCGGGGCATCTGCGTTAATTGCGTTAAATATTTTAACGTGATTAATTAAAAAAAATAATTAACGCCCGTTAACGCGATAATTTTGACAGCCCTAAAAGTAATGTATTGTTTTTCCTGCTGAGCGGATTATCATCACTAGGGTTGTTCCGATAATGTTTTTTTGCTCCCGATCCGATCCCGATCGTTTTAGTTTGAGTATCCGCCAATCCCGATATTTCCCGATCCGATTGCTTTTTTTTTGCTCCCGATTCAATTCCAATCATTCCCGATAATTTTTCCCGATCATATACATTTTGGCAATGCATTAAGAAAAAAATGAATAAAACTCGGATGAATATATACATTCAACATACAGTAACATAAGTACTGTATTTGTTTATTATGACAATAAATCCTAAAGATGGCATTTACATTATTAACATTCTTTCTGTGAGAGGGATCCACGGATAGAAAGACTTGTGACTTTGTATATTGTGACTAAATATTGCCATCTAGTGTATTTGTTGAGCTTTCAGTAAATGATACTGTAGACATGCCCAAATGCATGATGGGAAGTGGAACCATGACTGTGCGTAGTGCTATCAATTGATATATCTTCTCTGCGTTGGGAAATAATATAAGGTGTTAAGAAAAAGATCAATCGCTACCTTGCTTCCCCACGTTGCATCCCATGATATTTCTAATAGTAGGGAGAGGAATTGTAAGGCTTTAGCCAATTAATAAAGGTTTCCAAAATTCACTCTACTCATTTTACGCTGCCTTTTATCTCTCTATATAGGTAAAACGGCGCCGTTACAGACTGAGTGCGACAATGCGTGAGTAGGTCGTGCAGCCCGTGCATTAATTGCGTTAAATATCTTAACGTGATACATTTTTCAAAAAATTAATTACTGCCGTTATTGGGATAAATTTGATAACCCTACCTTAAGCCTAAACTAAAGACTCTGGAAGAGTGTAACATATTATCTCTGTAACGTTAAATACAATTAGAAAAAGATTTAATTAAAAAAAATCCATCCATCCATCCATTATCTTCCGTTTATTCCGGGGTTGGGTCGCGGGGGCACCAGCTTCAGCAGGGAAGCCCAGACTTCCCTCTCCCCAGCCACTTCAGCCAGCTCCTCCCGCGGGATTCCAAGGCGTTCCCAGGCCAGCCATGCGACATAGTCTCTCCAGCGTGTCCTGGGTCGACCCCGGGGCCTCCCGCCGGTGGGACATGCCCGGAACACCTCTCCAGGGAGGCGTCCAGGAGGCATCCGAACCAGATGCCCGAGCCACCTCAACTGGCTCCTCTCAACGCGGAGGAGTAGCGGCTCAACACCAAGCCCCTCCCGGATGACCGAGCTTCTCACCCGATCTCTAAGGGAGAGCCCGGACACCCTGCGGAGGAAACTCATTTCGGCCGCTTGTATCCGGGATCTTGTTCTTTCGGTCATGACCCACACCTCGTGACCATAGGTGAGGGTAGGAACGTAGATCGACCGGTAAATCGAGAGCTTCGCCTTTTGGCTCAGCTCCTTCTTCACCACAACGGACCGGTGCAGAGTTCGCATCACTGCAGACGCTGCACCGATCCGCCTATCAATCTCCCGCTCCCTCCTACCCTAACTGGTGAACAAGAATTTTTTTTTTAAAAAGGCATGGCCGATATTTTTTTTGCCGATTCCGATACTTTGAAAATGACGTGATCGGACCCGATCGATCGGCATGCCTATCGATCAGGACATCTCTAGTCATCACAAAGTTGGCGTTGTCCTTAAAGATGCTACAATATGTGCTCCTCTGTCTATGTTAATTAGAAATTGTTGGAAAACTATTTTTGGACGAAACCTTTTGAATTTTACAGACGAAAACATTTTGAGTAGTTTGACTAAAACTAGAAAAAATTTGTATGAGATTTAGTCGATTAAAACTAGACGAAGATGATAACATTTTCTAATGACTAAAATCTGACTAATGACCAATAAGATTAAAAGGACTACCAAAAACAACACTGGTGGCAGCCAATACGAGTTAAATTTTGGGTATTTCACGTCATTTCCTGTTGGTTTTTGGTCACTTCCTTTGCCTGTTAAGGCATTTACGGGTCACTTCCTGTTGATTTTTGGGCATTTACGGGTTACTTCCTATTGGTTTTGGGTAACTGAAAAGAAAGGGACTCAGTAATGTCCCCAAATGAATAGGAAGTGACCCAAAATCAACAAGAAGTAAACCTGAACCATCTTTCATTCATTTTTTATTAAATTCACACTTCCTCATCTCTGCATATTCCTGCCCATCTCCAGAAAACGGCGTAATGGCGACAACTCAAGTCACTGACGTACGCTGAGGTTGCAGACAACGTACCGTGTAATATATATTAATCCTAAACTCTCATATTTAGTGCCCAGCCATTAATAAAACAAATACTTATCATTAGACTTTTTACGGCAGACTACTGTGATTTCCCTGGCATTAAACACATCGCTGGGAATGTAATACTTACTGCAATTTTCCATTAAATTTAAGATTATTATCCAGATTTTTTAATTAAAGACATTTAAAGACTACTATATAAGGATGCGCGGGAACCCTGTTTAAGTGCTGTCAATAGCTGCCAATGTTAAAAGGGGGTATACTTTTTTAGATCCACTGTATTGCAGGTCTATTAATTACATATTTTGGACAAGTTCATTTATTCAAGCTGTAGCTCAATTCAAAAACTGTTTGCCTTGGCCATGTACAGTAATTACTCAGATATTCATATTTCCATTTTCAAGTTTGAGGGGACACCCTGTACTTTTCTTGCAATTACGAAACAAGTGGGATCTATCTCCTGCGTCACATTCAATCATGTTCTTCTTCAGCACTCATTTCACAGCCATTTTTAAATTAATGCCAAGGTCAGATCTACGAGTAGCCAGACATGAGTAATCAGACTTTCAGTCACTCGTGTGAACTTTGCTATAATAATTATGTGCTGACACAATTACAGGGCAAAATAGTGTTCAGGTCTGAAAAGGCGAGATAAGACTACCCGAGAGGGCTGACACCTATTCGACCTAAAGCAATTCAAAGCAAATGTATTAGGTGTTTCAAATTGATATCCTAGTCAGTGGCAGTGAGTGGCTTTTAACTGCTTTTTTTTTTTTTTTTTTACACTCCTTTCTTTTGCTTTTCAATTATAGGCATGTCTACCGTGGAGAGTTTCTTTCTATGAAAATCTCACCGGGTTATAAAATTCAGTCATGGCCTATCTGAGATCAAAAGGATCCTTTTCTGAGCTCGGTTTTGTTCAGGTCGGAGCTTTCTCTTTTTAAAGCCGCTAAAAGAGCTTTCAGTGACAAGTGCAGGGTTTTTGATCTGACAGCTAGCAGACGGGCTGCTGTGCACATGTGGCTGTAGAACAAGACTTAATGTCATGTTGCTGTCAAACAGGAAACTTTCTCTCCCGCTCTCTATTACAGTCAAATTTACTTTTTCATAAACTGGCACATTCCGAAAAGCTTAAACACACATGCTTGTCTGTTCGCCAAGGAGCTGTGCAGTCAAGCTCAAAGTGTTCGGCTTTGATACACAAACAGAAAGCCTCGGTATATGGCAAGGTCATGTCTGCGTGTGGGAGGGGGCTCTCGAGTGTTCAGACCCACCTAGAGTGGTTAAATATGTGTGTTTGTGTCTGCGAGAAGCCTCGGGGAGAGCCGGAGAGCTAAGACTGCACTTCTGTCAGAGCCATCATCTGATTTATCTGACCGCAGTGGGCTCCTGGTGTGTGCGTCACAGACAGTACTGGAAGTATTGCACATGTGTGTCGCCATTGGAAGGCGACATTCGGGATTTTTTTTTTAACCTGTCCTGTTCAGCTGCTTGACACGGAGAATGAGAATCTGAGTGTCCTATTGGTCTGAACTGTTTTAATGTATCACATGGGAGTAGTGCTGCTACGATTAATCGATTAACTCGATAAATTCGATTAGAAAAAAGCTTCGAATCAAATTTTGCTGCTTTGATTATTCGTTTGATTAGAGTGGCATTGGAAATGGTTTGTTTTGAAAGTGTTTACATTTCGTTTTAATGAGTTGAGTGGATTCACTGCGCTTGAGTGGCAACAGTGAATATGACATAGCTAATTTAACATGGCTGAATCCAGCTGTTCCCCGTTAAGACCAACTTAAGGTAAGTTTTTGTTTGAGCGAATATGTTTTTAATGCATTCGTAATTTAGTTTATAGGTATATTTAGCCGTTTTTTTTTTTTTTTTTTGGTGGGAATATGTGTTTGAACGATTTGTTAAGAAAAATGTTTAAAAAAAAAAAAAAAGTTAGCATTTTATAGCATTTAAGATAGCGGACTTTTGCTTTGCAAGTTAGCCAATTGTTCTTATGTTGTAGGTAGACCGTCATTTATGCATTTTTTTTATACCGTTTAAGGCTAAGCTTAGGTATTTTATTTTTAAATGAAAGTGCAACTCTGCATAGTTTGAAGAAACACCTGGGAATTTTATTTTGTATTCGCATTTAATGCAAACATAGCAAACATTTGTTTTAAATCTCCTCAAATTTATTCTGCAACGCATGAAATGTTCCTAATCCGACAACTCGATTATTCAAACTAACTAGGGAATAGATTAATCGAATACTATTAATTGAGTATGATATTCTCCCATTGTGATGATTATTCATTTTATTTCATGTATTAGGAAAAAGCAGCGAGCAGGTAGGGGTTATTGGGGGGACGAGGGGGGGGGGCAGAAAGGAAAATAGAAAAGGAGAGAGAGACAGAAGAACAAACAACGACAACAAAAAATACATTCAACGACATTTGGGCTTTCTTAACTCATTGATTGCGTTAGATGTCCAATAAATTTTGATTGGGACTGTTGGCAGCTAATAATCGTTCATATTACAAACAAATATGTCCCCAAAAGGAAGAGCTTTGCAATTAATTTATACATGAAAATATCCTTTGTGTACTTGTTCGAAAGCATATGCCACACATGTAAGTACTCACTCTCTGATCCCAGTGTTAAATCCAGCCTGGTTTCATGAGGGCCATGCCCCGCAGCGCTGCTCCCAGCGGTGTGCAAGGACCAGCTGACGCCTGATTGGGGATCGGCAGACCAGCCGCACAAGCTCTGTTCAAAGTCGCACACCGACCACAGCGATGGAGTGGTGGCTGCAAAACACAGACAGACGACTTCAATTTTTGCAAATTATCTCTTGCTACTATATGAAGCGTCAGTTTGAAAACCCACAGCTGATTCAGACAAATTTTGCACAAAAATGATGGAAGGATAATTATTTATGCAGGCAATAATCGTCAAGATTTGACGGTTTCATAACATCAAACGAGTGCACTGTAAAGATTGAAGATATCAGTGCTCATAAGATTATATTATCACATTTCAATAAACTGAGACTAGCACCAATGTTTCACTAAAACAGCGAAAGAAAGTGGATGATGAAGGAACTGATATAAAACGTATAATTTTAAAAAATGTATGAGATTTAACTAATTCACTGCCATTGAAAGTGAAAGATGTCAAATCCATTTGAACTAGGATGGCTTCATTAAATGATCATCTACCATTACGATTGACGGCGATACATGTCCAATCCATTATGAGTAGGATTTGGCATTGCTTGAATTTGAACGGTTCCAATTCCACGTTTCGTTTCGGGTTCAAAAAGATTCTCGATTCCGATTCTTTTAATAGGAAGGGTAAAAAAAAAAAATCATAGTTTATATTAATTTCTTAACCTCACCATTATTTTTTTAATTATATGAACTTTCAATTAACTTTGCTATGAATTTCTCAGGGGGCTATTTTTAACTTGAAGTATATAAATATCAGTCTTTGAACTTGGAATATGAGGAAGTTTCTTTCCACAGGAGTGCACTTTCACAAAAATGTTTATTTTTAAAAATTTACGGAGAAAACATTTACATATATTCTTTCGCCTATGTTTGCGTGTCTTATGCTGCAGGCATTTATTGTATTGCATCGTTTGTTTTAGGTGGTATTTCTACAAGTTAGTTAAGGGCTGCAGGCGGGGAGTGTTCTGTCCCTTGGTCTTAAATTGACTACTTTTTAAGTTTGATGTCTTTCTAAACTGAAATATTGGTCATTCGTCCTCAAGATGTCACTATTGCAACTCCGGACTCTACAGTTTTTCTTTGGTTTAGCTACGTGCCCCTAGTGGTGACTAACTAGAAGAGGCAGGGAAAACATTACTTAGAAATGAATCCTTAGGTTTACAGATGCTACACACTTCCTCTGCACTACACATCATTGGGAACCCTTGATAAAACAAAATATGTAAGTTTGCAGGTTTTAACAGAGGGTCTGATATCATTTTGGTGTGTTTATTCTGTTACTTTGTTGTCATTTATGTGAAGCGAGGCAACACGTTTTTGTGCTAAGCTAAATTAGCCACTTCATATGATTTGCTCATAACAGAGCTAGTTTTTAATGTGGCTTCTTCTTCGTGGTGTTTGGCAGATATTTTTCTGGTCGGCGGTCAGGGCATCGAAACTTAGAATCGAAATAAAAAAATTCGAACGGTTCCGTGAGAACTGGAGTGTTAGTCTCGGATCCCATCAATGCTCGATGCCCAACCCTAATTTGGGGTTCAGTCAGTTCATACATAAATTATGTTATATACTGTTTATATTGCAGGAATCGGGGACTAGTTACTGATATTTAATTGCAAAATCTTTAGAAATAAAAATAAAACGACATCTCCTTTTTTTATTTTATTTTATTTATATACATATTTTAAATGAATTTTTTTTAAATAGGTGAGAGTTTTTCCTATTTTTAGTTTATTTAAAATGTAAATATATACTATATAAATAATATATAAGGAAAAAAACTTCTTTTCCCCCCATTTTCCAATGTTTTGATTTTTTTTTTTTTTTTTTAAAGTAAGAGAAATGTTTAAAAATTAAAAAGTGAATAAATAGGAAACTTTACTATGATATATAATTACAAATTTTTACTATTTGTCTTCTAATTTCAAACATTTTTAATTTAATAAAAAGGGAAAATCCTACTGAACATATATATATATATATTTTTGTTTCGTTTTGTTTTTAACGTAGGAAATGTAATAAACAAATAAATTAATGAAATAAATAGGAGACTACTTACTATTAACTCTTTAGCTGCCATTGACGGTGATAGACATCCAATCCATTTTGACTGGGTAGGCTAGTGGCGAATAATTGCTGCCAACCCTCTCAATCAAACGACTATCACCGTCAATGGTAGCCAATGAGTTAATAATTTAAATTGCAGTAACAGAACAGTAGAAGGGTTGTTGATCTGTTACTTTAGTTTCAGAGTTGTAAATGCTAAATTTACTGTGTAGTCAATGCAAAAGTAGTTCATTTTTGGACTGGTTCCTTTCTTACCGTCAGTGGCAGCCAACGAGTTAATAGTGTCTAATATAACATTATCCAGTAGGATTACTTGCTGGAAATGAAGCAATCTCTGTCATATTCATCAAAAAGCTGTAGGTGTGTGAGTGCAAGAGAAAGGATGTGAGGTCTGCTGGCTGTGAGATCCTATTTTCACTCACGCAGAGCTTCATCAGGGACTTTTGTATCCAACAGACTTCAAAAGCCTAAAGAGCCAGTGGTGTACAATGAAATCAGCAGATTGACCTTAAGAGCGGAGCCTCATGTGCGGGTTGTTTGAATGTAAAGTGTGTGTGTGTGTGTGTCTTTACCAGGTCTCATTGCTGCAGTGGACTGTTCCACCCTTGGCAGTGTGGGGGTCGCTGTGTCAGGCATAGTAGTTGTTTCTGGGAGAGAAAAAAAACAAAACAGATGTAAAAATGTAAATAGTACAACTCGCAGTAGTGTATTACATAACACTAACTAATAATATTTACAATTGAGCACTACTACCACTCATTTATTTGTTGTAATAATGTTTAACCTAAAGTGTGTGTACAAGTACATTCCTTGTTGTGCTTGACAGAAGCAAGACTGAAGTTTTATTGCTGCGCTCTTCAATGTAGGGCTGACGTCTGGACTAGCCACCCGCACACATTATATGATAGATGCGGCACTCACGACGACCTCGGTGTCAGCGGGTTTATGATAAATCAAAGAGTGGTGCAAACACCAACACATCAGTTGGGCTTTCTCAGGAGTCAACATTCTGGCCGGGATAACCACTTTTCCACGGCTGCTTCTTTAAACACTCGCCAAATGTTTAACCTGCAGTCGCATATACACCAATGTAAGGTCTACATTTGTTTATCTGGATCCTTTCACTGAGTTATTTTCAGGAAAGTGCTGTCTCTTATCTTCTGTCTTTACCTCACCAGTTTTTGAGTGCAAAACTCACACCAGTACACAGCAATACAGACACAAGTGTAAACTATTTCTTTCTGTCCTCCCTGAGGAATGCTGAATGTCATCTGGATGTATCGTTGATTTGTGTCTGACCCGCTGTCTGCTGTGGTCTGATGGCAATTTTGTTGGTTGACTTTGCAAGAAACTTTTTATCACTCCTATGATAATTTCTTGAACCTTTACTTCCACTTACATTTATATCTAATAGTCTTTATTACATTCTTATTATTTGATCATAGTAACAACATAATTGTAAATTCCCAAGAAGCTTGTCACCTTTGGTTTAACTGGCTCCACCCACCGATTCATACATCCAATCACACTCAGGTATCAGAACTGTAAAAACTTGCCTGTATATGTGTAACACACTTAAAAACAGGGTTTGACTGTTGGTAGACAGAGAAAGTATAGTTCCATATTTCTCTTTCGGTCTCTCTCGCTCATTTTTTAAAATTGAACTCACTGGCTGCCATTGACGGCACTACAAGTCCAAATCTGTTCTGAACGGCAAGCCATTGATGTGGATTCCAATCCCAGACTCAGAGACCAGGAATGGTGAATGTTTGTATTTAATAAGTACAACAAAGGGAGCACGCCAAAAATTGCGAGTAAAACAAATTACAGTGGTACCCCTACATACAAAATTAATTCGTTCCATGACCTTGTTTGTAAGTCAAAATGGTCGTATGTTGAGGAGGATTTTCCAATAAGAATACATTATAATTCCATTAATTTGTTCTACAATCCGAAAACCTACACTAAATCCTTAATAGATGCTGTCGGTACTATTGCAAATAGCAATTACACAGAGAAAAAGAAATAAATTATGAATGAAAATCATCATAATAATAATATAATAATAGAACTAATACCTGTGATAATGTAATGAATCGGGTTCTAATTTTGCGGCTGTGTTTTGTGTCGTGTACCTGAATGCACCGCGTGGCTGACTTGACAGAGTGAGAGAGGACTTTTTACTTTGGCGACTTTTTGGCGATGTCACCTTTACTTATAAACACTGGTGAACAGAGGTTGGAGGAGGACCGTCGAGATTGTAGAAATTCTACGGCCGGATTGTCGAGCCAGTTCACTGGTGTGCACACCACGCTGATATTTTTCTATCATTTCCATCTTCATTTCAATGGTAAGCGTCACCTTTTTCCTTTTTTTCACCAACTGCACTAACATTCTTGGAACCCATTTTGATTTCTCTCACAAGAAAATCTGCCGTGCGTCTGTCTTGTGGGAAAACAAAGAAACTGCGGCACTGTCGTAGATCGTCGTATTTCGAGCATGTCGTCGGATGTAGAGAGAAATGGCGAGTCAAATTTTACGTCGGATGTCGAAAAGATCATATGTCGAAGTACCACTGTAGAACTGAGGGAGCATGCCAGAAAACGCGAATATAACAAAGTACAAAAATCTGAATACAAAGTCCAATAGGGCACAAAAGTAAAAAATGATCAAACTCGGACAAAACCGTAGAAACGTCGGGAAGCACGAAGATGATGAGGCACACACAGCGGTAAGCAAGCCAAGTAAGCCAGCAATAGTCCCACACTTGCAGATGGTGACAGGTGTCCTTAAATATTGAGCGTTCCCTTGTGGCACAGGTGTGTCGCATGGCCCCACCCATCCGGCTAAACTAGGTGCTGAATGAAAAAAAAAAGGAACTGAAAACGCACACAAACATGACAACTTCATTTTGACTGGGGGGACTGGAAGCGAAAAATTGCTGCCAGCCCTTCCAGTTAAAATTAATTGGATGTCTAGCACGGTCAATGGAGCCAAACAGTTCAAATGTCGCCTTCACCCTGCTCTGTAATACATTAGTCTTTCGTGTCGTCACTCTTGAATGTCTATCAGCGCCAGTGGCACTAGAGCGAATGAAATAAATAATAAAACTCGCTTCACATTTAACCATTAAAAACAATCCAAACAATCCAACTGATTATTACATTGTGGCAGATGAATAGAAAGCAAATGTGGGAGCTTGCAAGCATATCGCTTCAAAAGACTTCATTCTATCAATCCCAACGTGTTTCATCCCCAGATGTGGCCGATTTGACCAAACATCCTCTTTTGCCTGGACACGTCCACTTTTCACATCTTGTCCGGGGCGTTCGACGGGGTTTTATAAATTCTTGAAAATGTCTGGTTTTCATGATTTTTCATGGGACCAATTAGCTTGTGTTGAAATTGACTGACGCTTTGCACAGAATACTACAGCACTGTGCTGCCTGTGACATGTTCCCAGAGAGCGTGCCCAGTTGTTAAGACTTTTATTATGATCAATACATACATAATCAAATGCTCATGTACCCAAAAGAGTAATTCTACTTTGGATACAAATTTGCGCATGCGTTCACAGTCACAGACTGGCTTTATCATGGCGTCAGCTATAAATTATCATTCACAAACAAACCTTCGACACGACAGGAGCTCACATGCTATCGATATGTATACTTGCTAAACTTCTCGGCATCTGTTGACTTCTGTCGGAGCTTTGTACTGGAGTGATCTGTAAAATCCCATTTGGTGTCACATCGTTGCGCTGCCGATGATTGTAAACTTTTATAACAATGTTTGATCTTACCTCAGCTACCGGTGCATGCTAATAGCATTTGATTAGACTCCTCAAGTGTTAATATACACGAAAGTGTCCTTTCCATTCTATCCATATGTGGCGACTGTCACACCTCCCCCCTATGTTTTATTCCAACACATTGTCAACGATAGCAAGGCTAATGGCTAGAAATCCGAGCAACTATCAAACAGCGCCACGGTGCCAAGCAAGCTTAAACTTCATCTCCAAACGAAACATCCGTCATTTCAGAACAACTTGATGCACTAGCCTTCGTGAAAACACATAGAAACAGGCACCTTTTTTGAGAAAAACTACAAAGGTAAATGAGAAAGCCCTCAAAGCCAGTTGCCTTGTTGCTGAACTTGTTGCTTAATCCAAAAAGTCCCCGAAGATAGCACAGAGACATTAATACTACCTGCCTGCAAAGCCACTGTCACCGAGATGTTCGGCCCTGATGTGGTTAAAGACATTGCTAAATAAGGGTGTCAACAATAATCGATGCAGCGATGCATCCCGATGCGGGGCATGGACGATTCGATTCGATGCGGGCAACAAGCTGAATCAATTCAGCGCATTTTAAAATATATAAGTACGTTCAAAAATCTTCCCTGCGCAATTCCGGTGATGCAATGGATTTGGTTTCCCCATTTGTATTATTATTCTCATGTTTCATTTTTTTACACACCGCATAACTCTGGTCAAGTTTCCCACCAACCTCGTAGAAGCCAAAATGTCTCCAGATGTCTGCTTTCAATGTCTTTCTCTGCTTCAGCCATTGTTATGTATGTCCTATTTCTCTGCTCTCTCGATTAGAGCTTAGTTCGGGCCTAAAAAATCCAGCCCGACCAGTCCCCGGCCCGCGTGTATTAAAGGAACACCATGCACGAACTCCACGATGTCCTGCTTAACACGAAGAGGTGCAGCCTTCGAAACAAATGATAATAACAATGTGTGACTAATATCATCTTTTAGGCCAGTACAGTTTTTAAAATGCCTGCTCAGCGTCAAGGTGCCAGTCTTTCTGCTCTCGTAAGAGAGCAACGCGCGCGCCATATTTGTTGCATTTGGCAAGGCCGACACAATTTTCTGTATGCATCTTCCACTATCAATTTAAATCCTTTCCACACATCACTCGTGGATTCTTGCCTTTTCAATCCCCCCGTCTTTAGTTTGCTTTTCGCCTCTTGGTGTTTTATATTGAAATTCGAAAAGGAAAGTAGTGCTCTCGCGGAGAGCACTAGAGCGCGAGGGGAAGATTAAAAGGAGGGCGGGGTCACGGCGTTCATGTGCGCAACCTATGCACTGGCTCAACTGCGACTCATGTTTGGGATTACCAAAGTGCCTTTTCTCTGTTTTTTTTTCCCAATTTATTTATTTTATAACAAATATTCCTTAGTTTAACATCCATACATCGTTTTAGTTTACAAATATATATTTATTTTAAAAAAGTTAGCGAGAGAGAAGTCCGGCCAGACCCGACCCTGACTGGACTACTTTTCCATTGGTCTGCATTATATTATTATTATTACATATATATTTTTGTATGTTTTTACTGTTCGATTATTTTTTTAGGAATAATAAAGCCTGTTGAGTAACTTCTGAGAATTTGAATTTGTGTGTTTGGTCATATATTATATGGCTATAATTTTTAAAAAATAAAACGTTTTTTCTATCCAGATGGAGGAGGCACACTTTAAATAGATTAAAGTGATATAGGTATCTTTGAGTGACGTTTGAGTAAAATTCAAGTACCTCGAGGCCGGGCCGAGTGTCCCCTTTTTTTCTGAAATCAAAATATGGTCACCCTAGATTTCATACAATTGCATATCAGCACCTTTCTCAAAGTGGAAGAGTGAAAATGTATCGGAGCAAAGCAGAAAATACAGTATATAGATATAAAAAGTTAAATTAAACTCACTGAAACAAATTACTGAAACATGACAAGCTTAAGAAGCGATTTTGTCCTGTAACATAAATACCTAAACATGCAGGGGCAGGTGAATTGTCACACACCGGATCAGATATTAAACAGGATAAGTTGCTCCCGGCAACTGACATTAAGCTCTTTTAATTTGGTGCCCTTTACCTCTGTAATTAGCCCCCTGTGAGGAGGGGAAAGAGGAAGTGAGCACAGGGAAGGGCAGACAGACATGAAGACATGAAAGACACATAAGCATTCAAGTTTACCACAGTCACCTTGCAAATTAATGACCACACGCAGCGTTTGTCATGACGATTCTCTAGCTCTGCTCGATTTAGTTCCCAAGACAGCAATCTGTTTTTGCTAGCTTTACCGTACCCTTTCCCATAAACAGGTTGCATTCCAATTCTGCAGGAAATATGACAACTGTATTATTTGCTGTCTTTTTTTCCCCCTCTCTTTTGGATTCCAATAATCATCCTGTGAGTAGAGCCCATTGAACAGCAATCTCTTACAGCCTCGGGCCTCATTCTAAAGCTGCTGACTAAGCAGCCCGAGGCGGAAACAGAGAGACAGGAACTGTTCAATTATAGAAAGAGCTCTGGGTATAAATCTACCTCTGTCTGCCTAAATAATGACTACCCATTCCATGTGTGTGTATGTGGGCTATAGAGTGAATACCATGAATACTTTAATTGTTAGTGACATAGTGCAAGGCGTGGGGATTTCCTTTTTTTAAATGATTCACTGACAGGCTAAACATCTTTATTTAGATGTAACTGTGGGAATAAATCAGTGTACCTGTGACAAAATTATTATTTAGTGGTCATAGGCAATTTTAAGACTCAAATGGTTTAAAATTTGTGACGCTTTAGACCACTTCTGAATATGAATTGAGAAAACAATCAAACAAACAAACAAACATACAAACTCATAATCACGCCTGCTTTGTCAGTTTGTATGACAGGCGGAAGTAAATTATTTGTATCTATATTGTATCGTTTTTTTGCATAAAATTAAATTTATATCTCTTTCATTGAGGAGTAAAAGAATCAGAGAATTCTTATGTTTTTCTTTAAAAATGGAAAATAGGTAAACAAGTTTTAAAATTACACAAAAAACTATTGAACATATAATAAAAGTTTTAAAAAATCTGTACTTTACTAAACAAAAAAATATACCTAAATACTTAAGTTTTTTTTCTCATTTTAAAATATGTGCATTAGAAAAATCAAATGAAAAATATACAAGATAACATTTGCTATTAAGAGACTCAAGAAAAGAGAATTCTGACATTTTTTTATTTGGTCAACAATGTCTCTATATTTGATAATCGATTAGTTGTCAATTAGCCAATTCATTGTGACAGTCCTAGTTGAAAGAAATAATGGCATTCTAAAGGAAACCATTACTACGTTGTGGCCCGCGACAAAGATGAGTTTGACACCCCTAATCCTGATTGCTTAATAGATAAGTACAAAATCCATTAAAACAGCCCAGATAATAACAGAACATCAGTGTGTCTTTAAAAAAATAGATATACGATGTTCCGAGCGAACAGCAACCACTAACCGAGTTGCTCACTTGCCTATTGTGTAGCAAAATGTGTATGCTTGTAATTGTCGCCTCAAGTGTCTTTGACACAATGAAGATAATAAGACGTTTCTGGCACTGAACGGCTAGCAATCACAGAAAATTAGTTTAAGTGTTGCAGAAACCTTTAACACTATTGACCAATGGTGGTGTTTACTGTACATTGCTCATCATTTACATTTTAACAAGGAGGTTGGTTAAACGACTTCCTAGCTCAAGAAATACTTAGCAATTAATTTAGCAGCAAATCTCTTTTTAACTAATTCATCATTCGACCGCTGCCAGAACTCCCAGTCAAATGGTTTGGACGTCTATCGCTGTCAATGGCAGCCAATGAATTAATTTACTAAAAACCATTACACATATTAAAAGAGAAGGAAAGTTGTTGATGTTTCCTTAGTTTCAGTTTTAGAAGTAGTAATACAGCGATCCCTCATTTTTCGCAGTTAATGGGGGCCAGAACCCGCCGCGATAAGTGGAAAACCAAGAAGTAGTGCCCCCTTCAACCAAAAAACAACTTTTAATCATCCAATTACGAGATAAATTCTTTGTCTTCATCCAGATTGCAACAGCTTTGTAAATTACTACTAAAAAACTTTTTTTTTTTTTTTTTTTTTGTCTTCAATGTATTTATCAAGATTTAGCATTGGAAAGAGATACATATAAGACATGTTTTTGCACTTTTTTTCCCGAAGTATAATTAAAAAAAAACCCCTACATAAATACAGGTATATATTTTAATAAATGGTTTTTAAGCACTTCAAATGTAATATTTATGATAAGTTTTAAACATGTTATTGTCCCACTGAATTATTTTCAAACAAGAATAAAGTCGAAAAAAGCTTGGCTTTATTCAATGCTTCATTGTGTGAGTCTACTCAAATCTGCTCAAGCTGCTCACTTACACACAATGAGTTGCCACAACAACTGTTTAACAAGTTAAACGATGCTGACGCATGCGACGCGTTGGAGTATGCGTCTCTGGCAAGATCAAACCTTTACTGTCTTTCAATCATTATTAACTTTAATAAGCAACTCCAGTGCACTGCCTGACCAGCAAAGAGCAGGGAGAGGGAGGGAGGGAGGTAGAGGGAGACTATACGATCGAAAAAAAAAAAAAAAAAATCCGCCATAGACTGAGGGCGCGAAGTTTGAAGTGCGAAGTAGCGAGGGATCACTGTATGCCAAAGTTACTGATTGGTCAATGTAAAACAATCCATTTCTAAAGCAACTCTGGTTCATCTGTCACCATCAATGGTAGCTAACGAGCACATATTCAACATCTTAATTGTTGAGTTAATTGTAGAAAATGTGACCAACAATGGTTCGAAATTCAAACAAGTCAATGAATGCTGGACACTTACAAAACTCATCTGTTTTAACACTATGGCTTGAAAATACATTGTTGGTTTTAGTCAGTAGTAAAAATTTTACAAGCACTTTACAAGCCTCCTTGTATGTAACTCGAATGTTTAACAAAGTCGGAGTGCACAGTTTAAAAATAAAAGAAAATTGTGGGTATTCGTATTATCTGTTGCTTGACTCCCAAAGGAACAAAGTTTAAAGGATGAGGCCTACACATGTGAAAGTCTGGCTCCGTACAGTAGCGTGAAGACTTACGAGTAATAAGCTCGGGAGTGAAGGGAAGGTATGGAGGTTGCGGTGTGTGAGTAGTGGGGGTGTTACAGGAGCCTTGGCAGAGATGGGAGTGATTACGACCTTGTGATGAAGAAGGGAATGCAAAGGGAGGGCTGAGAGATGGAGCGGGTGAAGCCACACACATTTACAGACTCGACCTCCTACACTGACATTAGTTTCCATCCCCACTCATGTGTTTATACCTGTTGCTATACAGCAGCACACATCTTTACTTAATGGAATCTGCTGGAGGCTGATGATTATGCACCACTGACTGCATATAGCACTTGCAGATTGTTAACTTGCATTCATGGTACAGAAGTCACACACTAATGAAATAGCGGACAGTGATGTGATGCCATATTAATAAGAGTGGTACAATCTGGAGACTTCTATTTTTAAAGTCACATAAGTTGAATCCTTGAGAAATAATAAGGAGTGAGTGGGGAGAGCTGCGAGTGTGTTTAGAGGTCAGGCTACATTCCACCAATCATATGAACTCTTCTGGAATGGAGCCATGTCTTACATGTGAAAGCTATCAGTGATGGTGGACGTTTCCCCACACAAATACAAAGATACAAACTGGAAATCTAGATGGACAAAATACTGTGTCTTGAATAAGAGTGCATGAAAAACTGAAACTTGAATTTCACTAACATTAGAAACAGATGTCACAGACTTAGGGCCGGGCAATTTTATGATCGAAGATTGTAAAACATTTTTAGATCGATCTCCATGATCAGCCATGTCGTAACAGGCTAATTTTGCAGATTTTGAACCATCCCTAAAAAAAGTTCAATTTTGATGTTTTTTAAGTGGGTAAATTATAAAGCTAAACCCACATGACAATGAAAAGCTTAATACTAATATACAATGGAAGTTACTTTTCAAACTACCACTTAAAATTAGGGCTGTCAAAATTATCGCGTTAACGGGCGGTAATTAATTTTTTAAATTAATCATGGTAAAATATTTGACACATTTAACGCACATGCCCCGCTCAAACAGATTAAAATGACAGCACAGTGTCATGTCCATTTGTTACTTGTGTATTTGGTGTTTTGTCACCCTCTGCTGGCACTTGGGTGCAACTGATTTTATGGGTTTCAGCACCATGAGCATTGTGTAATCATTGACATCAACAATGGCGAGCTACTAGTTTATTTTTTGTTAGAAATTTTTACAAATTTTATTAAAACGAAAACATTAAGAGGGGTTTTAATATAAAATGTGTATACCTTGTACTAACATTTATCTTTAAGAACTACTAGTCTTTCTATCCAAGGATCGCTTTAACAGAATGTTCATAATGTTAATGCCATCTTGTTGATTTATTGTTATAATAAACAAATACAGTACTTATGTACAGTATGTTGAATGTATACAGTATATCCGTCTTGTGTCTTATCTTTCCATTCCAACAATAATTTACAGAAAAATATGGCATATTTTATAGATGGTGAGAATTGCAATTAATTATGATTAATTAATTTTTAAGCCGTGATTAACTTGATAAAAAATTGTAATCGTTTGACAGCCCTACTTAAAATACAACAACATAAAAAGGTTTAGTTAAAAAAAAAATCATGAAAGGAATCGAGATTGAATGATACAGGGGCGTCTATTTTTTGGGTGGTTTGGGGCAGATTGCCTCTCCTTAGACTTGATGCCATCTAACCTTTATTTTTCAATATAAACTGTATGTAAATTTGACCTATGACTTTTCAATATGATGAAAACTACACAAAGCAATCAGTAAAAGGCACCAAAAGTGCTGTTAAGGGAAAGAAGCCTGCTGATTTTTGTTTTCCAAAGCACAGGACTGAGCCTTTCCACAAAATTACCAAAACCTGGTCAAAAACACTCAAACACCCCCCTTTTTTTACGCCGTTATACTTCTTTGTTGCAATGCTCTTTTCAGCTCAAACGAGAGTATAATCATTTAGACAAGAATAAACCTGTTTATCCAAACAGGTGGCATGTTTATGTACATATTCACTTGTCAGTCTGCCAAACAACAAGGTGTGGACTAAAAGTGATGCAGATGTTCTGCTTGCTGGAGCAATTAAATCACAACCAAATCCCGCAGCTTGCAATACTCTAAATTACATGTTGCCTCAATAGCTAGCGTGAATGATGAAAATGAATCCTGCGAAAATAATATTCTTGTCCCCCCCCCCCCCTCACTTTCTACCGCAAGCCCTTTGTACAATAATGTGATACTAAAACACGTCATTCTGCACACCTACTAAGAACCAGACATGCATAACCTTGTATTTCTTGATTGTAATTGCCTACTAAGATTGTTTTATAGCCGGAAATTGTTTTGCCGCCCTGAAGCCAATAGATGAGGGCACTTCATTTTAAAATATGAAAACAAACACAGAGAATATAATGGAATAACAAATGGTTTTGGGACTTTGTAAAAAATGATATTTCAGATACAATCATCACATCATCTATCCCGTTGGTTCTCAAACATTAAATAGCGAGTATCACCCTAAATAACAAACATTAACTCATTGGCTCCCATTGATGGCATTAGATGTCAGATCTCTTTTGAGTGGAAATACCTCCCAGTCAAATTGGATTGGACCTCTAACAGTGGCACTGGAACATGAGCATTATCTGCCGTTTCTCTCAGTTCAAATGAATTGGATGTCTATCGCTGTCAACGGTAGGTTATTAGTTAAAATATGTCAGTTTAGTAGACAATCATGTTAGGTAAAAGAGGTTTTAGTTAATTTTATGAGCCACAGTTTAAGTATTAACACTGCACTTTGACAAAAAAAAAAAAGATAATATACTGAAGGAATTGAAGTATATGGTACTACACCTACAAGTTGTTTCTAAATGATAATAATTCATTTGAAAAAAAAAAAAAGTATACTTTTTTGTAATTTAAGTTAAATAGAACTGAACTTTACTCGATTAGTGCACTTTAGTGGATTATAAAAGGTTATTTGAACATTTAATTAAGTCAAGCTTTTGCGTACCATTAGAAGGAGTCCGCGTACCACCGGTGGTACTCGTACCACACGTTGAAAACCACTGATCTATTCAATACCGTGCTGCTCCAGCATTGAATGTTTCAGCTTGCTAACACAATGTAAGATTGAAGAATGTTAAAAAAAAAAAATCACAGAAACTGCTTAATTTGGAATTAATAAATACAGTGATCCCTTGCTACTTCGCACTTCAAACTTTGTGCCTTCAGTCTGCGGATTTTTTTTTAAAATTCACTCTCTCACGACCTCTCCCTACCCGTTGTTGGTCAGGCAGTGAGTGCACTGGAGTTGCTTATTACAGTTAACTGACTGACAGACGTTTATGACTGATGTTGCCAGAGAACCGAGCTTCAAAGCGCAACATGCATCAATCATCGTTTAACTTGTTAAACAGTTGCTGTGGCAACCTATTGTGTGTAAGTGAGCAGCTTTGGATTTGAGTGGCCTCACTCAATGAAGCATTTAATAATGTTAAAAATATGTTTAAAACTTATCATAATTATTACATTTGAAATGCCTAAAAACCATTCATCATATATATAAATATTAGGGGTGTCAAACTATTAAAATTTTTAATCGAGTTAATTACAGCTTAAAAATTAATTAATCTTAATTAATCGCAATTAATCAAACCATCTATAAAATATGCCATATTTTTCTGTAAATTATTGTTGGAATGGAAATATAAGACACAAGATGGATATATACATTCAACATACGGTACATAAGTACTGTATTTCTTTATTATGACAATAAATCAACAAGATGGCATTAACATTATTAAAATTCTGTTAAAGCGATCCATGGATAGAAAGACTTGTAGTTCTTAAAAGATAAATGTTAGTACAAGTTATAGAAATTTTATATTAAAACCCCTCTTCATGTTTTCGTTTTAATAAAATTTGTAAAATTTTCAATCAAAAAATAAACTAGTAGCCCGCCATTGTTGATGTCAATAATTACTTACACAATGCTCATGGGTGCTGAAGCCTATAAAATCAGTCGCACTCAAGCGCCAGCAGAGGGCGGCAAAACTCCGAAAAACACAACAAGTACACCTTTCACTGTGCTGTCATTTTAATCTGTTTGAGCGGGGCATTTGTGTGTTAACATTGAACACACATACAAAAAAACAAACAAACAAACATTTTTTACCTACGCTACGTCACGGTTTTTTGCTTATCATGGTGGGTTCTAGTTCCCATTAACTGTGAAAACGAGGGATCACTGTATGAGTGAACTGTTCTTTTCCATTACTGGAACGAGACTCACTTTGCATAGTATTCAACATAAAAAATAATAAATGCAAAGTGCGTATCTCGACTGCTGTAAATAACACACTTCTGTTCTATGAATCTTTACCTTTTAAAGATCAAGCGTGCAGCGCAAAAATGCCAACAGCTACGACTGTGATTTTGAGAGTTTTCTACTTGTTGTACTGCATGTAATTTTTCAATAGACAAAGACTGTTGTGTTTGAGGGAAAGTTTCCCTCGACTTGACTATGTGTCTTTATTTGCTGTGGTGGATGCATTTGTAAACAGCTGTGCTCAGCGGAATGAAGCTGATGCGCTCTGTTGAATATTTTATCTCCTGTAGCACAGACAAACACAAAGATGAACAAAAACAAAGTGAAAAACCAAGTTAACTGTATCAACAAAGTCAGAGGAACATTTGTTTTATTGTTAAAACTTGTATGAACTGAACTGACTGCATGGCTGATGACGTCATGGGTTTCAGTTACATCCTGATGTAGTTTTAAGACAATGAAAACTGACAAAGGAAAGTGAAAAACGAGTTGCAAAACGACGATTTTAAAAATGTGAGTAGTGGTGCCTATCACGTCTAGAGCTATGATCACATCCAGAAGGCAAACATCTGGCAAGCAGACCCAGACAGGCTATTAAACGACTTCAATAGTCAAGAGATCAATTTGTACTGCACTCTAGGTTGTAATGTCCGCAGAAAAGATGTCAGGCTATAATTCAATAGACCAAAATTACTGAAACTGAGAGAAAATATAAAGTTTGTCTCTGCTTGATTCCACTCACCTGGAAAGATGAATCATCCACAAAATATTGTAGTGTGCCTGTGGGGATTTGGGTCTGTTCATGCAGAACAATGTTCTCACATCAACTACAATGATATAGATATCAATGTTGGACAACAGGGCCAGCTGACTCAGTCTTTGTTCTAGCTAATTCTAAAGGTGTGGGATGGTGTCCTCGTTAGCCACTCACCAAATATACAACCATAAATTTGTGAAAAAAGGCCTATCACAAACTGTTCCCACAAAGTCAGAAGCGTTCAATTGTCCAAATTGATAAGTAATGTCTGGTTGATGAACTAATTGATTGTAAGTAATTCCCAAGATGTTTGTCCAGACAAAGGCATGCAAGCAGAAAATTGGCAACTTGAACTAACCATCCATCAACCTGTCTATTGTACACACTGGACTGGATACGCATTAACATTTACACCTATGGACAATAGAGAATATTTAATTGACCTAAGATTCATGTTTTTTTTAATGTGTGAGGAAATGGAGAAGATGCAAACTTGGCACAGGAAGGCTATAGCTAAAAGTTAAACCAGAATCTCAGAACATTAAGACAGACACACTACCTACTTACCTACAAGCAGGGTTGTTTTTCGAAAGCCCTTTTAATTTTTGTCTTCGTCCTAGTCTTTTGGATGATGGTACTGATTAGCCTTAGTCATATTTTAGTAATCTCAAAATGTGTTCGTCTTCGTCTAGTTTTTGTTGATGAAAACTCAAGACTAATTTTGTCTAGTTTTAGTCGACGTTTACAAAAAATGTATTCGTCTGTAAAATTAAAAGGTATCCAATTATTTCGAATGACCATTAACAGATGAGCACATATTGTCACGTCTAAAAGGACAACGTCAACTTGGCGATTAAAAGGAGAACAGTACATCATTTTCAATTAAATATAAACACCTGGACGCCACAAACCGTATGTAAAAAAGGTTGTCCGAGTGTTTAAGAGGACACTCGCCGTTAGCATTAGGCTAACGCAAAAGTGAATGCAATGCTAATGCTCAGAGTTCATCACACAGCAGCACAGACCTTTAAAGGCTAAAGCAACATTGCATATTCTCTTTGGCCAAGATATGAAAAAAAAAAAAAAAACCTACACTGAAAAAAATATTTGGTGGATTTATTTGATAAAATCATTGTAACAATTTGCACTTACTTTTATGAAGTAAATTTTACTGCTTGTAGTATAATTTACTTCATAAAAGTACACTGAAAAAAAATATTTGGTTTTACTAATAAGTTAGCAAAAATGCAAGAAATGTTAAAAACTCAAATTGGTAAATGGTGTTATACTTGTATAGCGCTTTTCCAACTTAAGGCGCTCAAAGCGCTTTACACTACATCGTCATCTACCTACTGGTGATGCAGCACCAGGAGCAATGTGGGGTTCAGTATCTTGCTCAAGGATACTTACGCGAGTTCATCAGGGCACAGGATCGAACCCACAACCTCTGGGTTGGGGGACAACTACTCTACCAAATCATTTTCGTGAACCAAAATAAATGAGACCATTATGTTATTTTTTTTTTAAATCCTGCACCTGACAAACAGCATAATTTATGAAAACTAAAATTAATAACGAACAAACTAACCTAATAATTTAAAGAAAGAAGAAAAACAATTAATTAGTAGCTAATCCACTCTAAAAATTAATTAAAACTAAAATAAAATAAAATAAAATAAATTAAATAAAAAATATCTATGGTGAAAAATCCCAAACTATTAAAAACTTGAACGAATTTGATCTGTTGTAATTTTTTTTCTACCTTTGAGTTAGTTGACAACCTGAAAATTCAGACTTTTCTGTATTTGAGTTTCTATTACTACCTGTAGCCCTACAATTCACATTTTACTCATGTAGTCGGTGAAAACACTTATTCCAAGTGTTAAAACTGAAGGATGTCCCTTCTTGTCCCATCACTATTGAGCTCGTGGCTAGTCCTGACACATTTAGGATAGATGTTTCCCTTAAGGTCTCCACTCCGTGCAATCAGTTCAAACCAACAGGGCACTTCAAGTCCATTGGTTCCCTTCACCTGTCACAATATGACTGCGGCACTAACATCTAGTGGCCCATGAAGTCGAAAGGAGGTCGAGCATTACGCTTGCATTTTTAATGTGCCCTTTGCAACATATTGCTTTTATCCATTACAGAAGCCAGGACGTGCTCGCCCTTTTGTTTCATCCAACTATAGACATCCATGAGTCTTCAGTGAACCTAACATGCATATCTGTAGTACCCGAAGAAAGCCCACGCACGCAAGAGGAAAACAATGTTGAGATTCAAACCGTGAATCTCAGAATTGTGAGGCAGATGTGGTAACCAGTAGCTAGTACACAGATGGCAGTTACTGGTGGAAGCTTTATGACCTAGACATATTAATCCGAGTCCAGACAAGTTGCAAATGCCTATAGACAATGATGCGATCTCATGTGAGGAATGTAAAAGCTGAAGCTTAATGCCATTTGAGTGTAATCCAAGTAAATACGTACACACATTGGAAGATGAGCAAACAATAAAACATTAATTGCAAGCACACATCCGAATATAAATTTATCAGGGATGTACACAGATTATAATCAACGTGTAAAGATTTTTAATTCATTGGCTTCCAATGGCACTGAAACATTATATTATTTTGATTAAATCAATTATTTTTTTATATTTACTGGTATCTTACATGGACGTCACACAGTTTAATTTTACATCCGAAATTGAGTTGGGCATCCACGATTATACAACAATTAATCTTTCTAGCAAATTAAAATATTGAATTATGGACAATTCTAATAGTCAGTTAATAATTAAGCGACATTGTTGACAGAAAAATGCCCAAATAATCTTTTTGAGCCTCTTAATAGTAATATCCACATTTTTAAAACTAATTGATTCCTTTTTACTTTTTTTTCTTCAATTTAACAAAACAAAACAAAACAAAACAAAACAAAACAAAACAAAACAAAACAAAACAAAACAAAACAAAACAAAACAAAACAAAACAAAACAAAACAAAACAAAACAAAACAAAACAAAACAAAACAAAACAAGCAGTTTTACTAGTGGAATAATATGTTTGATACATTATTGACATTAAAATTGCTCAAGTCAACTTTTTATTTTTTAAAAGTTGTATTGCCTTTTTTTCTTAAATTGTATTAATTTGCTGCCTTTTTTTTTCAAATTAAAAAAAAAAAAAAAAAGAAAACTATTAAAATAGTTTATTAATCTTTAAAGCAACACAACGTAACTTTTCAGTTTGGGTCGATTTTAGCGACGCCGGTGGACAAAAGCGGTAGTGTTTTGCCTCAAGGAAGACTGCGTTTCCCATGAGGACCAGCGCACACCGGCGCAGTGTCGTAAAATCATCAGTCAATCTATCAATCAAAAAGCAATCTCCCGGTCGCCTGCAGATGGATTAAACAACATTTCTATTTCCAAAAGCTGTGTGAAGGATGAATACCAATAAGGTAATGAATCCAGTTGTGGCTAAATAATAGCAAATGACTGTTAGCAACCGTGTGATTTAGTGTGGCTAACCCCACCCGTTCCACCCGAACTCTGACGTTTTTGGTTGGTGGGGGTCACGCCAGCGAATGAAAGACGTGCCAATTTTTATTCTGTATGTCTTGGTAACCTCTCTTTTTTTCCTCCTCTGACAAAACTTTTTGTCTCTTTTGTAGCTCAGCCATCTTTGCGGAATTCGCGCATTAGCATTCTCATCGACTTCCATCTTTATATGAATGGGGAAAGGAGAAGTGACTTATGCCGTAAGGCACATTTGCAGTTTTTTGTGTGTGGCAGGGTTCCTGCCACCCTCCTCAAAGGTAATTAGTGCCGGTGAAAGCGATACAGACCTCCTCAAGATATAAAAGAGATGTCATTCAACAAGTTGTCAGCTGACATATTATTACAAATGTTATGATAATATTTTATAATGGTTGAAAAGTTACCTAGTGTTGCTTGAAAATAATTAATTGACCTAAAATTGCCCACATTACCTCTTGATAGTAAATATTCTGTCATTTTTTTTATTTTTGCCCCCCCACCCATTTTTAAACAGTAAATATTTTTTAAATAAATAAAAGTAATAATAATTTAAAAACAAAAAAAGCAGTAAATATAGTACTTCGTTATTTCTTAATTGACCCCCCCCCCCAAAAAAAACAAACAAACAAACAAACAAAAAAACAGTCAATATTCTATAATATCAGACGCTGCCAGCCTCTTAAGTCAAAATAGATTGGACGCCTTTTGCCTTCAAGGACAGCAAATGAGTTAAAACTTGAGTGTAGAACATTATCTATCCTCTTACCTGGCAGGTCACAACCAAGGACCTCCATCCTCATGCCAATTCCAGCAGGGGACCACCTCTCGGGAAATACTCGGATGTATTGAGTCATTATCTCTTCAAAGCGCCGCACCTCGGGTGTATCATAATGGCTGTTGCCCTCAAAAATCTGACGGAAAGAATCAAAGACAAGTTCACATTACATTTCATCTATATGAATTAATTTCATAATGATGAGTCAAAATGATATCTGATGTTTTCCCGTTTTAGGGATTTTGCATGAAGGAAATATGGAAAAACACTTCTGCTATTCTGTGTCGAGGACAGTCAACAAGGAAATCTGCCTCAGCTGACAACAGACGCTTATTTGACTGTCATCTGCTACAGTCAGGATTCTTCTGCTATTTGCTATCAAAGAGCTTGTCTATAGATTCACAGCTATTTTGAAGAGTGCAGGTAAAACTGTCATGAGAAATAAAACAGAAAATATAGCAGACATTCCACTCAAGTCACGTGGTCCCGAGGATGACTATTGATTCACTATAAAGCGCGACATGTGCCATAAAAATAACAACAGAGAGACTCAGTCCTTTGATTGTCAAGGTGCAAAGTGGATCGACAGTAACACATCACTCAGAAAATGTAGGAAAAGTGCAATATTAGCTTGATGAATTGATCTCTATCTTCCGTCCTCTCCATATCCATAATGAAAAATTAAAAACATGCAACGGATTTCCCAGGTCGCTCATTTAAAAAGACAGAGAGATGAGAGAAAACAGCAGAAAATCCAGACACTCAGTAGTACTATTACAGCTCTTAAAGACCTTGTCTCACAGCGCCTTCCGCTGCCAGCAGTGTTGAGTGGTGATGCAGGACAGACAATTTTTAATTACACCCATGAGAGCCGAGTCGGGGATGAGTGAACGAGAGGATGAAAGACAGACAAAAACAGAACCAGAGAGAGTGCAGAAGACTCAATATGGAGCCCCGTGATTAAATTGAATTATTAAGGCTGTAATATATATCATTTTCCAAGAATGAAATAGCTAGAAGAGAGAGGGTTTGAAAGTTCTCGAGAAGAAAACTGTCAGATGTCAGTTTGTAGTCCCCCCACGAATCGCTTAGTAGTAAAACCGGGTTCATTCAGCGGGATTATTGTTGTGACAGACCAATAAGCCCTGTTTAAAGATGATCAGTCTACAAGAGTGCTTAAAGCTTACGGCAGACTAATAGCTGGTGATGAACTCTACCTTTGCAAAGCCTGTCTTACTGTCCGCGATGTACGTCCAATCCTTTCCATTCAAACTGTGAGCCAGTTTGTACTTCCGGACAAAAGCTCGGTTCTCAGCGCTGGTGCTGCCTTCTAGACCTCTTGCCCCCTGGGTGATGACCCCACGCACCAGTTTGGGCACGCCGAGATCCACCTACAACACATATATTGTTAGTTTATATTTTACTGCACAGCAGCTTGATGTATATCAGTATAGTGCCTTTCATGTTTGTGCTGGTGCATCTCAATGAATTAAACTGTAAAAAAAATGAAGTAAAAACTTCCGATTAGGCATTCTATCTAAAGATTTTGAGTAGACATTACTTAAATTCTTCAGTTCGCTCAACTCAATGGCTGCCATTAACGACGATAGACGTCCAATACATTTGAACATCCCAAAAACTTAAAGTGATCCTCTACCTTAAGTACATGTAGGCTCTAATTAACCACAATTGTTCTCTTGTACTAAAATATGTTGTTAGAAACACATAAAATGTTAAATCAATGGCAATATTTTATAATATTTAGTACACATTTTGACCGATAGTTAGCGCCATGTTTTGCGGGCTCGCAGTGATGACGTAAATGGGATGTTTCCAAATGTGTATACAACAATTGCGTATTGCTGCCTAAACTCGCGAAGTAAAATGCCACGATGTGCTGCGTTTGGATGCAATTTCCAGTCAAATCGTAACAAGTGGAGTGACGTGAGTGGTCAAGGTGGAATTATTATTTTTAGTGAATAAATGTGCATAAGTGGAAGCTTCTCCACTTTTTGGTATCCTACCTACCACGCGTTACAACTGGCGCCCGGACATTTTTCCTGGATCCTCAGTCAAGTAAGGGATCCGTCTAATTTCTGGATCCGACGGTCCCACCACGGCGGCAATATTGGTTTCGGATCTGTCTACTTTCTGGGTTTGTCGGTCCCACAGCGGCTTTTCGGATCAGTCTATTTTGTGGATTCGACGGCCTGATCGCGGTTGCAACATTGCCATGAGATCAGTCTAATTCCTGAATCTTCGAGTGAGTGAAAAAACGTGGATTTGGATTACTATTGCTATATTTTTTGTTGACTATTCTTCGTGGGAGTTTTCCCCAAATCATACCAAATAATTAAAGCACTATGGCACGCTACAGTGACGACAGTGACTCTGACATGGACCTTACTTTTATGTTGGAGTTCGTCTGGGAACGCGTGTGTGCGTACCGCTGACCACCCGAGTGACGAGTGGTCAAGTTGAAATTTTTTTTTTTTTTTCGTGAATAAATGTGCATAAGTGGAAGCTTCTCCCCTTTTTGCTACTTTTATGCATGTATCCTACCTACCACGCGTTACAATGTACAAGACATGGATTACACTCGATTCCAGGATTTGTTCCCATCAAACTGTTGGCTTGTACTGTATGTAAAGCATACGACAGCTCTGGACACTAACACTCTACATAATTATACTGGGATAAGTTTGAAAATGCAATATCTTACCTTGAAGATCTGCCAACAAAAAACAGAGTTCTCTACAGCATACACTCTCTCGCTCCGTTGCCAATGAGACGTACTTGCAGCGATTACATCACCAGTTTTGCCCAATTCTTCTCTTATAAGGTACTGTATTTCCTGTTCTCATTTTGCCTTTGCTGCTCGTCTTGTGAACGACCGACAGTGCTGTCCTGCTCTTCACTTTTCCGATCTGGTTCAAATTGGAAGGGCAGAACTGACGACATGTTGGGGTAGCTAAGAGTGACACGCTGGAAGTTCGGCCCGGTGACGTCACCCACTGCGACGCAACAAGAATGGCGACCTATCACTTAAAATAATTTTAGAAATTTTATTAAAACGAAAACATTAAGAGAGGTTTTAATATCAAATTATTATAACTCTTACTAATATTTATCTTTTAAGAATTACTTGTATTAAAGATCGAGGATCACTTTAAAGACAACTATTCAAGGATCTTAACATGGGAAGTTACTGTATTTTTTGGACTATAAGTTGGACCTGAGTATAAGTCACACCAGCCAAAAATGTGCAATGACAAAGAAAAAAACATACACTTTAAATCGCACTGGGGTATAAGTCGCATTTGGAGGGTAATTTATTTGATAAAATCCAACACCAAGAACAGGCATGTCTTCTTGATAGGCAATTTAAAATAAAAATAAGAATAGAAGAGAGAAAAACAGGCTGAAAAGGTGTGCTAACGTTACATTTCGCAAAAACAACGAACTGAGAACGTGCTCGGTAGTTAACATAATATACAGTGTGTCACAAAAGTGATTACACCCCTATAAAAAAATGTACATCCCTTAATGTCCAAATCGAGTACTGCTGGTCATTTTCCCTCCAAAATGTCATGTGACTCGTTACAGGAGTGCTGTCAGCATTGCTGTAGAGATTGAAGAGGTAAGGGGTCAGCCTGTTAGTGCTCAGACCATACCCGCCCGTCTCATCTGACCATAGGACCAGTAATCCATGTGCTTTGTTGACATGTCTTCAGCAAAGTGTCTGCGGGCTTTCTTGTGTACCGTCTTCAGAAGAGGCTTCCTCCTGGGGTGACAGCCATGCACACCAATTTGATGTAGAGTGCGGCGTATGGTCTGAGCACTAAAAGGCTGGCCCCCCACCTCTTCAATCTCTGCAGCAATGTTGACAGCACTCCTGTAATGAGTCACATGACATTTTGGAGGGAAAATGACAAGCAGCACTTTGGATATTTAGGGATGTACGTTTTTTTCATAGGGGTGTACTCACTTTTGTTGCCAGGGGTTTAGATATTATTGGCTATATTTTGAGTTATTTTGAGGGGAAAATAAATTAACCCTATTATATAAGCTGCACACAGACTACTTTGTATTGTGTCAAAGTGTCATTTTGTCGGTGTTGTCCCATGAAAAGATATACTTAAATATCTGTAGAAATGCGAGGGGTGTACTCACTTTTGTGATACCCTGTAGCTAACAAAATTTATTCAAAAAACTATAGCATAGAGAATATGCTAACAAGTTTACCAAACCATCATTGTCAAATGTTTCCTTCATTTCAGTAAGAGTGACCTCCGCATTTCACCACTCCCTCACAAGTTTCTCGCTAACTCCAAACTTTCTTTTTGCTGCTCGATTACCATTTTCGGCTGTATATTTCACTACTTGCAGGTTGTAATCTGCAGAATATGATTTTCTTTTCGGTGCCATTTTGCTCAGCCCTTCTTACTTGTTTTTATTGTTTTTTAAAATTACCACTAATGTTGAAACACAGGCCTTGAGGGCACTCTGGCGGTTTGGTGTGAAAAGAGCATGTGAAATGATATAATATTGTGTTAATAATTTCACACATAAATCACTCCAGAGAATAAGTCGCACCCCCAGCCAAACTATGGAAAAAAAAACACGTGACTTATAGTCCGAAAAATACGGTACCATTATCAAAATTAATGTACTGTAGATGTATGTACATTTATTTAGATTAGGTAAGAATCGATCTTCTCCATTTCATGATTTTTTTTTAAAGTATGACTTTATACTGAAAAACCATGTACTGGCTTGCTTTATTAAATTTAATCTTTCTCATGAGAATGATCTCTGCCAGCCCTCCTAGTCGTCTGCAAAGTACCTGCAGCCATTCTTCTCCAGCAATGGGCTGTGTTGGGTTGGGGAACCAGCCTGAGCGACTTGCCACTAGTCTGGCTGCGCCCATGGAGCCGTGAATGTCCCTCATGGACGACGCTGATATTTGTGAATCTGCTAATAATCCGGACAGCATGCCTTGGAGATCTGAGCAAGGAGCATCTGAACAAAGGAGAAAACCATGGGAATATTATACTGTAAGTTATCCATAATAAACAAAGGTTCACAAAAACAACAAAAAATGTCTTTTTTTTCCCTTAACTAAAGTAACCACATTTAAACGTATTTAAGTACTTCTGTACCTGCTCTTTTTTAAATTGTCTTTTAAAATGAGCACCCCTGAGAATGTACTGTATGTATGCTTAACATATTGTCATGTCATTGCGTTAAAAAGATGTTAATATTTTAAAAGGTTATAATTTCATTAGAAAGTTACGTGACTTTATACTTGCCAAAAACGTAAAATTTCATTGTGCAAAGTATTTTGGGTAAAAATTAACTAAGTGAGATAGCTTCTTTTCAAATGATACATTGTCTGCTTTCCAATGACACAAGAGCATTTGTCTTCAATAAATGATCATTTTTCTGCCAAGTAGCACCTCATAAACTCGACATATTTGACCCCTTTTACACTTAAGCTTTGCAAACATTCGTATTTGCAAATAGTTGTATGAAGATTGTTATTTGTTTATTGAACTTTGTAAAAGTGTTTTATTGCTATGACTGTGGCTTACTGTACATGCTATGTGTACAATCAAGCCAACTATGCATTCGAACACCAACTTTGCAATATAGTATTACAGTGGCACTGCTACATACGAAGTTAATTCTTTCCAGGACCTTGCTTGTAAGTCGAAATGGTCCTATTTCGAGCAGGTTTTTCACATAAGAATTAGGGCTGTCAAAATGATCGCGTTAACGCGCGGTAATTAATTTTTAAAATTAATCACGTTAAAATATTTGACGCAATTAACGCACATGTCCCGCTCAGACAGTATTCTGCCTTTTGGTAAGCTTTACAGCAAGGCTTATTGTGCTGTCTAACAGCGAACTCTTGTGGTCGCTTTGCGACATGGTTTATTTTTTTCTTGCCAGTTCAATATGGCTGCACGACGTCTCGGGCTGACGCCCACGTTGTAATGTTGTGCTTATATGATCCTTGGACAAGATTTGTCCGTAAGTATGGTTGTTGTAAAGAATGTACATATTATGTTAGTAAGCAAAATGTTCTATTTTTTGTATGAGACGCTCTTTGTTTATGTTTAGTGAACCTGTATAGCGTGCTAAGCTAACGTTGTTGCTAATGCAATGCTTGTGTACTTTTTTTTTTGTAGTTTTATGACGGTCTGAAGAGGACAATGGTTTGAGGCTATTTTATTAATAAATCAGATGAAAAAGGAAGAAGTCTGATTATTAAGGCATCGTTCACTAGCTGTCTAGCTTTGGAAAAAGTAGACGCTTCGGAGTGAGGACAGCATAGACAGATTTAAATGACAGTAGAGTGAAATGCCCACTACAGTCCTTATGTACCGTATGTTGAATGTACAGTGGGGAGAACAAGTATTTGATACACTGCCAATGGGTTTTCCCATTGGCAGTGTATCAAATACTTGTTCTCCCCACTGTATATATCCATCTTGTGTAGTTTCTTTCCATTCCAACAATTTATTTTACAGAATATATATATGATTTACAGAAAAATATGGCATATTTTATAGATGGTTTGAATTGCGATTAATTGCGATTAATTACAATTAATTAATTTTAAAGCTGTAATTAACTCGATTAAAAATTTTAATCGTTTGACAGCCCTAATAAGAATACATTATAATTCCATTAATTCGTTCCACAGCCCAAAAAGCTACACTAAATCCTTAATAAATACTGCTGGTAATATTACAAATGACAATTAAACATAGCAAAACAAATAAATTACAAATAAAAATTGGAATTAATTGGACATCTACCGTTATAAAAAAGTGAAATACCGTATTGGCCCGAATATAAGACGGTGTTTTTTGCATTAAAACAAGACTGAAAAAGTAGGAGTCGTCTTATATTTGGGGTCTAGACATTATACCCATTCACGACGCTAGATGGCGCCAGATATCATTGAAGCGAAAGCTGAACTTGAGGAGTAATGTTCTGTCATGATAGCTCTCAGCCACTCTCAAGTTTAACCAGTTTGCATTATTTTATTGCAATGTTTTTTCTTATTCAGACTTGTTTCAAGACTACAGTTACAGTTAGACCTCACTTTGATGGTTAATGCAGTTATTGCAATTTTGTTGTTCTATCACAATAGATTGGTTTGTTTACATTTCAAAAACCAGAAGCCATTCATTTACGAATGTGACTGCACTTTAGTTTACATATTTAAATGTTCAGATATTAAGATTTGAATGAGGCAAAACAACATACTTTTTCTCTCGAATATATTGATATAATCATTTGTTTCAGATGTATTGTCATTATTTTCTGTATAAAAATTAATTTGGTGTTCAAAAAGTCTTTTTTCAAACTTGAGTCTTGAAAAAGAAGGGGTCGTCTTATATTCAGGGCCATCTTATATTCGGGCCAATACGGTAATATAATAATAATAATTCCTGGAATAATGTAATGAATCGGGTTCTAATGTGGCGTTCGTGTTTTGCGTGCTGAACATGAACGCATCACGTGGCTGACGTGACGGAGTGAGAAAAGTGCGGTGGAGGGATTTTACTTTCTTTTTTAATTTTTTGTTGTTGGTGTCAACTGCGGTGGACAGTTGGCGTGCTGTGTTGCACAAGTTCTGAAATAAATGATTAAAAACCTGACGAAGCTGGCGTTTCTTTGGCGATGTTACCACAATAAGAATTGACACCTTAACTTGCGAACAGAGGTTAGAGGAGGACCGTCGGGATTGTATTGTCGAGCAAGTTCACGGATGCGAACACCACACTCATATCTTTCTATCATTTCCATCTTCATTTCAATGGTAAGCGTCACCTTTTTCCTTTTGTCACCACCTGCAGTTACCTTCTTGGAACCTGTGTTGATTTCTCTCACAAGAAAATCTGCCGTGCGGCCGTCTTTCGGGAAAACAAAGAAACTGCGGCACTGTCATACTGTACATCGTCGTCGGATGTAGAAACAAACGGCCAGTAAAATTTTACGTCGGATGTCGAAAAGATCGTGTGTCGGAGCGATCATATGTTGAGGTACCATATTTTTGTGCATCTAAAGAAAATTGTGTTGTTTTTTTTTTGCCATTATCAATAAGAGCTCAATAAACACAAGAAAAGCTTGCTTTGTCTACATAGTGTTTCTTCATTGCCTCACTAGCTTCACATAGTCCACGTGTTGTGAGGACAGCACACTTATTTTTCTAATGCAAGACAAAGTCAGGCTTGTTTTGATCCTTATTGGCTTTGTTCTTCGGTAATTACTAACAAAATGCTCTGGTTGCAGCCCGCATCGCATGGAATGTCAGATTGGATGGAGTCCAGCGCCGCCCGGCCTTCTAAAGGCTAGGAGGTATCGATAGAGCTGACAGATGGATGTGGGCTTGATCTTGGAGGGAAAATTCTTGTGTGATTTTTCTTTTTAAACTAATGTTCCACTTTGCAGCTCCTCTGAAGCGCTTTCCATCAAACCGTCAGAGCATTTTGCCTTCATGCCGCTACAAAGTCGATGCAAAACTTGAGCTGAGCTACGGGATTCTTTGCGGGGAATTGAGTCAAGAAAGTCCCAAATGGAGGAACAAAATGAAAGCATGGCGCATATCAAAGCGATGTGCTTTATTAGACTGACAAATGTGTGAATCAGAACCTTACGCTCATGAATAATAATGGCAACAAAAAGGAGGAGTGCCAGTACAGTGTTTTATATGGAATTAAGGTGGCGATAAAAATGACATGATACAATACGAGAAGGAAAGGGAGGAAGATATTGCTAAAAGGTCAAATGAAATTTCAAGGAAAAAAGAAAATTAAAAGCTGAAAGAAGGATGCTAAAGATTGACTGAGTAGAAAGAAAGAAGGAAAGAAAGAGGGTGGATATTGACAGTGAAGGGTGACGATGATTGATGGTGACATTCTCCGGGTCTTGCTGGAGATGAATGTTTAATGCTGTGATGTTTGCAAGCGCACCTTACTGCAGTAAATAATGAATCAACAATAAACAACAACCGCTTCCGACACTGTGGATAAGCTCCCTCTATAGGGCAATAAAAAAACAAGAAGGAAATTCAATTACCATATTGTTTATTTTCAAGTTTTTCTTTTACGGTTTCATTTCTTCGAGCAGATGCAGCTCACAAATAGAGCTAATGAGAAGTTGATCTCTGGAGAAGACGAAAATAGCGAGTGGAAGAAGTAGTGAAATGAATCACAGATACAGTGGATGTAAAATGTCCAGACGCACCTGTTTGAATCGTTGGCTGCCATTGACGGCGCTAGACATTCAATCCATATAAACTGGGAAAGTGTCAACCCTCCAACTTCAAATGGATTGAACGTGTAGTGCCATGGTACTATTCACATTAATTTAAACAGGTGTGTGCCAGTGCTGTTTTCGTCAACAATGACCAGTGTTAATCTTACCTTTAAAAAGTAATTAGTTACACTTACAAATTACTTCTCCCAAAAAGTAACTGAGTAACTCAATTAGCTCAACGTGAGTAATTAGTTACTCAGCAAAGTAACTGACGTTATTTTTCATGTTCTACACGTAATTACATGATCCATTCTATAACGTCTTTCAAACATCTACAATATCAATTGTAATATACATCAAATATGTTTACATTAACTGATTAAATTTGAACTAGGGCTGTCAAACGATTAAAATTTTTTAATCGAGTTAATCACAGCTTACAAATGAATTAATCTTAATTAATTGCAATTCAATCCATCTCTAAAATATGCCATATTTTTCTGTAAATTATTGTTGGGATAGAAAGATAAGACACCAGACGAATATATACATTCAACATACTGTACTGTATATATATAAGTACTGTATTTGTTTATTATAACAATAAATCCACAAGATGGCATTAACATTATCAACATTCTTTCTGTTAGAGGGATCCACGTATAGAAAGACTTGTTGTTCTTAAAAGATAAATATTGGTACAGTTATAGTAATTTTATATTAAAACCCCTCTTAATGTTTTTGTTTTAACAACATTTGTAAAATTTTCAATAAAAAAAATCCCTGCCATTCTTCCAGTGTCTTTAACTACGTAAGGTAGTGATTGAAATACACCACAAGGTGTCAATGGCGAGTTTTAAACAACTTAGAAATCAAGCCAATGAGTGTGTTTTGTCCCTCGACCAACGCCGTACTTCCCTGTTTACTGGTCCATCCACGCCATTTGAGTGCTGGCTTTAAAATATACGAGACCTCTGATAGTTTGTATATTGTGACTAAATATTGCCATCCATTGTATTTGTTGAGCTAAACGAAATGTTTGAATAGAGTTTGACCAAAGTCTGAGTAAGTTTTATGTTTATTTTGCATTGCTATTTTGATTGGGAAATAACATTCTTTTTTTTTTTTTAGAAATAGGAATATTATTTTTGTTGTGCTTTCACTAAATGATACTTATGTTTGTTGTGAAGGAGTTGCCGAAGCTTATGCCAATAAACGGCGCGGTCCAATGAACGCCTGTGTCCACTCGCCTTTCTCTGCCTCTTAGCTCTCAATGTGTAAAAAACGGCGTCATTGTAATCTGTTTGAGGTCATGCATGAGCGGGTCATTCCGCGCATGCGTTAAATGCGTCAAATATTTTAACGTGATTAATTAAATTAATTAATTACCGCACGTTAACGCGATACGGATACGTACCGTACGATGCCCAAACCATCATTTGGGTTTTTCCTTTCTTTTCTTACTAGTAAAAATTCTTATTAAAAAATATGTATCTATTATTAAAAATTTTAATTTATATAAATCAAATGGAAAAAACAAAACGTTCATTCACTTTTAATATTAATTCTACTGCATTGTTTGTATTTCAAATACAAAACAAACAAGGAATTAACAAAAAACATCTTACTGTCTTACAAAAAAGTATTTTAAAAAAAATTATTTATACATTAAAAAACAGGAAAATAAATATTCTCTATTTACGTTAGTTTTTAATTTTTTTTTAACAGATTTGAAATATATATTATATATCTTTTTATCTACAAAAAAAAGGAAACTTATTTGATTATGATTTAAAAACAAAAAAGGAAAAGTATTAAATATTCGCTTCTTTATTATTTAAAAATGAAAAAAAAAAAAGCAAATATTTTCGGATATATTGGTATTGCTCAATGAAATCAGCTGGTAATATTTGGATACATCTATCCATTTTCAACACAGCTTTTCCAAGTAAGGGTCACAGGGTGCTGGAGCCTATCTCAGCTGACACCCTAGACTGGTCACAAGTCATTTATAGAGACCACAAAGAGCCAGTCAACCGTTCGCACTCACAATCACAACGCAACTGAGTAGGAATTAATCCCACGCTGCCTGCGTCGAAGTCAGGCGAATGTACCACTACACCATCAGATAATAATTGCATTCAATTAATCCAAATTAGACGCTTGAAAGCACCCACTTATCTTTTAGAAAACAATCATATGGCTACATTATTACATAATATTTATAATCCAATTTTTCTTAGATCTTCATTTTTAGTTGTAATATTAGTCACATAATCGCAATAATATTTTGTGACTAATCGACTACGAAAATAATAATTTGTGTAGCTCTAAAATGGACACGTGCATACACTTGCTAGCAGGCCAGTTCTACACCCACCCGCACAGATTCTTCCAAACCTGCATAGGAAAACCTAATGCCAGCAAGCGGAATGATAAGAGTGCTATAAACAAATGACTGATAGATGCTGCAGGGCCGACATAAAATGAGATTAAAGACAGGGTGAGGGAGGGGGTCGGCGAAGGGGGGAATGAACACTTGGATGAGGCTGTAACGGGCCAAGATTTAAGAGCAGAGATGTGGCGAGAAAATGAGAGAGGGCAAAGGAAAAATATGAGAGTGGGTGCAGAGTGGAAGCGATAGATAGGACGGAGAGAAACGCACGGGAAGAAAAGTGAGCGGCGCCACCGAGACGGCATGGAAAGAAAGTGAGAAAAAAGAGAGCGAGAGACATAAAAGTGTGATTTAAGTTAATGGCATGTCACTGTCTGACTGCTTTATGTGTGGCTTTATAGGACTGCATAGGGCATTATCGCATCCCCACGGGCATCGTGATAGGCTGAGTGCGTGTTTGTCAATACGTCTGCATCAGGGAAAAAAACAAAAGATACTACAGAGCGACTTGCAGGCAACTTTGCTTAGGAGGTTTGCCATGCTCATTAAAATGATATTCGATAACTGGGCTTCAAATGATTGTGCATAGCAGCTTTTTTAATAAAATTAATGATTTACCCAGACACTTGATGGATTGGAGATATTTCACACCAGGGATTGCCAGAACCGTGGGCGAGGCAAGAAGTACTGGGATCATTCATCTCTGGACACTGCCTGAATCCCCCGCTCCCATCGCGCGTGATGCTTGTGCAATGTGAGAAAATACTGAAGCAATTCATGAACAGTGCAGCTAATGTTGCTTGGTTGCATTTTTATTGATATTTTTTCTTTTAGTTGAGCCCATAATCCCTATGAATGCTATCTTGGGTCAGTAGTCTACAAGGAAGAGCCATGGGAAAAGATCACAAAAAATGAGACTGCAAACATCCAAGCCACTGTATGACCATCCGTTCATAAAGTATCACGCTAACTACCCTCGATCCTATTTGAATTAACTGTGTCAATGTTAGTCATGGGCAGGAAAAGTATTCAGATCACGTGCCATATTTTTAAAAATTTCTATTTTAATTCTGCCACAATGCTCCAGTAAGTGTAAGGTTTTACCAGTGCTCTATAAGCCTGGTGGGCCGATAGGCCTTTACTGATCATTCAGTCGCTGCCAGGCCCTCGTGGTCAAAATGGAGTGGATGTCTATCGACGTAAAGAGTAGCAAATATCTGTCTGGCTTTATTCAGGGACTATAAATCACACAGTTGTCAAATTTTATGGGAGGGTGCACATTGGGCAGAGGAAGTTTATATTCTTTAAGCGATTGGTTAAGAAATAGCCTCCAAATCAGCATTAAAAAAAAAAAAATCTGTCTTGCCCACTGGGCGTTGCCATCGCTACAGGAACCAACAGGTCCCTGTTCATTGACAGAAGCCAGCCGTCATTGGGTATGTTTACATGGACAAAATTTCTTCAATCCGATCAGCATTGGGAATAATATGATCGGAAGCACAATAAATATTGATCCAATTAGGTCTTGCGTGTTCATGCGTCACAATTTCATTCAGAACAAATTATTTTGACGTGCTCAGATTGATGCTGTGTTCATGTGGCGTCGCAATCATGCAAAATATGGTAAGAAGTAAGGTATTTAAGAAAATTTATCATCAATTTGCACTTTTTTGCAAGCACAATAACTAGTGTACACGTTCATAAAAATCTTATTTTTGAATCAAGTGATCGCTAAAATGTTCAGTTACAAACACAAACTTACCATTTGTATTTTGATGCATTCTCTTCTTGTTGTTGCAGATGAATTAATAGGTCTAAAACATTTTTCCCCCCATGCAATAAACCAAAAGGAAGTCCATGTCTGCTATGTCTTTTTGCTACGACAATAAAAGCACATGAACAGGATGTACTCGTAATTACCTATGTAGTATAGTTCATTTTTCCCACAGCATGTAAAGGTAGCATGACCAAATAAACCAGAAAAAATAGTAAAGAAGAGGAAAACCTACTGACATCCGTGTCAACAAAAAATTGTTCTGTCCAATTAAAGATTAAACATGAGGGTTATTTCTGATATTTATCTCGTTTTTCCACCATCAAGTATTTCAAAATTTTTAAGATCTTTTAATATCTCCAGCAACGTGTTTGTCTTGTATACAGAACAGTTTAGTCTTGCGCAAGTTGCACCTACCCAGTCTTTCATTCGCTCTTCTTCTGCCAGCATCCAGGAATGACAGAAACGCATATACTGACGTCACAGTTGAGGACGGTTTGTTCCAAAATTTTGGAATAAAGGGTTTTTCCGCGTGCCGATCAGATTATCAATTGGCATAAACCACCCCTCGTTTGGAATAGTATCTTGATCGGAATGGGCTGGATCGGGTTGGAATATTCCAAATGGGGTGTGTACATGAAGAATTTTTTTTTCGACCAGGCTTTTAATCTGAAAAAAAGTGTCCATGTAAACATACCCATTGATCGAAAGCCCGACTTCATATTTTGGATAAGCATTGTTAAAGAAAGAAATGGCCTAAAATTGATTGAAATCGGTAAAGATATGATGGCTTACCAAGGACAATCAAAAGAGTTAGAAGACTGTAAATGTTGCCATGGAAAAAAGCTCAGATGGTGAATCTTGAACATAATCTATTTAACAAAATAAGAAAACATTTTTGCTACTTTACTGTTGCTATTTTCTAGTATTTCTATATTATAGAGTGGTACTTCTACTTACGAACGTCTCTAAATACAGAATTCTCAGGTTAAGACATGCCTCAACAGGAAAATATTGCCTCTTGTTAAAGGGAACCTCGGACTTGTAGCCTCTAATAAGCCACAGTGGATCTCTTTTACTAAAATATGTTATTAGAAACGTATGAAATATTGCCATTGATTTAAATATCTATACTATTTCGTAAGTTTTGACCTACGGAGGGCGCCATATTTTAAGCGCGCAATGGAGACTCGGGATGATGTCACTGTCACTCGATGAATACTACCGCGTTACTGCAATTCCTTCCACGCGGCGAGACGTCCAATTCATACGCTCATCGGTTAAAAGCGGTGGGTACTTACTATTTGTGTTTTTATCGAGTCTTTTATTACATTTTCATTGCCCCAAAATACATTTTGCATGTGTTTCCCTCTCATACTTTTAAGCATTGTGTTTTCTTGCAGTAGCTTAAAAGCAGATTGTTGATCTGTTGACCACATTACTCACATAGCATATTTAAACCAACCTTATTTGATATTACTACGTTTAAGTATTTACATAAAGAGTCTTTAGTATGTTCTGTATGGTCTGTATGCATCTAAACAAAACAAGCTGAAAGCACACGGTAGTACTTTGGGTGAAAAATTCACCTCTTGTAGCAAGTTTCACCGGTGTAGCACATTTCGGCAGATTTTTCCCTACTCTCGTCTCGTCTCATCCCGTCTTTCCTGTTCATTTTGGTTTTGCTACTCGTTTGTGAAATATCGACAGTGCTGTCATGCTCATTAATGTTCCTCTCGGGTTCATATTGAAAGGGTTGAACAAATGACATGTTTATTCGCTACAGTTATACTCTGGAAGCCCGGCAGCGTAACAATGTGACGTCACCGTCCTGCGATGTCAATAACAATGGCGACTTACTAGTTAAACTAATTTTACAAATTGTATAAAAACAAAAACATCAAGTAGGATTTCAATATCAAACTATTTTAATTCCTAATAACGTTTATCTTCTAAAAACCACAAGTCTTTCTATCCGTGGAACACTTTCAGAAACAAATTTCAAGATACAAAATGCAAAAATACAGTATGGCTGATACTTGCAGCTCTCAGAGTTTACTGAACGTAACATAGCTGCTCTGCCATTGGCTGTTGCCTAGCATTCCTGGCATCCAATTGGCTAAGAGGGACCTCTACTGTATGCGTATGTGTGTATCCCAGCTTCCTCTTCATTCGCCCCTCGTGAGCCGACAGCTTACACGAGTGTATTACCTTTTATTCTCTATCCATTCTTGTTTTTTAACATTAACAACTCAGATTTTATGTTTATTGTGCAATAATCTAATTGTAACATGTTTTGATGCATATTTATACATTATAAAAGATTTATGTCTGAATTTTGGGGGGCTTGGAACAGATTAGGGCATTTACATGGAAAACACATCTCTACTTACAGAATTTTCAAGTTAAAAAACTACTTCCAGGAACAATTTCATAAGTAGCGGACTTGAAAACTTTAAACATGAAATAAAACGGAACCAAATTTTGGTTACCTCAAGTGGGGCCAGTGTATCACTCGTAGTACTCAAATCAGACTTTGAGAACTACTAATGTAGATTTGGATATGGTAGAGTCATCAGAAAGACACATCATACACGTCGAGGTGTTGAAATAAGGCGAGAATAGCAAAAGCACGCACAGAAAAGGTGCAAGGACTGCCTGCTCTAGCTTTCTTTAAACACACATACACACACACACACCAGCAGTATCATTGTTAGGGTGTGATTGTTACTTGTGTGGGTGCTGAAATAGCCCCCTAGATAAGAGTGTATCTGTCGCTCTTGATGGCCACTACAATGGCAGCTGTGAGAGGACCTAACCTAATAATCATACAGTGGGGGGGAATAACACACAGACACACACTGATTGAAACCTGCACCTTTAGCATTGGTACAACACACAAACACAGACTTTCTAATTAAGTTTTATCTATTTATAGTATTGAGCTGATTATACTGGTTGAAATCCCGTTTGTTTGCCAGGGCTGCAGATGAAAGCCGAGAGCCCGTTACTCTCTGATGTAATCACCCACACATCACACTCTAGTATTATTCTATTAGGACCGACTGGCTTTTGTGCGTGCGTGGCCGTGTTCGGGTGTGCGTGTGAGTGTGGGAGCCTGAGAGGGAGGATGTGGACAGGCCAAGAGTTTGAAAGCGCATGAGAGTGCCTGTACTACATATGAAAAAGGGAGAAATATAAGTATGAAAATAAACTTTAGATGTATCGACAGAAAGACAAATTGATGGTATGACTGTAGGGAAATAAAAAAGATTTATGCATATTTTTTTCACAGGAAATGTTTTCGGAGGGAGTTGTTCTTGCACCGACCCACCTTGTGACCCGACGTTAAAGCCAGTATATCACCGCTATAAAACTACAAGCATGTTTTTACAGGAGCCCCCGGAGGAGATTGGCCGGAAAACCTCCGTTAAGCTCTGCAGAAAAAGATGCGAGGTCTTTCTTACCCGTAATCTGACAGCCGTAAAGCTCGAACCGTAGAGCGATGCCGTTTTTCCATGATTGAGGGCGAATTCGCACGAAGCGGGCCAGTACTGGTTGAGGGATCCGATTGAGGACTACCTCAGTGGCGTCTGTATTTGCATGGAAAACCTGTAGAAAGAGAGAAGCAGAAGGAATTAGGACTACTCACAAGTATTGCCGTAGTTGATTAAAAAACAAGTCATATCACCCTTGGCTTTTACATTTTGGCCGTAAATGTGCAATGGAACAAAAAAAAAAACTATGCTTGCAAATAACTCGTTTTGATTAATTACAAAGAAAATTGTTTGATTTCATCCAGGAGAAACTGAACTCTAACAATGTTTCCGGAGGGAGGGCTCAAAAAGTCACTCGCCTTGTTCTTTGTTTTGGTGAGGACATTAATTATAATGGCTACTCCTCCATTATATTCAGGGACAGATCATAATCAAATTCAGTAGGTACAGAACAGGCCAAAAGTTTGGACACACCTCATTCAATGCAACACAAATGAAGGTCCCAACCCCATTGATAAAGCAATAAATTCCACTAATCAACCTTGGAAAGGCATACTTGTGAAGTCAAGGACCATTTTAGGTGACCCCCTCTTGAAGCTCATCAAGAGAATGGCAAAAGAGCGCAAAAAATTGAATCAGAGCAAAGGGTGGCTACTTTAAAGATACTAGAATATCACATATTTTTACTTAGTTCTTTTTTTTTTTTTTTGCTAAGTACATAATTCCACATGTGTTCATTTATAGTTTTATTACCTTGAGTGAGAATAGAGTGGTACCTCTACATACGAAGTTAATTACCGTAGTTCCAGAACCTTGCTTGTAAGTCGAAATGGTCGTATGTCAAGCAGGATTTTCCCATTAGAATACATTATAATTCCATTAATTCGTTCCACAGCCCGAAAACCTATGCTAAATTCTTAATGAATACTGTTCGTACTATTACAAATGGCAGTTACACATAGCAAAACAAATATGTAATAATGTAACGAATCTGGTTCTAAATGTGGTAGCAGTTTTTTTTGTTTTTGCGTGCTGTACATGAACGCACCGCGTGGCTGACATGCCAGTGAGATAGCGAGTGCGTTAGATTTTACTTTGTCTTTTGATGTTTTGTTGCTGGCATTAACTGCGGCGACAGTAGGCGTGTTGTGTTGCACAAGTTGATGGAATAAATGATTAGAAACCTGACAAAGCTGGCGTTTTCTTTGGCAATGTTACCACAATAATAATTGTCACCTTAACTTATGAAGACTAGCGAACCGAGGTCGGAAGAGGACCGTTGAGATCGTAGACATTCTATGGTTGTATCGTCGAGCCGGTTCATGGATGCACACACCACGCTCATATTTTTCTATAATTTCCATCTTCATTTTAATGGTAAGCATCTCCTTTTTCCTTTTTTCACCACCTGCAATAACCTTGGGACCCGTGTTTTCTCTCACAAGAAAATCTGCCATGCATCCGTCTTCCGCCAAAGCAAAGAAACTGCAGCGCTGTCATAATCCATTGTATTTCGAGCATGTTGTCAGATGTAGAAACAAATGGCGAGTCAAATTTTACGTCAGATGTCGAAAAGATCGTGTGTCGAAGCGATCGTATGTCGACATACCACTGTAGTCATGAAAATAAAGAAAACGCATGAATGAGAAGGTGTGTCCAAACTTTTGGCCTGTACTGTACATCCTAGGGATGTGAACGCATCAATACTTTGGGCTGGATTTTTTATTTTAAATTTGTCTCAGGGCTGATTATTTGATTATTGATTAATTGTGGACTTGTTATGTAGTTACTGTGACTACCCAAAAGAATTGCGTCGCAGCTTGTTTAGGTTCGCTTATACGAGGGGCATTCAAAAAGTAATGCACTCAAGTGCATTCCTCGTACAGGATTTTACCAATCTTGTTTATATTTGGCACAAACATGATAGGACACACCTTTTTGCACTTGTTATATGTATTTTTCATATTTTCATATTTTTAAAGCTTAAACTAGCTTCCAAAATGGCTGCCCCTCTTGAAGCTCGTCAGAAACAGAGCTATAATTGAATTCCTTGTTGCAGAGGGAGAAACCCCTCTGAGGATTCACAACCGGCTGGAAAATGTCCACAAGGATGATACCATAGACTATAGTACTGTAAAAAGATGGGTACAGCGATTTAAAAACAGTACTGAAGACCATGAAGAGGTGGGTAAAACCAGCATAGCCGATAAGCCCCGTAGTGGTCGCCCATCCACCTCTGTCAATCCTGACAACAAAACTTATGCTGATGAGTTAGTTTAAGCTTTAAAAATTTGAAAATAAGAAAAATACATATAACAATTGCAAAAAGGTGTGTCCTATCATGTTTGTGCCAAATATAAACAAGATTTGTAAAATCCTGTACGAGCAATGCACTTGAGTGCATTACTTTTTGAATGCGCCACGTAGTTTATTTGAATTTGTTATCTTAAAAAAAACAAATAGAATAAAAAAAATTAACAAGAAATTAACATTTTTTGCCTTTGTTCAAAATTTTAAAAATCACATAAAGAGGCTATTTACTTTTTATTGCCATATTCATTTAATTTAAAAACTGAAACACACAAATGAACAAGCAAATAAATAAGAGAATATTCTATTAAGAGACTCGAAAAACAGTATTTGGACATTTTTTTAGGTAATCAACGTCTCTTAACAATTAACCGACTATCAAAGTAGTTGTTAATTATTTATATAGTCGATTAATCGTGGCAGCCTTAAAGGAGACTAACACATGTGAAGGAAAATCTAATAAAAGTGTCCTCTTCTCTGTGCTCATTCAGTTAAAGTAATAACCCAAGCAATGGAAAGTCCCCAATGGTCGTGATAAGATGATTTTGGACTCTCTGGAGACAAGACTTCTCAGAAGTCATCACCTTAGATGACGTACTTATTGGGATTTTGATCAAATTTAGATCAAATTTTGTGGATCCAATGATGCCTGAAAGTCATCACCAAACATGATGAATTCAAAAGTAAGAAAAAAATTGAAAGCACCTCTGTGGTTTTCCCCCACAATAAATCATGAGTGTGGGTCACACAAATAGGTCTCGTGAGGAACAAAAAATTTCTATGTAAACAGTAGGTTGGGACGGGGAAAAACAGGATTTGGTACTACTAAGTTTGAACTCATTTGCTGACATTTACAGCGAGAGACCTCCAATCCACTTTGACTGGGAGTAAATACTGCTACCCTTTTCCAGCATAAATGGATTGGACGTCTAACGCCGTCAATGACTGCCAATTTCTGCTTTAACGATAGTAATTGTTTAGTTCCTATTACCAAGATGCATGTAGTTAAAATAATCTTGTTTGTTGAACCCTTGTATATACAAAGTCATCACAGTGGCGTGTGTTTTGTTAGTGGGAGCAAAAATAAAGACTACGGTTAATCATCGCAACACGTATTTATGGTTCACGGTGGTCTGTTCACCACGACAAGATTTATAAATAAATACTCTCTGGTTAACACATGCACAAAGCCAGAGAAATACACTGTACATTACGTTCTTTTTCAAGGAGCGGTGTGAGTGCAAAGGTTAACTTTAAGAGTCATACACAGACGTACAGTCTGAGGCCACCTTGTGTGTCATAAATCAAGGGTGTAAGCATGCGGTAAAGCATCCTCTTCTCACGTCCTCTGGAGTTAAACACACAAATGCACAAAGAAAAACACAATTGCACATAGTGAGGAGGAGAAAAACACACACTGTCAGCCAGTCTCGGCCGTCTTCTAAACACACTCAGCAGAACACACACTGCCTTTCGAAGGCTCGCGCCCTCGGAGACCAACCCCCCACCAAGTGCACACTGGCTCACAGAAATACTGTTAAAAGACAGTAGATGCAGGCTCACACTGGCAGAATGGTTCTCATCATCTGACGTGATTTAACTCATTGGCTGCCATGACGAAACAAACCAGAGGTGCTTTAAAAATGAACTAGGAAGATCAGCAATGTTGCTACATACAGTTATATCGAATTTAATATTATTTGATAAATTATGGCTGCCATTGATAGTGATAGACATCCAATCGATTTTAACTGAGGAATGAATGAGTGCTGCCAGCCATCGGAATCAGAATGGATTGGTCATATATCGCTGTCAATGGCACTGAAACATGACCATTTAATGCCAACCCTCCCAGTTCAATATGGTGTGATGTCTATCGCTGTCAAGGAAAGTGAACGATTGCCGCCAGTTTTTTCCTTTGTTGCTGTTTATTTTCTTTTAAATAAGTAAAAAAGGAAATGAATTAAAAAATATATATATATATATTAAAAATATAATAATATATTAAATATATTATATTAAATATAAATATAAATATATATATATATATATATATATATATATATATATAAATGTATTGCTTTTACCCTTTTTAAATGACATTGAAAATAATATTTAATATTGTTTTTACCCTTTTTAAATAACAGTGAAAATAATATTTAATAAAATAATATTTACTGATAATTCCTAGTTGGTTTTGGAATTTAAAATGCGTAAAAAGAATAATTATATATATATATAATTAATTTTACTTCCCCCCCCCCAAAAAAAAAAAAAATACAAATAAATAAATAAAATAAAAAAATACAAAAAATAACAGGTCACGCAATGTGAAGTTCAGAGGGTTTTTGGGACAATTGGCCCGAGCCCAATTCTTTACCCTAAACTTAACTAGACACAGGGGTATTGCGGGCATTGCGATAACTAGATAGTAACCTTTGCTATGTGTGGACTGTGGAAGTCATTTAATGTTGTGAATCAACCATTAAAGTTGTTAAAATTGCTCCCGTTATTGCATTAGTTCCCTTCTGTCTACTTTCGACGTGTATGTTTTAAAACTGTTTCATCATTTAAAGATAGATTTAAGTCAAGATTTTCCCAATTTAGGAGCATTTTAGATAAAAAGTTAGGTTCACTAGGAAGGTTCTCTACAACAGAGCCCTCCTGAGAAGTCTACTGCTTTAAGATGGCGGCTGTTTACTAACGCACCTAGTTCTTTATACATGTTGCATCTAGTTATATATATATGTGATATCTACAGTAGCATCATGTGGGCGTAGTTTGTTGGCTATTGGCTACAGTCAGGTATTATTGGAGCCATCTAGCATCGCGTTTGCAACGGCGTCACAACTCCCTTGCCTCCTCCCCACTCCTGCTCTGCTCTCTCATCTCCGTGAGTCCATCTCTATCAGACTTCTCCCTTCATTCAACCAACATTGTAACGCATAGTAACTCACGCCTTTCCCACCTCAGTAACGGTAACGGCGTTGCCAAGTAATTTTATATTGTAATTGTATTGTAAAAGTAATTAATTAGATTACTCACTACTGAAAAAAACGCAGTTAGTAAAGCTGTTATATTCTAACGCTGCTATGGACAACACTGATAATGAATACGTTTTAAAAAAGTAAATCAAAGTGAATATTTACTTTTTTATTCACTGTTTATTAAAAAAAAAAAAAATATATATATATATATATATAACTGAAAATATTTTAAAAAGATAAGTTTATTTTTATTTAGAATATGGAAAGTACAAAAGTAAAACAAAATAGTATATTTATTGATTACCCTGCTTTGTTTAAAAAAAAAAAAGATAATATTTAGCGTGAATAACTTGTTTTGTATTTACATTATAAAAATACATAATAATAATAAGATGAAAGCATTCATAAAAAGTAAATGAAAAAGAGAATACTTCAGTTTTTATTGCTGTTTTTAATTTAAAAAAAAACAACTTAAAAAAATATATAAATATTTTATTTTTCCTTATTAAAAGATAAATAAAAAAGAAACAATCCACTTTTTCTTAAAAAAAGTAAATACAATATATTTACAGGGTTTTTTGCTGTTTTTTTGTTTTCTTTAAATAATTATTAAAATTTTATTTTTTCTTTTAATAAAGAAAAAAATGGGGAAAAAATCGCTGCCACCCCTCCCAATTTAAATGGATGGGGTGTACAACACCATCTATGGCAGTTATCTGACGCCGTCAAGTATGTTTATGGCTGTCCTCCTTGTTGGTCTCAGTTCAGGCACACACAGCTGGGCTTCTCATTATGTATTCTCATCTTATTTCTGGCTTTTACTTTGACATCTTCACTCTATCTCGCTGTCATGATAACATGTTCAGCTCAATATAAAATACCTCCTGTTGTTCGACTACAGCTGTTTCTCCTCTGAGCTTTGCTCTTCCGTTACAGTGCGGAGAGAGTGCAGTAAAGCCCTTTCACTAGAGCCAAAGGCCTTGTAATTATTTGCTTGGGTACTCATTTATAGACGTTTGTCGTGTTTTTTGTGTGCAGATTCATCATTTCTTCCTGGTCCCAAACCATTAAACAACAGAAGCCTTCAGGGGTGAAAAAGTGTGAAGAAAGAAGCTCTCTGAATTGCAAGAGAGCGATCAAGGCAGTAGGCCAACAGGGGATTGAACCCGCAACCAAACAAGGGTCCGATATGATGGCAGACTCAGTGAACCGATACCCCTCTAATGGCCTCAATACCAGCTAAATGATGGAAAAATGCCAAGAGGCCCCTAAAGACGTAATGGGATTGTAATTACAAGTGTGTGTGTGAGTGTGTCACTGTGTAAAAAGTATAATTATAAAGTCTGACTGAGGATTTGGGGCTGGTGGCGGCTTTCTGATTTCCCTCGGTGGCCACTGAAACATTTCCTTGGTACGCTCATGTACACAAATACACACAGCGCTTTGTTCAGGGTCACCAAACAGAGCTGCGAATGTAGGACAGCTTCTACTGTGACAAATGTTGTTTTACAACCCCTAAGTATACGCAAATCCCTTTAGTGGACAGCTACTGTGCATATTTAACTCTGTGACCTTATGTAGGCTGGTAGTGTTTTTTGGATTCACGAAGAAGTTGGAAAAGTCCTTAGGAATGAATATTATGTCACATACACTGATGTTTCATAAGTCAAAACAAAATGATTTATTTCCTATACCAGTCTTTAACCTCTTAATTTATAACATCTTAATTATATTATTTTTTTCTTAAATCTAGTCAAATAGGTTTCACTATCTTTTTTCGAGAGTTAAGGACTAGTTAACAGATTAATGCTTCAGGTTATTCCACTTCAAGTAATTATTACTATTTGTTCTTATTAAGCCCGTACATCTAAAAGTTGGTAATTTTTCCCTTAAAACAAGAAAAATGGCTGTCAAATAATGTTTTGAACAATATCTATTTTTGAATTGAGAACATTTTGGACAAACAAGCTTTTTTTTTTTTAGTAATGAAATATACTAATTTTGCTTAAAATAATTGTTAAACCTATTTTCAGATAGCTATTTTTTTTCCATTTCAACAAATGTAAGTGAATTAAATTGACTTGAAGCACTGGCAGATTATTTCACTTACTTCCAATAGAGTTACACTGAAAACAAAGGAATTTAACTATTTTTAAGGAGGTGTGCTTTTGCAGTGTGACTATTTTTTGTCATTTTTTTAAGGAAAAACAAAACAGAAAAAAAATTGGCATGGCATTCACATATGTAGAAATCTCATTTTGGGTTATGTAACCCACAATATTAACATTTAGTATACAAGTGTAGCCAATAAGACACAAAGTGTGAACAGGCCTATCATTTCTTATTATTCTTGTTATTACGGTAATCATAGTCATATTGGTTACAGTATGTTCTTACCATTACCTTTAATGAACAAAGGACTTTATAAATTAACAAAATGTAAATAAAAAATAAAATTAACACAATGAAAATGAACTACAAGAGCATCCTTCCTCCTAAGCAGCCAAATTCAAAGTGTTGCCATATTTGGAAGACTGGGCACACCCGTACACTCATCCAGCAGTGCTCATTCCATGCCAGCCTTTCTAGCGCCGTCAATGGCAGCCAGTGATTTCAATGAGTGACCTATTTGAAGGAATATTGCACTGTACAGTATTTATGAATAACCATAGACTGCCATAGCATAATGTGTATATTAAACATGCATTAACAGACAAGAGAACTTCCTATATGTAGTCGTCCCCCAAGGTCTTTAACTCTTCAATTTAGTGTTCTCTAAAATACTTCAATCAGCTGATGGTTTGTGTGTATTCTGTGAAGCTTTGTTAATAGGCTGATGTTAAGAAGAAACTGTAGGCTTGACACGAGGATCACAATGGAGATCCATTCCTTTGGTAACAATAGTTGATATACAAGTCAGAATGCGCAGGAGTCCTGAGCAGGGGTCACGTTAACCGAATATTTTCCGTCGTTGACCGGTTTTTTAAAACGGTGACGGAAAAAACAGAAGTCCATCTGTCATTTTGACAAGTTGCAATTCACACCACAGGGTGGCGAGTGAGCATATTAATTAGCTTTTGTCTCTCTTGATGCATGACGTCGTTGGCCTTACTCGGAAAAATGTCAAGGCAACTGAGTGTCCGAAGTTTCTTCAATAAGCCCCAAAACGACGATGGTGTTGATAAAAGAGCTGAAAAAAGAGGGACTGATGCAGTGGAGGATGAAGGACAAACAAGCAATCAGCCCTCGGCAACTACTGAGCGAGCAAGCGGCAGCAGGGAGGTCAGGAGGGAGTACAGAGTTCAGTGGGAGCAGGAGTTCTCCTGGCTGAGGAGCGAGGATGGAAAAATGTTTTGCGACATATGTAAACCAGGAGGAAGGTGTGAGACTGCGTTCAGGCCACAGCAGGTGAACTGTTACTTTCATTGTTCCATATGTAGCCTACCTACTGGGGCCACAGTCAGCTGTTTTTGTCACTGCGGAGAAAAAGTTACATATTCATCTGCTTGATGTGTGATGGCACGGTGTGGATTCTCTGTTAAGCTTGTTCAGACAAGAATATTAATCAAAAATGAATGAAAACTAAATACAATTGAATATGTCATTATTATCATTTTAAAAATTTAAGTGATGGATGAAAATAGATTATGACCGAATTTTTATGACCGTCAGTTAAAATGACAGACAACGAAAAAATCTAGCGCAACCTCTGGTCCTGAGCTGTCATAGCAGTAAATTTGATAATTACAGTAAATATTCGTTGGCTGTAATTATCATAGGTGGATGTTTAAGACCAAACTATCATTTCGCTTCAGTTTATAGTATTTTGGTTGACTGCACTGTTTCCAGTATCGGTATTTTTATATATTTTGAGATCTTTTTTTTTTTTTTTTTTGGGTCTAATCGGATCTTATCCTTCATGTACTAAATGATAAATGAAAAACACTAACAGTTGGGGAGTAATAAGGTTATACAAAAGTTAAATTTATGGCAAATTACTGACAGCTGTGGTCACCAGAATTGTACTGTTAAAGAAACGGGAAAACCCTGAAAGGTTTAATGTTATATTAACAACAAACTATCATAAAGACTACATTTTAAACTATTGATATACAGTAAGCAACTGTTAGGTGGACGTGATTTAATTACTTTCTCTATCTTTGAATCCACATTTTTATCGTGGCAGATGAGTGGGCTGACGACTGAGATAACAGTCCAGTCTAGTTTCAGCTGCTGGTATACCGTACTCTGTTGCGATAGTTCATGAACTAGTTCAAATGACAGTTCATAATTTTTAAAATGAACTGTTTAGTTGATAGTTCATAATTCCAAATTTTGAACTAAAGGTCATGGTTGAAAAAAAAAAGAACTTTGTAGTTCTTTTGTAGTTCTTCTACTTATTGGTTTAATTCAACCTTTGCCATTCCTTCTTCTCCCCAATAATTGCTGCAAGCTATTGTTGACAGAATCGATATTAGAACCACAGACAGCAATTATTTTATCCACTTAAACACTGAAACTATGTCAGATTCATCTTCATATTCAATTTCAAATCTTCGGTGACACAGACCTGTTTGTAAAACTTACTTAAAATTTGGTACTGGGCCAGTGTTCTGTCAGATTTTGTAACCTATCAGAAATTGCAACTTTGCGGTTCTGCACATGCGCTTAACATTACAAACGGCTGCGAATGCAGCGATTCCAAAGCAAACACCAAAAATGTTCTATAAATAAAGGAATTATGTACTTATGTTTGGTCATAGCGTCTTCCCCGTGCGGTTAAACATTTATTACGCCATATTCATGTTGCAAAAGTATGTTTATGATGCAACTTGTTTACATATTATCCGCAGATGCTAAATAAAATCTGAATGTAAAAGAATGGTTATTCGCCACCATAAAAGCTTCTGGAGTAAAAGCTGACATATTTGCAAAAACAACACAGCCGTGACAGCCTCAGGCAGCTTGAGTTGGCAGATTGTTTGGAATGAGCGCGTCCACAGTGACGTTCATGTGAAAAAAATTGATGCGTTCAGTTCATGTTCGCCCAAAATATAAACCTGTTGATGAACAATCGTTCATTTAACGCTTTCATGCACAACACTGTCAGGGACTAAGGGTTTTCTAACTCTCTATACACACAGCACTTTATCCAACCAGTCTTTAGTAGCTCAGTAATCATCATGCTTGACTGCCAAGACGATGATGTGGGTTTAAATCCTGCTTGGAAAAGGGGAAGAATACAGCACTCTACTGTTTTACATGTATTATATGGTTTTCCTGAAATTTTAAACAGCAATATTAAAGCAACTGCAGCTGCTAGTATTTTTTTGCGTAAATTTACCGTTTTTGTCTGTTTAATCAGATTTGACAGAAAAGGAAAAAAAAAAAAGAAAACAAATAAGTAAACCTGACATAGGCACAAAATGTTGGGATTCAGTGAAGCAGAATTGTCCTGAATCAGTCGGGACAAAAAACAACAACACAATTTAGAAAACATGGTCAGAAGCAGTGTCAACAAACTTTAAGCTCTGTGAAGTTAGAAAAAGCGCTATCCAAGTGAAATCCCAGGTCTTTGTAAATGATTGAAGGTGAGAGACTGTCTGAGTCATCTGGGCTAACAATGGTTTGCATGGATGCAAGACATGAATTTGTCAGTCTGACTCTCAAATTGATCGGCGGCTAACCTCGGCACCCAACGCATTACTATAAATGCAGAGCATGAGCAGGAATACAACATGGCCACCTAACTAAAAAACAGGTGTGTCCGGTTTTGTGTATGTGTGTCGTGAGCTCTTGGGTCCTGCGTCAGTCAGCCAGCAAGGACCGGTGCAGACGCACTGAATTATTCAAAAGTCTATGATGTGCGTCTTTTGTGAGTATGTGTGTGGACAGAGTTATAAAATAGTAAAACATCTTCCATCTCCTCGCATCTCATCACACACGCACACACTGTGGGACACATCTCTCCCACTGTGTGTGTGTGTGTTGTTTTCAGACCAAATGTTTTTATAAAGGAAATGATACATGACTACCTGATAATTTCCCCATTTGTCCTTTTCCTCTCCATTTCCTCACAGAGCGTCTTCATTTATCACGCCTGTGTTGACCCCGGCCTCCCTCTTGATTTTTTCCTCTCCATGTACTTGCACTTGTCCTTTTATTTTCTTTCTTTCTCCTCTTCACCTCCTCGCAGGCTACATTTCGGAGGCCAGCGGATCTATCTAGAGACATCTGTGCAGGCAACACCCTGGTCTGCTATTCTCATTATTCCCCTTCTGCTCCCTGGCGCCATTTGCGCTCTCATTCATCCATTCCATCCTCATTTTGCTCCCAACTCCCCCCGCCGTGTGCACTACTTTCCAACCTTCTGCCGCTTTCCTTCACTCACTTGTTCCCAGGAAAGTTTCTACCACGGGATTTTCGAATCACTACACAGGCCCTGTCCACTCTGTGAGTTCAGTGGACTGCTTGACCCCTTGCTTGTGTTGCTCTTACTTTCCAGCAAATCACAGTGTTTTCCATAAGTCGCATCTGGCTAAGATTAGGCTCGAAATGACATTATCAAATGCATTACCGATCACACAAATCATTATCGCATGTGACAGTTGCACCTCCCTTATGGACTCTGTTCCACATGTTAACTTACTGACGGTGATCGACATCCAATTCATTGAAATGGGAAAGGATGACAGGGAATAATTGCTGACAGCCCTTCCAGTTCAAATGGATCGGACAGCTATCACCGAAACGCGGTGTCGTTAATAACAGCGTTAGATTATAACGCGTTTCTAACGGAGTTATGTTTTTCACTAGTGAGCAATCTAATTAATTACTTATCCATCTTTGCAACTCTGTTACTGACGATATGAAGGGGCGCGTTACTACAATTTGGTTGAATGAAGCTCAAGTTGTCTGTCACACATCTGCCTGCCTGCCTGCCCTGTACAGTGCAGAGCGGGAGGGGGGGCTAGGGTAGGAGGTGGTGACCAGTGTTGTTAATAACACCGTTAGAGTACTCAGTAGTAAGTAATCTAAAGAATTACTTTTCTCATCTTTGCAACGCCGTTACCGTTACTGAGGATGTAAAGGCGTGCGTTACTAGGCGTTTACTACATTGGTTGAATGATGCAAGACACATACTCACAGAGAGAGCAGAGCGGGAGTGGGGAGGAGGGAGGGGAGTTGTGATGTCGTTGCAAACGCGATGCTAGGTGGCTCCAATAAAACCTGACTGTAGCCAATAGCCTACAAACTACGCCCACATGGTGCTACGGTGGATATCACATGCATATAGAACTAGATGTGAAATGACAGAATCAGCAGCGTTAGCACATGTATAGAGAACTACATGCGAAATGATAGACTCGCTGGCGTTAGTAAACAGCCGCCATCTTAACGCAGTAGACTTCTCAGGAAGGCTCTGTTGTAGAGAACCTTCCTAGCGAACCTAAGTAACTCTTCATCCAAAATACTCCTAAATCGGCAAAATCTTGACTTGAATCTATCTTTAAATGATGAAACAGTTTAAAAAATTTCACATATCGAAAGTAGACAGAAGGGAACTAGTGCAATAATGGGAGCAATTTTAACAACTTCAACAGTTAATTCACAACATTTAATGACTTCCAAAGATAGCAAAGGTTACTATCTAGTTATCGCAATATTCGCAATACCGCCGGGTGTCTAGTTAAGTTTAGGGGAAATAATTGAGAATTGAGAATTTGAACTTCACATAGTGTGACCTATGTTTTTTTTTTTTTTGGAATGGGAAAAAAAAAAACATGAAAAGTAACAACAGTTACTTTGCCAAGTAACTAATTACACTTGCTTACTGAGTTACTAAAGTAATTACCTTTTGGGAGAAGTAATTTGTAACTAATTAATTACTTTTTTTAAAGTAAGATTAACAAGACTGGTGGTTACATTGTTGAAAATGTGATGATGATTGGTTAGGTGGCTCGGAGCATTAGCATAGCATTCGCGTTCTTGTTAGCATTAGAATTAGAATTCAATAGAAAGTCTCGGGCAACTTTTTTTTTACTTACAGCTTGAGGCGTCCAGGTGGGTACAATTAATTGAAAATAATGTCCTGTTTTCCTCCTGAGTGTGCATTATCATTACCAAGTTAGCGTTGACCTTGTAGACGCTACCATATATTAATAATTAGTTTTTTTTTGTTTTGTTTTTTTTAATTACCAGAAATAGTCACTTGCCTTTAATTTCTTGAATGACAATTCAATGATCCTTGTGTGGTGTTTTTTAATCAAAACAACTAGAGCAAAGACAGGAGAGACAGGAGATTCAGAGCCTCACCAACATATTGAAAAATATATCTATATATAGTAGGGGTGTGACGATACAAGTCACGGTTCAGTACGTAGCTTAGTACGGAGATCACGGTTCGGTGCAACAGGAAAAACAAAAAGGCTGTTTTTTCTCACAGCATGTGTAAGTTAAAGTTTGTATACCGTTACACTCTTATATAGCTGAAATTAAAAACAAAATTTAGTGTGACCTACATTTTTTTTGGGAATGAAAACAATCAGTTCAGTTGAATCAGGAAATATAAACATACTCGATTTGAAAGATGTAATAGAATGTATAATGTAAATGTGTAGAACCTGAAAAGTAACATCAATTACTTTGCTGAGTAACTAATTACTTTTACATTGAGGTAACTGAGTTACTAACTCAATTACTTTAGGGAGAAGTAATTTGTAACTGTAATTACCGTATTGGCCAGAATATAAGACAGCCCTGATTATAAGATGACCCCACTTTTTCAAGACTCAAGTTTGAAAAAAGACTTTTTGAACACCAAATTAATTTTTATACAGAAAATAATTACAGTACATCTTAAACAAAAAATTATAACAATATATTTGAGATAAAAAGCATGTTATTTTGCCTCATTCAAATCTTAATATCTGAACATTTAAATATGTAAACTAAAGTACAATCACATTCGTAAATGAATGGCTTCTGGTTTTTGAAATGTAAATAAACCAATCTATTGTGATAAAACAACAAAATTGCAATAACTGCATTAACTATCAAAGTGAAGTCAAACTTTAACTGTAGTCTTGAAACAAATCTGAATAAGGAAAAACATTGAAATAAAATAATGCAAACTGTTTAAACTAGTAGCTGAGATCTGTCATGACAGAACATCGCTTCAATGATATCTGGTGCCATCTAGCGTCGTAAATGGGGAGAGTAGCTGAGATCTGTCATAACAGAAAATCGCTTCAATGATATCTGTCGTCATCTAGCGTCGTAAATGGATATAATGTCTAGACCGCGTATATACAGTGTATGACCACTGTATGACAACCTTCTTTTTCAATCTTATTTCGAAGCAGAAAACACCGTCTTATATTCGGGCCAATACGGTACTTTTTTAAAGTAAGATTAACAACACTGCCGAAACGTGACTAAAGATCAAAATTGGCTCCCAATCACAGATTTCAGAAGATCGGAATCAGGTGAATAAGGTAAAGATTTGTATGTTTGTGTATATATGTCAAAATGTATTTATTCTTATTTTTAGAAGTGGAGTTATGCACTTGTGTGGTTTAAAATGTATCTATTGACAATTTAAGATATTTTCTTGTTGTTGTAATTAGTGTAATTTCAAATATTATTTTTTTTTTTTAAATTTAAGTTCATTCAAATGTGATTGGTTTACAATCTTATTTGTGTGGGGGGAAAAAACCTGCTGCTGCTCTAAACCTTTTATATGGTTATCATGTTATGGATGGATAAAATAGTTTTGTTCAAACTCAAAGGAATGCTTCAGGCTATACAGTGAACTCCTGGGGATTTTGGGTCACTTCCCTTTGATTTTGGGGCAATTCTGTTTTTTTTTTCCAAGAAACTTACTGTTCATTTTATGGCATTACCGGATCAATTTCTGCTGATTTTGGCTCACTTTCGATCACAAATAATGACTGCAAAAGGATTTATTTAATGTGGGGCTGAAAAGTTTAAGATGCAATTGGAATTGTTGAAAGTGAAAAAAATATGTATTATTTTTAAGGATTCTGGTTCAATGTCAGTGGGATTTAATTGGAAGTTTTGTTCAAAAATAAGGACCATTTCGTCAAATATGTCAACATGTAAAAATTGCCATAGAAATACGTTGAAATGGGTGAACCCTTATTTAAATGTCATTGAAAATGAGTACAATGCAAAAATCATAGTGTCAATCAATCATTATGTGTCTAGTTTCTAGTAAAGAAAAAAAAATCCCCTCCCAATTTAAAAAAGATACACTCCCTTAAAAAGTACAATTTCAGAGTGATATTAAAGCATTTTTGGAGACGGTCTTTACAAATGTTTGAAGTGACACTTTCTCAATTGGAACTTCAAATGAGATTTATATTTTTTTGTGCGTCTGAGAGTCAATAGGTATAGATTTTCTGGGTCCTCGTTTGATGTCAGTGGGCACCAATGGGGATTTTTGGGTCGGTTGGGTTTCTTTCAGGATTTGTCAAATACCAAGGAAAAAAATAAAGATATGGATGTCTTTACTTTTCCCTCTTTCGTCTTAAATCATGACTCTGTTTTGGCAGATTCTCAAAATCAGGTTACTCGGACACGTATAAAAATATGTGATGTGGACATCCCTAAACATGAGCATTTACTGCCAAACCTAAATAATAGCAATTGGGATAAGTGCTTCTTAGCAAGGGCAGAAACAGCTAATTCTCATTATATGCTGACCTTTCTTTTATGATGCTCGCTCATAAAACGCAAATGGCAACAATTCAGCGAGATTAACGTGCCATCGTTTATTCCAGCCGCATAAACTTTCCTATTGTCTATTAGGCAGAGTTAAGGTAATGGAAAAGCTGAGATGTGAATAAGAAGAGGGAGAGGATAATGCAAATGAAGATGTGACGAGTGTGCATGAGTGGACAAGAGGGAGGCTGTGATGGATGGAGAGATTTATGAGAGAACTTGAGAAGGGGTGAATACATGAAAATGTCTGGCATGTGGTCACTCATTTTTTTTCTGCACGTAAGAGCTCATAGTTGATCTCAAAGGCATGTAGTAAAACACTTATTTTCTCATCTGTCATTCATAAAAAGGTGCATTTTCTCACTAAATGTTTCCATCTGAGGCTATTGTAATAGGTTCCAGACCTCAAGAAAAAAATCATTTTGACCACTGCTATTTAATGATTTATGCATTAGAGCCGCTTACGCCATTTAGAATGCTGCTGCCTCGCCATGTGAGGTATGTCAGCTAAGAAGAGCCATCGGGCGCCGACTGATAGAAAAAAATGCTTCATCTTTTATGACTTCATCAATAACACTGTGGCACGAAAACAAGTGGGAACAGTATAATATAACAAATGAAAGAAATAATGACCCTGAGCGGAACATTTACATGACAATGTTCCAAGTAGAAAAGTTGTTTTCTTCACAGCTATCAAAACTATTCTTTGCCAGAAGAACTATCAAACATCAGTGATTTGCATGTTTTTCCAGTACTTAGCAATAGAACTTTAGATAGATATTGTATATTATCTTATAGTGTATGTTAAAACATGGAAAAGCATTTTACATTGGTTGTGAAGTCTTTGAATACGCCAAGATCAAATCTTAAGTTGAGACTATTTGACCTGTTTTCAGGTTTGCAGCGATAACTAGCTAAACGTGTCTTCGATGACTAAAACATAGCAAGACATTTGCAGTTTATGTTGGAGGAGATGACAAAAAATGCTTAGTAGTTTCTGTCAGATGTTTATAATGAATGATTTTTTTTGGCTTACTGTGCGTTTAGCATTGTCACTCATTCACTGCCATTGACAGTGATCGACATCAAATACATACATTTGTACTAGGATGGCTAGCAATGAATGATCATGTTTCACTGTCATTGACGGCGCTAGACATTTTGAATATTTTGCCAGCCCCCCCATCAAACGCTGTCAATGGCTGCCAATGAGTTAACAAAAAGTTGAGCTACACTCAAGTTTGTAAAATGTAAAATACAGAATTTTAAGTGTTATTTTAAAAATACTTTTCTACTCCATGCATGCGGCACCAATGCTCTGATGAGTACACAGAAATTTTAACTGAGACTGCAGAAAAAAACTCTTTTTCTACCCTTCAATAGCCTAGTCTCCGCTTGGCAAAAACAATTTTCTAACCCACTTAAGACTTGCTACTAACAGTACAAAAAAAAAAAAAAAAAAAACAATAAAAAAAAAATAAATAAAAAAATCACATTTGCTGTTTTTATGTTTCTGGTCCTGATTTGAGGGGGGACAAGCAGGTTCCCATATAGTCTTCGTTCTAGATTCCTAAAATGTATTAGCGGCCGTAATAAGATAACAATTACGATCAAATTATTATTTTCTTTTTGCCAGACCACCCAGTCCAACTTTAAAATTACTAGAGATATGACCGAAAATTTACCACCAAAAAGTGTTAAGAACCTCATTAAAATATGGCGAGCTAACACTACTGGCTCACAGCCAACATGTCTACGGTTTGGAAGTATTTTGAGGTATTAAAGAAATATTTCCATTATTAAAAGAAGGAAAATAAAATAAATTTGCTTTAATGCTGCTGCACGCTGGTTCTGAAGTTGCTTTCCATTGATGTCCCGCGTCACATCAAGTACAGTGCATTTGAGCCTGTGCATGAATAGTTTGGAGTTTATTCGTATACTGTTCGCTTGATTTAAGTACAATTTAAACGAACATATGTGCATTTGCTGTGGTTTAGTACAATATGTTTATAGCACGACCACTTTTTCTCACTTTTTTTCTGCGACTTCCACACACCACCCTCCTCTGCCAGTATAGTTTAATCCGGTCTCCGCTCGGCCCGCTTGCCTGGTCCTCGAACGAATCCACTTGTTGCACAAGAAAACTTTTAAGGAGTAGGAGAGGTTGTAAGAGCCTTCTAAGGAGCTTTACTAGTTTCGGCGAAAACGGAATAGCTTTTTGTTGTGAACTACAGTTCCACAAAACGTACATCGAGATCTCATTTAGCTTAGCAATTTGAGGCATTAGACCAGTTTTCTGAAAGTCCCAAACTTGCAGTGAATTGCAATTTCTGATGGTGTGAAAAATCTGACAGAACACATGGAACGCACCTTCCCAGGGGGTTTCAGAATCAGCACCTTTTAAACTAAATGTCTCGAGCCTCCGCATTTGTAGAACCAATGCAAGGCAAAGGGCATTAAAATGATGAAATAAAATCATGAAAAATTAATAAATACAAATGCGTGTGTAGTTTTCGGCTTTTGATGTTCGGTTTTTCAGCCAAATGTCTCCAATATACGGTTTTCGGTACCGGGCAAGAATTATGCTTTCGGTACATCCCTAAAAATTACAATTGCAGATCCTTACGTGAATGTCAACACTGAATTTGGCAGATCCATGAAGTTCATGAATAGTCTGCCATTGCGAATGCTACATGAAATAGTGCCATGATATCTGAAATATATGCACAGTAATTTGTAAATGCAAATAACAGGAGCCAAACAAGTGCACTGCATTGGACTATTTTGTTGTTTAGTGTGTAGCTTCCCCATTTACAGAATGGTGAGTGAAGTGAGGATGAAGCGCAGTTATCATTTCAAAAAATGTCCCCAACTTAACAGCGTTCCTCTATTACGGTTACCGGAGGCTTTACACGAGTGAGCATGTATGTGTGTGTACAAGACAAGAGAAGGATATTATCACCATGTAAACCCCTCCCCCCAGAAGACTTAACTCCGGCAAAACATGAGTAACACATGCCCGACCCATCTGTGACGCTGTCAGCATTCAGCTGTGAAACAGCTTTCCATGGTTACGACAAAATCAAGAGGATTATGGCTGCTGGTACCAACCACAAAATGTCATCATCAAACTTGGTGGATTCACTCGCATGCTTCATCTATGAAGAATTCAATTTGTAAAGCCTCATTACAGAGCCGCAATATAATGTTTTTCTCTTAAACTATCCTTTTATCTCATTCAACATGAGCAGTCAAAATGGATTGCATGTGTGTCACTGCCAATGGTAGCCAATGAGTTAATTTATGTTTTTTTTTCTCATTAATAATTGTTAAAAACAAAAAAAAAACATATTGATATGCTGCTAGATATCTTATCAATTACAGTGTGTGTGTGGTTACCATAGTAACCAAATGCATACAGGTGATTGGTTGACACTAAATGCTTAAATGCTATCGTTCAGATATCGTAGTTATGCACAAATCAGAGAAACAAATACTCAACTTACCGTGATCCCTCGTTCTTCGGGGTTTCTGGAGACCAGAACCCGCCGCAATAAGTGAATACCGCGAAGCACCCCCCCCCACCCATCCCCCCAAGAAAAGTTTTTTTGGGGGGGTTTTAAATGTATGTATTAAGATTTAGCATTGGAATACATGTTTTTTCACTTTTCCCAATAATTAAAAAAAAAAAAAACTATATACAGTAGGTATATTTTCATAAATGATTTTAAGCACTTCAAATGTAATAATTATGATAATTTTTAAACATGTTACTGTCCCACCTAATTATTTTTAAACGAGAATAAAGGAGAAAAATGCTTGGCTTTATTAAATGCTTCATGGAGTGAGTCCACTCAAATCCGTTCAAGCTGCTCACTTACACACAATAAGTTGCCACAGCAACTGTTCAACAAGTTAAACGATGATTGACACATGCAGCGCTTTGAAGTTTGCGTCTCTGGCGAGATCAAACCCAAACATCTGTCAATCATCGTATACTTAGCAAGCAACTCCAGTGCAGTGCCTGACCAACAAAGAGCAGGGAGAGGGAGGGAGGGAGGGAGGGAGGGAGGGAGGGAGGGAGGGAGGAAGAGTGAGACTATGCGATCGGCTCGGGACAGCTCATCAGTATTTATTTATTTATTTTTCACTGTACAGTGGTACCTCAACATATGATCGCTTCGACACACGATCTTTTCGACATCCGACGTATAATTTGACTCGCTATTTGTTTCTACATCCGACGACATGCTCGAAATATGACAATTTATGACAGCGCCGCAGTTTCTTTGTTTTCCCGCAAGACGGAAGCACGGCAGATTTTCTTGTGAGAGAAATCAACATGGGTTCCAAGAACATTGAATCGTGGTGACAAAAGCAAAAAGGTGAAGCTAACCATTGAAATGAAGATGGAAATGATAGAAAAATATGAGCGTTGTGTGCACGTCCATGAACTGGCTTGACAATAAGGCCGTAGAATGTCTTCGATCTTGACTATACTCCTCCGACCTCCATTCGCCAGTCTTTATAAGTTAACGTGACAATTATTATTGTGGTAACATCGCCAAAAAATCGCCAGCTTCGTCAACTTTTTAATCATTTATTTCAGAACTTGTGCAACACAACATGCCTATTGTCCGCCGCAGCTGAACAAAGTGAAACTACAAAGTCCCTCTCTCACTAGTAAAATCAGCCACGCGGTGCGTTCAGGTACACCACACAGAATACATCCGCCACATTAGAACCCGATTAGTTACATTATAAACAGGTATTATTATTCTTAATACTATTATTATATTATCATTCCGATTTGTATTCATAATTTATTGTTTTGCTCTGTGAAATTTCTATTTGCAATTGTACCATCAGCATTTATTAAGGATTTGGTCTAGGTTTTTGGGCTGTGGAATGAATTGATGGAATTATAATGTACCGTAATTTCCCGAATATAAGGCGCACCCGTGTATAACCCGCACCCTAATTTTAACACCAATAAATAGAAGAATACAAGAAAACAGAGCTCGTGTACAGATCCAGAAATGTCATTTTACTGGCTGGTGAAACACAGCACAAGCATAGCACATTGGTAGTTCAAAACATTACCGTGAACTGACAACATGTACCGTAATAATATGATCTGATAACTCCTTCAATTTACCAGAATCCAGGAGAAAACAAAACAGATGTGACTTTTCTTTTAAGGGCTGCTGTATAACTTGCTTGTTTCATCATGATGAATAAATGTTTCTTCCATGGATTGATACAATAAAATAAAAGTGAGAATCTTCCAGAAAGAGCGCATCGCTGTAGATAAGAATGTAACAATAGGAACTGTTGTTATTTGGGTTTGAGTTTCCCGAGGGACAAATATAGTTGACGGACACAGGAAGTCTGTGTTGTGTTACGTTTATTATGGTCCGAGTTGCGGAGCTGCAATTAACATTGACTCAAATGAGTTCAAGAAACTAAATTCTGTGCTTTATGAGTGAAAAAAGCAGAATTTAACACAGATGAAATCATTCGATCGATCAGAGTGAAGTATTACCGAAACAAAATGGTGACATCACTTACCGTAATGGTCGGCTACGGATCGCCGCATACATTTCATCAACACAACATGGCCGTGTCAATAAAAATAAAAAAACAACCCCCCCCCTCAAAAAAAAAAACGGTTTTTATATAAATATACCTATATTTCTGTCTCCATCCCTGTACACGTGTATAATGTGCACCATGATTTTACAAGTTGATTTTGGGGAAAAAAATGCGCGTTATATTTGGGAAATTACGGTATTCTTAATGGAAAGTTGTGCTCGACATACAGTCATTCTACTTACAAACAAGTTCTTGGAACGAATTAACTTTGTATGTAGAGGTACCACTGTATTTAAAAAAGAAACTTATAGTAATTGGTAATGTCCAATTAGGATTAGGCTGTCAGTAACTTGAAAGCTAAAGTCTGTAATTTCTAAATACTCAATTAAAAATAACAAGGAAGTCTTTATTCATAAGTGTGCTAAGATTGAGTAAATTGAAGCATAAGTTAGAGCAAAACTTTTAAACAAAGACAAATAAGAATAATGTGAATAAAAGGCCTCTGAAAATAAAGACCAAAAAAATAGATTACATTAAAAAGTTGTATTCGCCATACTTTCAGGAAGCTGTTTTTATTCTCGTGTTTTTATGTACAAATAATAGTCCAAATTCCAGTAACAGTAACACTTTTTTTTTTTTTTTTTTTTTTTTAAACATGAACTCAGTATAAGTAAGTAATAAGATTTATTTTCACAGACCACACTAATTGATGAGGTGGGTCAGATATGGCCCCCAGGCCTTGAGTTTGACACATAAAAAAACAACAACAGAAAATTGACAACAAAAATAATTACATTTTTGGTGTAGTGCCACCTCAAGCACGCTTCAATTGATTTCCTGGCGATTGCGAACCTCATGGTGTTCACAACTCACACACAAATCCCAAAATGCATTCACTGTTTCTTTAGTTCCCCCCTTAAGAGTTTCTGGAAGATTTTGTTCGGCTGTTTCTCTGAGGGAGCAGCCTTGCATGAGTGTTCCTGAAGGGTTTACAACCTAGCGCTTGACATGGTGTTAGACCACAGGACAAAATGTGTGGACCGCTAGCACGGGAGGAACGTCTGTGATGGTAAAAACAGCCACAACCGCTGGACTAGTGCAGGAATGCTTTTTCCATTTAACCACAGTGGCAGTGATTTTAAGACCCCTGATAGCATCTGCTTGTGTTCTTCACAGCATCCCTAGACTGTAGTGCAATGCGAATGCTTTAACACCTTAGAGAAGAGGCTTTGAAGAGTGCTCTCTTAGGCTGAGAAAAATCTGAACTTTTTACAATGAAGTAACAGTAACCAGATGTGATGGGAAAAGCAGATTGCGCAGTGTGGTCACATGAAATGATGTAAGGTATCATTAAGAGTTCGGAGACGTGTGCTTGGTCATAAAAAAAAGTTAAATCCAGCCAAATGAACGATGATGGCTGTAATTGCAGGCAGGCAGGTTGGATTTTCTGGATTGTGGTCAACTTGTTGCTGAATATTCCATCTCCTATTTCTCGCAACCATTAACGCACATGCCCATGTCATAGCCTCCATGTCACTCAACGGCATCCAGACTATTTGTAGTTGACTTTTTTTCCCGACCTGTACTCTGGAAAGATTAAGTGAGTGCGGGTGGGCTGACCTTATGATTCTTGCCGTGTCTGTAAACCATCCAGTCCTCGCCATTGGTGCTGACCTCCATCTTGAAAGTGGTTACATAGTATGACTTTTGCGTCTCCTTGGAAATGGCGCCTTGCATGGAGATCCCTGTGATCACCTTTAATGTGTAGAGATCCACCTGTAACAGATATATATAGAAACGAAATTTAATGACGGACATCACACCAATTAAATTTGTCCTCATTAAGTCGTGTGTTAATGTATATTTAATTTAATCTAATTGAAATTCGAATCCTTGACCCTGAATCCTCAATCTGTCAAGGGGTTCACAATGAATGTCTTAAAAGTGTTAAAACTGCCTGAAGACAGACATAAACATGCAAATACAGACATCAACTATTCAGCATTCATTGCTCACCTTTCCCATTCTCCTTCATGCTCCTCATTCCCCTCCCTGCCTTCCCCCTTTCTCTCATTTGGCAGATCAATAATGATGACTAGGGGCTCATTTTAATTTCCTGCCATACAATAGCTGTAATCACTTCTCCAGTCTGATTGTGGATGCTATGCTGCATGCGGGCTCGCTGTTAATATACTATATGTGGCATTTTACCTGTACTGCAATTTTGACTTTGTGTCTGCTCTTTGTCTAGAATTTTTACATATGTAAGAAATGGTGACATTTCAATGCAAATGACAGTGATTGACATCCAATCCATTTTTGGGAGGTGGATGGCAGAAGGGCTGCCAGCATTATTCGATTGATCGAAAACAATTGATTATCAAATTAATCAACAACTATTTTGGTAGTCAATTAATTGTTTTGAGACATTGTCCAAATGTTATTTTTGAGTCTAATACTAGTTACAATAAAGGATGTTCCGATCCGATCACGTAATCGGATATCGAGCTGATTGCGACATTTTTCAGAAGATCGCAATCGGGTGAAAAGGATCGGGTTTTTACTTTGAAAATTAAATTGATGTTTTTCTGCTTTCTGCTCGTACAGTCTGTCATTCTCCCTCCTGCTGCTTTTCTTGGTCAGCAATGCACTGTAGTTTGCTAGTTAAAGTTAATGATGATCGGCAGGTTTGTAGCTCTGATCTAGCCAGAGAAGCTTGTTAGCTCTACGATGAAAGGTGCAGATGTATCAGTCATTGTTTAGCTTGATACACACTAGTGGTAGTGTGCTGTGGCAACTTATTGTTTAAGTGAGAGGCTGTCCTCAGTAGTGTGAGCGGATTTGAACTCACTCACTGTAGCATTTAATAAAGACAAGCATTTTTCTACATTATTCTTGTGTAAAAATAATTTACATAATGAAGGTGGCACGGTTGGACAGTAACATGTTTAAAACGTTAAAAATAATTAAAAAAAAAACCACAACTTTTTTTTCCAGTATTGGATCATGACTCGTAATCGGCAGATTCTCAAAATCAGGTGACTCAGACTTGGGTTCAAAAATATGCTGTCGGGACATCCCTAGTTACTATTATCATATAATCCTTTTTTAAAAAAAATAATAAAAAAGAGAAAGAGTAAATATTCTCTTATCCATTTTTTTAAAGTTAAATTTTCAATATAACCCCTCCCACACATTTTAAATAATAAAAAATATTTTAGAAAAGAGGAAAAAAAATATTTTCGTATGTATTTTTGAAAAAGTATTTGGTATTTTTTAATTAAAAAAATAAAACACATTTTTAATCTTAAAAAAATGTCAGAAAGTGGAAAAAAAAGTGAATAATGTCCCATGTATTTTTTCCAAATACAAAAATAAAAAAAAGACAAAAACACTGTAAATATTCTCTGAAATTCACCATCCCTATTCTTGTAATGAATCAAAATTTGATTTTTGCAAACATTTACTTTTTCTTTGAAAAAACATTGATACAGTTGTAGTAACATAGTATTTATACTTATACGAGATTTTCTCAGCGCATTTGTTTCGGGGTTCCAATGCACATTTAGAGCTAAAATGTGAAGCCTGGAGTAGCATATTTTCCACACTATAACACTTGGCATATAAGGTGCACCTTCAATGCGCACATCCTATTTTAAAATCCTTTTCATATATTGGGTACACTGCATTTTAAGGCGCAGTAGTAGTAGTAGTAGTAGTAGAAGTGGTTAGAGTTGCGTAATATATCTAGGAGATGGAGCTGCACTAAAGTGAATGTCATTCCATGGTTAACTAATACTGATCCAAATATAAGAAGCATCGGATTATAAAGCGCACTGTCTTCTACTGAAAAAATTGAAGGTGCGCCTTACATGGCAGAAATTATGGTAATATGACATAAAATTATACATGAATCAATCAGTCAATAAATTGCAATATAACTGTTGACTGATCAACTACCAAAATAATCATTTGTAGCAGCCCTACACAGTAGTGAAAGATCATGTTTAATTAATGAAAGATCGCTGCCGCCCCTCCCAGTCAAAATTGAATTGGATGACTATCGACATCAATGGCAGCTAATAAGTTAATTTGAATGTAAATATATCCTTCACAATCTGTAAGATTTTAAATAATAAGCATACAGAAAACGGAAAAAAAAGACTGAACAACACTCAAGTTGTTGGACTTAAAAGCTCAGCCAGAATGTGTGATGAGTATATTACACATGTGAGTGCTGGGTGGCCCACCAGGGTGCAATCCACCTCACCAGGGGAGGTAAAATGCTACGTTTGTTACCTGTCATGAAGACAGGTGTTTCAGACTACTCCCTCTGCACACACACACGCATACACACTTGCTCACTTAGGCCCAGACAGAGATACGCCAAGACACCTAATCGATAGTCCTGAGCTGAGGAGAAGAACACATAAGAAGGGGTGAGAAGAGGTGAGGAGTGAGTGAGATGCGAAAAAGAACGAGATAGAGGTGAAGACCAAATAAGAGGTAGAGCGGAGAGATCGAGACGAATGCTAAGCGAAGCTTCCCTAGAAAGACTGCTCATCAATCACACAACTGTTGGAATAATGCAGCCACCGGCTCTCGCATCATCAATCTACAGCAAGCAAGAGCACCAGAATCGTAATGGAATACAAAATAGTATGAAGCTCCCTTTGACACACACAAGGTGCAAGATTCAAGTACTGCACAAGCATGATGGCATTTATGACAGCTGCTTGTCAAGAAAGGAGCCTTTTCACCACTCACATAGACATCAGTACACATAAGAGCTACACACCAGCTGGTGTTAACGCAAAGAAACAGCTGAGGGGTCTCATTGGAACGCGGCAGCCTTGCAACAAAACTATTGGTCAGCAGCAGAAACAGACAGACAATATGAGAGTTGACCTCCCAGAAAGCTTCAAAAATACACTTGAAAAGTTGTCATACCTTGAAATTTGAGTCAACCAATTTTAAGGAGAACTTAAAAAACTCACTATTTCATGTCATTTGGACTTCAGTTAGGCAGTTTGAATGAACTACACTTCAGTTACTCCGAGGAATTGAACCCACTGCCACACAGACAATTGAGCTGAACACCTTGGCTAACAGTCCAATGCTAAGTGCTCTTTTGAAGGCAATGGGAGCATGATTAAGCCAAATTAGGGTGACCAAACGTCCTCTTTTGCCTGGAGTTGTCCACTTTTCACGACCTGTCCGTATCGTCCGGCCGGTTTTTATAAATTCATGAAAATGTCTGTGTGACGGCCCTGGCCGTTTAATAGTTAATTTTCTGAGATTCTTCCAGTCAGCTGATCGTCGCCTCCACCAGCTGGCTGCTTCCCCTCCCACTGTGACGACAGCTGATCAACGCAGGACGGACCGATGACGTCACCACCGCTGATTGGCCACGGGAAAAGGCGCCAAGCTTCTTAAACCTGCCGCTGTCAACGCTCTATGAGGTCGCATTTGACAGCATTCTGCTGCGGTCCTCCTCGCCAGCTCTTTGCTTGCCATTCACGCTCGTTTGCATTTGATCGCTAGTCTGATACACTCCCCATATATATATATATATATATATTTTTTTTTTTTAAACAGAATTTTTCTATCCAGATGGAGGAGGCACACTTTAAATATATTAAAGTGATATAGGCACCTTTGAGTGAACTTCGAGTAAAATTAAGTATCTCAAGGCCAGGCTGTGTGGCCTCTTTTTTGGAAATCAAAATACAGTCACCCTAAGCTAAATTCACAAAATCTATCATTTCAATTTTTTACAGTTTACTCAGAATTGTAGGTATGACCCATAAAATCATGCGAGTCAACTCATTTAATCAAGCTCATAATATTAATTTGATAAAATGAGTTAGGCCCACTCAACATAAAAAGTTACTTAAGATTAAGAACACTTAAATATTTGAGTTATGTCTAATTCAAATCTTCAGTTAGCATGACTAAGGAAGTAAGGACTAATGACTAGGAAGTTTTAACAGTGTAATTAGAATCCAAAGTGTATCAAAATTACGCGAACTTAACCCGAAAGGAGCAACAATGTCAAGCATATGACTGCCCCTTTATGACTACAGTATGTTTTATGCCTGTTCTTTTTATATTCTGACAAATATATCAGACAAAAGATCAGAAAAATGTGTGCCTCTTTCTCCCTGGAAAGTACGACAGGAAGGAAGTGCAGACTAGTGGGACCTTGACCTCGTGCTTCTTCTTGGCTGCGGTCCCTTCCTGTGTTTCACATGCGAGACGTTGGCCTCAGTGGAGTCTTGACATTTACTACTGCAAGGTTATTTCTTGTAGTTCATGGCTAACATTCTTCTAAAACACCTGTATAAGAAGGCGATGCTACTAAACATCATGAATCAGCTTTGTTTCCTTTTAACTCGTAAAAATACAATTTATAAAGAATTCAGTTCATGGGAATGAGACTATACAGAGCCTAAGGGATGCATGCATGAATAGGTTTGTTATTGTGATACTTTGATCAAGGGATATGGCAGAAGGGAAGGTTTGTGATTTGCCTATTCATCTCTTTGTTATTAAAGCGCAACCACGCTCTACTTGTTTGTCAGGAATCAATTAATTAGAGACGCACCGTTGCACAGACATCCTCAGGATTTTTTTTTTAATCAAGTGAGGTCGTTAAAAATTACACTATCATTTATTTGTCCAAATTTAGATAGGATATTAAAAAAGATAACAATAGCGAAAAGTGAATATAAAACAACAAAAAACATTTGTGTAAAAAACACAAATTTAACTCACTGCCTGCCATAGATTGGGATAGAGAAGCGCATTTTTGCCTTTTTCAAGCAGGAGTCACGGTTTCCTTTGGCGGGACATTATGTCTTTCAAATGGGCTGCCATGATTAATTGACTCATCAAGAACGAAAGGACTATCGACGACTATTTTGATAGATAAATCGTCATGAGACTTTGTTGACCTAAAAATTGTCCAAATCCTTTTTCTTGAGCCTCTCAATAAAAAACAAAAAACTTTCCATCTTATTTATTTTTTTAAACAATATATATACAGTGGTCTCTCAACATACCACTGCTTCAACACACGATCTTTTCGACATCCGACGTAAAATTTGACTCGCCATTTCATTCTACATCCGACGACATGCTTGAAATACGACAATTTATGAGAGCAGTTTCTTTGTTTTCCCACAAAATGAACACACGGCGATTTTGTTGAGGGAGAAATCAACATGGGTTCCAAGAATGTTAGTGCAGGTGGTGATAAAAGGAAAAAAGTGAGGCTTACCATTGAAATGAAGATGGAAATGATAGAAAAATATGAGCGTGGTGTGCGCGTGTCCGTGAACTGCGTCGACAATAAAGCCGTAGAATATCTACGATCTCTACGGTCCACCTCCAAACTTCGTTCGCCAGTCTTTATAAGTTAAGGTGACAAATATTATTGTGGTAACATCGCGAAAAAAATCATCAGGTTTTTAATCATTTATTTCAGAACTTGTGCAACACCACATGCCTACAGTCTGCCCGCAGCTGAACAGTCAAAGTAAAAAGTACCTATCCCTTTCTGTCAAGTCAGCCACGCGGTGCGTTCAGGTACACCACGCAAAATACATCCGCCACATTAGAACCCAATTCGTTACATTATTACAGTTATTATTATTCTTATTACTATTATCATATTATTATTACGATATTTATAAAATAATGTATTTGTTTGACTCCGTGTAAGTGCTATTTGCAATAGTAGGGCTGTGGAACGAATGAATGGAATTAAAATGTATTCTTATGGGAAAATCCTGCTCGGCATACGACCATTTCTACTTACAAACAAGGTCCTGGAACTAATCAACTTCGTATGTAGAGGTGCCACAGTCTTTTTTTTTTTTTTTTTAATGGATAATATTCGGTGATTTCAATAGTCCGTGCTATTTCAAAAAATGTATTTGCATTTCATTGTAGCAAAAGTTAGTCGAAACACATGATTTACTTTTGTGGGCCACAAAAAAATGTGGCGGGCAGGATCTGGCCCCACGGCCTTAAATTTTGACACCTGTGGGATAGATGAAACAGTTCTGAAAAATGATGGTCGTATTTTCATAGACCTCAGGAGACAGATCAACAACATTCCTACTGTTGTAAAAGCTTTTAAATTTAAAAATAAATAAAATGAACAAAAAAAACTCTGGCTGCCATTGACAGCGATAGACATCCAATCTGTTTAGACTGAAATGGACTGGCAACGATCATTCGCCTCAGTCTAGACGGACTGCACATCTTTTGGTGTCCATGGAAGAGAAAGAGTTAAAAATGTGAACAAAAAAATCCATCTTTCAGTGGAACTCTAGAATGAATGCCCTCAAGTTGTAAAATTTAAGTCTGCTACAATGATAATTTATTTTCACTTTCAATATTTTTTGAGGCAATACTTATTCCAAAACTACTATCAACATTAGCATCACGACCACAAGCCACCAATTTATGTAAGCTCACACAAAACCATTCAGTGAGCATCAATGCGTGGCGTTTCATAAATGGAGACTGTCGTAAACTAAGCAAGCCTTGTCTAGTGTCCCGCAACGGATTGTGTTCAAGGTTAGCGATTTGCAAGTTATGAGATTCAATTACAACAGTAGCAACTAGAGATTTACAAGCAAACATCTGTTCTGTTTTTGGGTGTAAAGGACAAACGTGTCCATCATAATTGTTTACTTGAGTATGATGGGAAATATCATTATAAATGCATTATAAGTGAAGATCTTGTAAATCATCTAATACAAAAGTAGACTCCGGCTGCCTTTGGGAGGCTAAAGGAAGGTGACACCCAACAAGATAATCTATTGTTTACAGAAGGGGTGTCACGAAGGAGGGCCTCGTTGGCTGCATCAAATCCATTTCTGTCTGCGCGGTGCATGAACCTCTCACTCCCTTTCCCCCAATGAACCAGACGAGCTCATAACTCAGGCTTGGCAAGTGGCTGGCACAAAGTTGGCACTGTGATGGAACACAGTAAACAATGCCTTACTGAGGCATCGAGCTGCTAAACCTTGATAACAACGCACCACCCACTCTCGCTCTCTCCGTCCTCCTGATACAAATATAGCAATAGAGAGCTATTATGTGTGACCTCCTGCTAGTGCAAGGACAAATATGCTGCTAAAATAACAATGCAATCTCTCTCCAGGTGCGATTTCTATTGTGATGTGAATAGGATTCTAAAAGTCAGGAATGGGCTGTACTCAGCTGTTTTTGAATAACTTTTGCTAGTGTCTGAGTAGTCTGACTGTCATCTAGCCAAAAGCTATGGTAACGCACCTGTATGTATTCTCTGTTGCTGTCTTCATTGGGTGTCCATCCATTGTTGTTGTAGTTGAGTCTGGCCTGATGTGGCAGCCAGTTTTCGTCATAAAAACTTGATGAAGCTGTAATCTGTTCATCGGTGATCTTTCCAGACTCCATGCCGAAAGCATTACTACAATGAAACGCTGCAAAGAAAGCACATATTTACTGTAGGAATGAGATTTCTTTGCTTTAAAAGTACAAAAATCACATGGATTTAATCTACTTACTCTCACTGACTTCCTTGTGCGTCATGTTGTAGCGCGCCGAGAAGCCGTCTTTAGCCACTGCCATGTCGGTGTGGAAGGACAGAGAGAGAATTCCAGTAGATGATTGGATCTCTGGTGGTACCATGGTCCCGCAGTATCGACCAATCAGTGGGCCCACTGTGGATAGAATGAAGGAACCGTTTCAATCGGTTTCAGCAATTAGAATAATCATACATTAATAACACAACATTCATGAAATGCTTAGGATGAGCTTTAAAAAAAACTAGGGGTGTCAAACGATTACAATTTTAAATCGAGTTAATTACACCTTAAAAATTAATTAATCGCATTCAAACCATCTATACAATATGCCATATTTTTCTGTAAATTAATGTTGGAATGTAAAGATAAGACACAAGATGGATATATACATTCAACATACGGTACATAAGTACTGTATTTGTTCATTATAACAATAAATCAACAAGATGGCATTACCATTATTAACTTTGTGTTAAAGCGATCCATGGATAGAAAGACTTGTAGTTCTTAAAAGATAAATGTTAGTACAAGTTATAGAAATTTTATATTAAAACCCCTCTTAATATTTTCGTTTTAATAAAATTAGTAACATTTTCAATCAAAAAATAAACTAGTAGCACGCCATTGTTGATGTCAATAATTACTTACACAATGCTCATGGGTGCTGAAGCCTATAAAATCAGTCGCGCGCAAGCACCAGCAGAGGCCGAAAAACACAACAAGTACACATTTCACTGTGCTGTCATTTTAATCTGTTTGAGCGAGGCATTTGTGCGTTAATTGCGTCAAATATTTTAACGTGATTAATTTTTAAAAAATAATTACCGCCCGTTAACGCGATAATTTTGATAGCCCTAAAAAAAACATAATGACATTTTCAAGAAAGTAATTGCAGAAATTCCAGAACACTCTAGCTGACATGCGTGATGCAGGTGACGATATGGTCGGCAGAAGTTGCACTTTGACAAATGTGAAGAGAAGGACATCTAAGGCTAGGTTCATACCGCAGGTCTTAATCCACAAATCCATTTTTTTCGTGTTTTTGTGACTTGAGTGAGGCATTACCTTGACGGTCTGAACGGGAAAAGTTGCATAAAAGTGGACTATTTCAAATCCGATCTTTGTCACTTTCGTACAGTGGGGAGAACAAGTATTTGATACACTGCCAAAGGGTTTTCCCACTGTATGTGGTTTAAATCAGATCTGGGCCACATTTTTCCAGCATCTGGCTGCAGTCTGAACTGTCAAGTCCCCCAAACAGAATTCATGCAGCAATTACGTCAGCAAAGAGCGAGAGAGACAGGGTGCTACGGTAGCGGTGCAGCTGTGCGTTAGCGCCTAGATTGAACCCAGCTTCTGGGGACTTGACAATAGTCATAAAAAAAAAAAAAGCGGGTTGAGGACAAGCCTGAGAATGCTCGGGTTTCTCTCTACTCCAAATGAGCAGTATTTCAAGATTTCTTACACGGCCGGGAGTCGGGGCAAACTGTCCGAATGTGTGTGTGTGTGTGTGCGCCTTGTGCAGTCATTTGTTTGGATGCTCCTGCCCATGTGGGTCAGCTGGCTCAGCGCATCTCGGACTGCGAATTAGTGCGTATGTGTGATACTTGCACAGGATTCAATAGACAAAGGCAGTCTGAACGGGCACGCAAAAAATAAACAGATGTCACAAAAAATTGGAATTGCGCATTAATACCTGCGGTGTAAACCTAGCCTAAGTTTAAACCACCGATATGAGGCGATTTGGTGAGCCTGCGAACAAGGCGCAGGCAGACAGATATACATTATCATAAGTATTTCATTCAAAAATATCTCTCTACAACTGGGATAGGACAGCGAACATGGATGCACTGTGGAATATTCCTTTGAAATGCCGTATTTTCCTGACTAAGAGTCGTACTTTTTAAATTAATTTGGTTGGGCCTGCTCATTTTTATACTCCTTTTTTCAATTGACAGATGCTAGAGTTGTCAGTATTGTTCCGAAGTGATACTGCAGATGAAGGCGTAAATGGATTTGCAAGTGATTTGAAGTGAGATTGAGAGGTAAGGTCACAAACAAATTGTTATGTTGTATTGTTAAAGCGACAGATATCGTAATAACTTAATCTGTTACGTTAACAGGTGCCCAATGCAATTTTTACTCAGGTGCTACTGATAGTCTGAACTAGGGCTGCAGCTATCGATGATTTTAGTAGTCGATTAATCGATGAAGTAGTTAGTTCAAATAATCGAGTAATCGGATGAGGAACATAAGAAATTAAAATACCTGAGCTGAGCCTCAAACAGTAAAAAAAAAAAAAAGAAAAAATGACGATCTATGTACAACAAAAGCACAATTGGCTAAAGTCCGCTAGCTTGAATGCTATAATATGCTAACGTTTTTTTTTTTTTTTTTTTACAATACTCTTAACAAATGGTCCAGACACATATTCCACAAAAACACACACACACACACACACAAAACGCCAAATATACCTATAAACTAAATTTCCAATGCATTAAAAAAAACACATTCGCTCAAACAAAAAACTTAGCTTATGTTGGTCTTAACAGGGAGCAGCTGGATTCAGCCACGTGATATGAAGCAGACAAAAGGCAGTGTATCCACCCAAATCAATAAAACTAAATGCAAACACTTTCAAAACAAACCATTACAACACCACTTTAATGAAACGAATACTCGATGCAGCGAAATTCAATTCGAATCGTTTTTCTCTAATCGAATACTCAAGTTAATCGATTAATCGTTGCAGCACTAGTCTGAAAAATACAGTAACTTCATTTTAATGTGTACACAACACTGAAACCTGTTAGCAGCATATAAAATGGATGCAGGTACACACTAGGGCCGCAGCTATCGATCATTTTAGTGGTTGATTAATAGATGAACTAGTTAGTTTGAATAATCGAGTAATCAGATGAGGAACATAAAAAATTACAATACCTGAGCTGAAACTCAACCAACCAAAAGATGATCTAAATACAACAAAAAGAACAATTGGCTAACTTACATAGCAAAAGTCCGCAAGCTTAAGTGCTATAAAATGCTAACTTTTTTTTTTTTTAACAATGCTCTTAGCAAATGGTTCAAACACGTATTCCCACAAAAACAACTAAACATACCTGTAGCCTAAATTACGAACGCATTTTAAAAAATTACCTCAAACGAAAACAGCTCGAGTTATGCCATATTCACTGCTGCCACTAGAGGGCGTTGTATCTACCCAAATCAATAAAACTAAATGCAAACAGTTTCAAAACAAACCATTACAACACCACTTTAATTAAACGACTACCCGAAGCATCAAAATTTGATTCAAATCTTTTTTTCTAATCAAATTACTCGAGTTAATTAATTAATCGTTGCAGCACTAGTATACACTATATTATATTATAGTATATTGTAGCGATTAAGTTCTTATTTCTAATCTAGATAAATGACTAACCCCCTTCCTAAACTAAGAGGATAAAGTGGAAGGATAAAACATTGGCTTGACACACCCACATGTGGGTAAGCAGGTTAACTGGGCACGTAAAGCAGCGTTAAGAAAACAACGTGAAGGGTTAGATGTTTCTAATACTACTTAAACATTGTTTAAACACCCTATTTGAATAATAATAAATGCTAACAGAGGACTAAATGCTAACTTAGGTGTGAGGGACAATGAATGGCTATCATGGAGTACATCCTAGGATGTGTGGTTTATGCAATGTCCCGATCACATACTTTTGCACTCGAGTCCGATTCACACGATTTTGATCCAATCTGATACTTCGGCAATGTGATAAGACGGAGATAAAAAAAATCACATCCAAATGTCAAATATTTCCATACTGCTGACTTTATCATTTTTGTGTGATGATATCTTACTGTCACTTACTTTCGCTTCTGACTGAGTGTAATGTTGCAAAGTAAAACAGATTTTTGGTTCTTTTTGGTAATGTCCTTTTACATTTGTATTATGTTGCTGCTTTCTAGGCATTAATTATTGAAAATAAAGATAACTGTATGCCCGTAGTTTGCTGGGATAGACCCCAGCACCCCCACGACCTTTATGAGGATAAGCGGTATAGAAGACAAATAAATCATAGGGGTGTAACGGTACACAAAAATCTCGGTTCCGTAAGTACCTCGGTTTTGAAGTCACGGTTCGGTTCATTTTTGGTACAGTAAGAAAACAAAATGCAAAATGTAAATAAATGTGCTAGTTGTTTATTACACACCTTTGTGCTTTCAACAATAGGAACATTAGCCTATACAAAGCTAGAATTCTGCTCAAAAAGTAGCGGGTATTTAAATATAATCCAACAACAATTTGCCTTTCAGACACCGCGTATTGGTCAGCTTTCTTTCTGAAAGAAAGAAGAAAAAAAGAAGTCCTGTGCTAAAGAGAAAAGCAATCCCATTGACAAAGATTATAACATGCATTTTACAAATGAAATGCCTTAATGAATCATTTTTTCCCCCTTATGAACGGTTTTCAAAAGCTTTATTGGTGGATTTTCTCAAGTTAAAGCACCACACAGAAATTAAGAAATTTAATTGTGTAAGCAGGATCTGTGTATTATTCTTACTATTTAATAACAAGTGTTTTAGCTCATTTCAATTTATTTTATTTAAATGGGCTATTATTTATTTTTATTATGTGTTTATATTTTACAAATGTGATGTAGTATTCATTTATATTGTATGTTTTATGTTGTATAACTTTAGTTCCTATGTGAATATTAGTTCCTACTTGTTTTGTTGTGGTAGGAGGGTTTTGTATTGAACACGAGGCTGTGTTGGTTATTATTATAGCAGAGAAGACAGCAGTAAATCAACAAAGACAAGTCAACTGTGCCCCGATCTACCACTCAAGAGATTTGATGGACTCAAAAAGTGAGTTACGATTGCATATTAGTTTGAAAATGGACCGGATCCACCGTATTTTTACACGAATGACTTTCGGTCTGCCCGATCCTAGCTACCGGTAGTAGTATTGACGCAGGAGGGTCGCGTCTCGCATCAAATAATAAACTCTGCCGTTCTTTTCGTGTGCGTCGTGTTGAGCCGCTTCTGGGACGTGTCTAACACGCGGCCGCACTGTGACTGGTGTGCATTGGCTGATTTACTTTAACGCCCGCGTTTCACTGCTTTCACGCGGCAGCCACGTTGTCGCGCCGTTGACGTTTCTGGGTTATACTGTCCTACCGTGTTGGTCCTCATTATAGTAGAGAAGACGGAGTAAATATAATCTACGTAAAGAAACTGTAACCCGATCGACTCACAGCCTCGAAAAGTAAGGGTTACATTACGTCAGAAACTCGTTCGGTACGCCTCCGTTCCGAACCGAGCACCACGTACAGAAATGGTTCAATACAAATACATGTACCATTACACCCTTAATAAATGAAGATAACTACTTCTTGAAAATCTAATCTTTTTCTCCCGATTTCAATCCTCTAAAGATAATGTGATATGGCTCATTTTCCGATCACGTGATCAGAATTGCTGTTTTCATTACATTTCAAACGTAATGGAAAAAGTCACCACCATTATTAACATGATTAGTTACGTGCATAAAAGCCAAAGACACTGTACAGTATATTGCATTTCAAAACATCTCAAATTATAACCAGTCGGCTAAGTTATAGTTATTTCTGTTACTCACACCCTCTATAAATCATCTGTTTCATTTATCAACATCCTTTCCTTCTTGGGATTGCATCCCCCACAGCTTCCCCCCCTCCGCCTCTCCAATTCCGTCCTCTGCTGAAATATAGTCAGGACCACACCTTTCCCTGTCATTGCCTCCCTTCCGATCATTCATCCCCCACAAGGTAAGCTGCACATAGTTTTCCACTGTACACTTTAATCGTGCACGCATAAATGTGAATGCGTGTAAATCCAAGGATCTAAGCGATTCATCTACTGTCGTCTTCTTTGAAACAGAAACTTGTATGTGTCAACACAAACAGATGAGCATGATCTCAGGCCCTTGGGTGCATATATGTGAGTGAAGAAGAATTCCGAGCAAGAATTTTCTGAATGCTCCTCACACACAGACGCACACATGTGTTGAAGCTTGTGGAGGAGGTAGAAGATGAGAAAACATCCAGCAATCGATCAGTGCTATTGATTTTTTTCCCCTTTTGGAACGGGTGGGTATTTGAAATAGGCCTCTTGAGCAAACAATAGTAAGAACTCTTCTCCTGATAGCGTCGAGAGGGGGAAAAAAAACAGAAATTATGGTAAGAACAGTAAAGCTTTATGGTATTTGGTCGACTATTTTTTTGAAATACTATATGTAAATCTGTAGGAACTCAATTACAGTTTTAATTTGCCCACATATGTGCAGTATGCAGTTCAAGCACCATAACTTTATCACATTGTCGTGATCTTTTCCTTCCTCTTTTGACCTCTGGAAGCAGTAAAAAGAAAAGTCCTTCACCTCTTGAGCTCACTCTTTGGATTTCCTTCCCTTTTAACATCCTCCAAATTCATTTGACTTTCCAAGCCCTTGTGTCATGGCAAATGTCTCATCTTCCCGACAAGTGATGTTATGTTTCCCACGCGAAACATTTCACTTTAACCCTTTATAGCAGAGGTGTCAAACTCATTTTGGTTCACGGGCCACATTTATTGCAATTAGATATCATGTGGGCCAAACCAGTTTATTTTTGGCCAAATAAGTTAATTAATTGGCTGCCATTGACGGCAGTAGGCGTCCAATTTAGGGGCAAATGACCTCCCACTGAATGTAATTTTACTGTAAATTTTGGATCATTTCCTATTGATTTTTTAAGCATTTCCAGGATGCTTTCTGTTGATTTGGTTGATATGGGACATTTTTTGGGTCACTTCCTTGGCTGCCAATGACGGCACTAGATGTACAATCCATTTTGAAGGGGGCAAATGAGCAAATGTAACTCCGGACACGAAAGTGAGCCAAATGCAGTAGTGCATGAACTTGATCACACAAATCTAAGGTTTTATATCAAATAAAACAATTAGATTTATTTATGTACAGTATGAATGAGCCTGCCAGTCAGGTAAAACTACACTGCAGGCCAGATTGGACCACCCCTCAACCATAAATTTGACACTCCTGCTTTATAAGGCATTCATTTAACTCATTGTCTGCCATTGATGGCACTAGACATCCAATCCATTTTAACTGGGAGAGGTTGGCAGTGAGTAATTGCTGCCAGTCCTCTGAGTCAAAATGGATTTGACGTCTAGTGCCGTCAATGGCACTGAAAACAGTCACATTCATTCGCAGTCATTCCTCCCAGTTTGAATGAATTGTACATAAACTGTTGTCAATTAGTTCTTCCCAGTTGAATTGAATTGGAAATCTACCGTTATCAAAAAGTGAAATACTATGAAATTTAAAAAAGGTCAAACTTGTGTACCAAATGTTAATATTGCGGTCCACGTGATATAAAATGTGATGTTTACATATTTTAATGCCAGGATTTCAGGGTTTTTTTGTTATTCCCCCCAAAAAAGTCATGGTGTATATTTTTAATTTGTGCATTCCTTTTTTGTGTATGTCTTGTACTATGTTCATCTTTTACAGATTATCACATTCCTAAAAGGCCTCTCTTTTTTCTATTACATGCTCTGTTTTTTGGGTGAATGAGTCTCAAGTAATATCCCAAAAAGTAAATTTCCAAACATAAATGTTGTCACACTTTTTTGGTTTGATTCAGGTTGTAATCCCACTAGCTAGCCATTTTCCTGTTCTTGGAGGCAAACAAGAGGTCTTCTGGCCTTCACTGATTCATCTTAACATATCCTTCCTTTTGTTCATCTGCTCAACCCTTTCACTGAGCCCCCACTTTCTCTCTTTTCCTCTTCCATCTCTTGAAACTCTATCCAGTTTTCTGTGCTGAGGATTTGTCCCTCTCAACTCTCTCCAGTAATTCCAGCAGCGAGAACAGAAATATCCTAACCCCCTCACCTCTCGTGTTTTTTTCTCTCTCCACTCAGAAACGCTCACTTTATTTTCCCCATGAAAACATATGCGGTTTCTCCGAGGTAGGTGCCAACATTTTGCCTGGAAGCTCAGCTTTTATCAACCAACGCATCGCTACTAAAATACTTGGCATTCCAACTAAATCAATACAGATGTAGGCAGGGAGGAACACATTTCATTTTACTGCACTTAGTGGAGTCCACCTCAAAATTGCTGAAATTTCATCAACTCTAAGCTAAAGGTTTAAACCACAGGTGTCAAACTCAAGGCTTGGGGGCCAAATCTGCCCTGACATAGATTTTTGTGTGGCCTGAAAAAACACATCATACAACGTTCATCGACTTCATGTTTTTAGCTAAAATACCAAAATTGAAGATTGTACTGAGATTTTTTGCGTGAACATTTGTTGAGTTAGATTTTTATGCTGCTTAAAGCAACACTATGTAACTTCTGAGTTTTGATTGATTTTAGCGACGCCGGTGGACAAAAGTTGTAGTGTTTTGCCTTAAAAAGTGCTTGTGACACACACAAAAAAAACATGTTTATTTCATATTACACGCTGTATTTTATGCTCCTGAATAAAATGGACTGCGTTTGATGTGTGTGGGAGCGATCGATATATTTATTCAATTTTCTGAACCCCGCACTTTGAAAATGAGAGACTTCTGGCCATGGTCTCGGATTGAGGAAGAAAGCGAATGTGACGTCAGCAGAGTAATTATTTTCACAATACAGCCATTACTATCGTATGCAGAAGGACTGCAGATTCATTTTGCGGATTCATTTGTTTATTTTTTGCGTCACGCCAGACCCATGTCCTGCAGGTTTTTGTTGCTATACCAGGGAGAATGATGTGAGGCTTTTTGGATTCCCAAAAGATCATGTTTACCGTGAATTATGGGCAAAACAAGTTCGACAATCAAGAGACTATTGGACGTATGGCTAAGTGAGTTATCTACGTGTTTTATGTTATCTGAAATACTGGGATCATGGCAAACGTTTTGACAAGGATGTGGCTTGCATTTTGTGGGTGATAATGCTCCCTGTCTGCCGAGAAGGCCACTCGGCCAACGACTGGCGGCTTGTCGCACACCATGGTCGGCGCTATCCTCGGCTTGGGCCCGGTGAGCCACCCGCTCTCGTCTCCGGTTCTCGATTGTGTCGAGACTTCAACCCCCATCGACCCTCTTCACGTGCCTGCCTAGAGATCGCTATACTCGGCTTTGGCTTGGGCATCCACGCGCTCCAACGTGGGCCGGTTTGTTCACCGAGAATGTGCCATTTTCGGCGTTCATTTCCCGTCCCCGTCCTCAGCGACCAGCACTGCCTGCCTGTCAGCCCACAGCAGGACGAAAAGCCGAAACTTGCTCGCTGCTGAGTGCTGGCCGATCGGTGAAGACAATTAACCCCTCCGCTTTGTGTCACATGATTCGGGGTAGTTTTGTGTGATTTTTCGTTTAGGAAAGGCAAGGAGAAGACTTGGAAAAGCCGCTCGATTCGGGTTAGCATGTCCCCTTGCTCTCACGCCTCCTGTTTTGTTTACACTCTTTCCTCCGTCTCTGTAGCCGGGGAAGGGAAATGACAAAAGCCGGACTAACTCCCGTAGCATAAAATGCCGTTCAGGAGGTTTAAGAAGTCTGCAGTTTTGACCACTATGCAGTAATTTAGTCCAGAATCCAGCTGTGGCTAAGCAATACTATATGACGGTTAGCAACTGTGTGGCGTAGTATGGCTAACCCCCCCATCGGAACTTGTCAACGCTGACGAGTTCGGTTGGGAGGGTGGGTGGGGGGTCACGGCAGCGAGTGAAAGCCGGGCCGGTTTATTCTTGAGTATCCTTTTATCCCTCTTAGCCTCCATTTTTTTCCCCTCCTCCTCCGACAAAACTTATAGTCTCTTTTGTTGCTCTGCCATCTCTTCAGAATCCATGCAAAAACATTCAAAACGACTTCCATCTTTATAATGAAAGGAGGAAGTTACGTATGCCGTAAAGCCTTCAGCACATTTGTAGGTTTTTTGTGTGGCACGGTTCCTGCCACCATCCTCAAAGTTAATTAGTGCCAGTGAAAGCCATACAGATATCCTCAAGATATAAAAGAGGTGTCATTTAACTAGTTGGCATGCTGATTCCAATGTTGCTGGTCACTTTTTGTTTGTTTGTTTTTTAAACACGCCTATTTTTTACGTACTTTGTTACCACTTGCACAGTTACATTGACAGTAGCCATACTCTTTGTAAAAACAAGTTTTAAATAAACATTGCTGTCTTGCCTTCATACCGATTTCTTTCATATTTGATTGTATGCAAATATTTGAAAATGTTAATTACTGTTTTTTTCATTAATTTTTTTTAAGAAAAGCAAGATATTATAGACCTAATTTAAAAAAAAAAAAAAAAAACATTGACTTGATAGAGGAATCTGCCTCACCTCCAGGAAGGCCGTCCCAAACCTCAAGCCAGTCATACTTGCAGTCCCCCTCTGCTCCAGGCAAAGGGTCATTCTCCAGGTCAAAGGTGAGGAAAGTGAGGCTCACGTCCATGCTGGGGGGCACGACAATGATGAAGGAGCACTCCAGGTTGTGGGGGTATTTGTCAGGGAACCCAGGAGATTCAATGAGACCTGAGGGACTTGTGAAGTTTCTGGAACAGTCGGAACCTAGGATGAAGATAAATAAAAAATGATTTGGATAAACTAATATTCGCAACTTGAAATACTTGGCAAATCACTGTTAATATAGATATCTTATACAGTACATCTCATTAAACAAACCCCCTCAAAATAATGTGATATTGGCCATTTTAATTCATGATAATATGCCACGATTGAGATGATTTTTAATAATTTGATGGAAGAAAGTTATTAAAACAGAAAAATGAAAATGAAAATGTATTTATTTGTCTTAGTCAATGGCTGATTTTCCCCATTGTAGTAGTTGAGTCAATGTGTATTCACTTTCATTAACTCATTCTCTGCCATTGATAGTGGTCGACGTCTGATCCATTTGAACTGGGATGCACGGCAGCCCCTGCGATCATTCAATCGTAAACAGCCCTCCCAGTTCAAATAGATCGGACGTCTATCGCCGTCAATGAAACATAAAGATGATGATTCACTGCTAGCGTGACTAGTTGAAATGGCTTGGCAAGCTATTACCACCAGTGGCAGCTACTGATTTAACTGTTTGATTTATTTATGCACCATAAATTTGTGTTGTGTGGCAAATTTTCAAACACCTGGTTTTCTTGTATAGCGACATCTAGTGGCTCTTATACATTATTGAATTAATAATTATCACTGCTGTAGAATTCTTAAATTGAGTTTTTTGAAAATAATATAATGTTAAAATTGACAATAGTGACAATACATAATTTACTATCAGCACTACCCTCAAATATAACATATTACACTTCAAGACTTCTGATATGATTCTGGTTGGTACTTATTGATGAAATAATAGAGTACATTCAGAGAGTGTCCCACTTCTTCTCTCCACATAGATTATGTTTACACTGTCACGGTTGGTTGGTCATCCTGTTAATAGTTTAAAACATACACTCGCACACAAGAATATGCACACAAAAGCACAAACACACGTCAGGTCTCACACCCATTCATATGGGTTTTAGTCTAATCCAGGACCTTTAATAAATCCTCTACTGTAATATTCCCTCTATCAGTGCTCTGTCACACACAATTGGCGTGGTGCAGTGCCACCATTATTCCAGTTTACTCAACCATGTATGGTCACACACCCAAACATACACACACAGCACTGTCTAAGCCTCTTATAGTAACCAATTTCCCTGCAGTCTGTTTGGGTGTCTGCGCTTGCATACTTCCACAAGAAAATGAAGTGAAAGTAAGTAACACATTAAGAGGGCATTTACTCTCTCATGTTAAATGCATTGGGGTGACTGAACTTATTTTCAAGAGTTACTTAAAATAGAGTTACAAATGTCACCCACGAAACACAGTTATACTTGTAGGTTGTTTTTTAATTAAAATGTTCACAGATGTTTGTAAACAAACAATCACCACATGTCCTTTTTTCTGTCCTACTTAGCAATCTGTTGTTACCAAGTTCTTCTCACACATGCAATGACATCAGATGACCACACCTACCCTAGTAGGGGTGACCCTCCCTCCACTCACCTCAACCCCTCAATAATGTGGTTCCGTGTGACTGTAAGCATGTGTGTGTGTGTGTGTCTGGAGTGATCGCCTGACCAGTTTAGTTGCCAGCAGCAATTTTATCCCCCCCTCATTACTTCAAGTTCATGCACATCACATAAACACTTTTGCCCTCCTTTCATATGTGATAGGTCCTTTCAAGCCCTTTTAACCCATGTTTCCACCTTGGTTGTTGTTTTTTCCCCCTTTTTATCTATTTATTTATTTTTATTTTAACTGACAATCCTATACGACAAATAATAAAAGCAGGAAAAATAGGAATAAGTTATTTTACACACTGAATTTTGTTCCTACTTTGTCCGTGTCAGTGCCGGTCTGCATCAAGACTGTTGTTGTTGCACTGCGCGGTGATTTGTGTTGCTGGGTAGATTTTGGAGGGCTATTATCTAGAGGACATTAGACAGTAGTGCCCCAAGGTTTCATTTATATTACATAGTTTCATATTATAAGCGTTTAATATTTTACTACAATAATTCAAAGGTAATTTGTCAACTTTGAAGTGATGACGAGATCACTCACAGTAGTTAATTTATGGATAAGTAATATTTGATCATAGACCGAGCCTAAGACATCTAAAGGTTTTTTTTTTTTTTTTTGGGGTACTTAACCCTTTATAAGGCAATTGACTATTTTAGGTAATTTAAAAAAAATAACCCCATAGAAATACAATATTAGCGTTTTGTATCCAAGCTTGGCCAACATGACCCAAAATGTGATGACAAATATGACAATAAAGGAATGAACAAAATCCTCATGAAATAAAATATTAATAAGACAACACTGAAAAATAAAAATCTCGTTATCGCTCCCGGTAACACTATAAAAATTTGTTTTCTTTCAAAATAAGATTTAACTAATTTCCTGCCATTGACAACAATGCTTTGAATGCTCTTGTTTCAATACCATTGACGCCGCAAAATGTCCAATCCATTTTGACTGGGAGGACTGGCAGTGATTACTCGCGATTACTTATTTACTAGTATACTAAAACAACTAACGGTTAGACCACTGGATTAGATTTAATATATTAAGTAATACAGATGTTCAGATTGGGACATGTAAATATTGTGCATAACAATAACAAAGAGCATGTGAGTGAGTATGTCGTGCAGACGTGTGTTTGTGTACTCATCCTACATCTGTGCGGTCATATACGCGTATCTGTGTGTGTGTGTGAGTGTGTGTGCGCGCACGTGTGGGCGTGTGCATGTGTCTGGCGATTTCTGGGTCACAATAACAGCTGGGGGCACACTGCCTAGACAGTAGAATTTGATTGGCTGCCCTACAAGGGCTCACCATGTATTGGTTGTAATTCTCCTCGAAAAACCATGGTAACAGAAGTGTAAACACTAACAGTTTCTTGTTGTATTTGTGAACTTTTTGGGGTTTGCGCATTTCCAACTTGGAAGCTATTTGTATTCCAAGCATTCACACGCGGTATAATCATCACATGTGGATATTTAAAATGTGAGTAAAGCAAATGACTTTCAGTGGTAGACGTGTTTCAGCATCTGCCAACGTGCCCTTTCCACTCTGACTCTTCTGTTAGTCAGACAGTGAAGGTCTGGTCGTCACAACACAAAGACGTAGCGAGACAATCTCCACCAACACAGACCGGGATTAGACAGAGACCCTCTCTAAAATCATCCTCTCTTAGGGATGAGGGACTCCAAGCAGGGGAGAGAAATCATTAATTCCTAATGCAACATGGCTCCATGACACACTTTGAACAATTGAAACACATTATTAGAAGATAGACTAAACTGTGCTACAGACAATCAAATACACATTCCCTGAGAGAGCAGACCTGTGCCTAAGCAGCCAACTTCAAAATTTTGGTAGAGTGGGCTCTCCCTTTAAGAATGAAATGATTAGGCCAATCCCTTATCAAGTAATTGCAAAATTCCTTCTTTGACCTCTGTGGCCTTTGACCTTGTTACCCCAAAACGTAATTATCTTTGTTTAATATTACAAACATACCATGCAAGTTTGATATTAAAAAAAAAAAAAAAAAACTTTTATTCGTTCTTCAGCTATCTTAAACACAAACATACAGACAGACATACGGAAGCAAACACAAAGCCTCCACCTTTCGTAGACTTCACTAGGGATGTGCACGACTAGTCATTTAATTGTTTAACCTCTCACTCATAATTAAACGTTTTGTATTTTACTAGTCGGTTAAACGCAGCATCATGCATCTTGAGCCTCTTTCAGATATACGCTAAACTAAGTAATGTCTGAAAGCAATTTCCTTGGTCGACTGGCATGGAGATGACATGGACATTAACCGGGACATTGCCTGCTTGAAAGCAGCCGGTTAATTCCTCGGCCAAAGCTTAAAGGCTGATGACGTAAATACTGTATAATGGCAGGCCGATCGTCATTTCCTCTGTCTTCGCAGTAATACAAAAAGCGGTAGACAAACATCGCAATTATCAACATGGCAACTGAAAAGAGCAAAATTAAACTGGAAACATAACGAAACTAATTGGCTACTGAATCTCCGAGCCGATGAAGAGACAGCCCATCATCCATCATTGCAAATGTGTGGTTTATTTTGTTGCCAATGCTGACGTGCATTAAATTGCGAGTTTTCTTGCTTATAGACTAGTCGACTAGTCGCACATAAAATCTAAGACTAGTCGGCAGGGAAATTAGTAAAGCTACCGATACAGATACCCGCATCAGCATGGGGGGGGCGATCCAACCTGAAATGGTGGTATTGGTATCGGCGAGTACCAACAAAGAGGGCCCCGATACCATTTACCCGTCCAGTATTATAACACTTGACCGCAGCCTTTTTTTCTCCTGACACTCACTACACTCTCTGTTGTGAGATGACATGTGATCACTTTGCATGCCAAGCAGCATCGCTATTGGCCTGCTCCAGACCAATGAGAGCGGGTCAATAGCCGCTCTTAACCAATGCCGGGGCAGGTCTTTCATATGTAGGAAAAACAAACTACTAGAGCAGTGCTTCTCAATTATTTTCTGTTATGCCCCCCCCCCCCCAGGAAGACATAAACATTCCGCGCCCCCCCAAACTCTCTGCCGCCACTGTAAATATACTGTAGTATCATTTGTATATAAAATATTCCTCTGCATAACATAGTGTTCTTTTAGAAAGAAAAAAGTAATATAGATCAACTTACAATGAAGTTTAAAAAAAAAATACTCATCCATACTGTAAAAATACACTCAAGATTTTTTCACCATTTGATAATGAAAAATACAATTTAAAAAAGTCAATAAATAATAATACATTCAAACTGATTAGCAACATTAACTCACAAGGACAATAGGCCAAACAATTAGACCGAAAAAACAAAAATTAATAGAACAAAAATGACAGTGTCATTGGACAGAGGGACAGTTTATTTTTGCTGCTGGCAGTATCAGCTCCTTTCCTATGTTGTGGAGTTATTTTGCGCTGAGCAACTTGGAATGCCACCTTATATGATTATATGACAGTGCTCGCTAGTTTACTGATGTAACACTGACAAAGCGGGAGGATTGTTGGCACGTTTTCGCTGAAAAAAATTATTCCTGCTGTCCGCTGCAAACATTTTTAGACAAGGTAAATAGACCGGTCTTTCCTCGTCTCCCACTGTGCTAAAAGTCAAAGCCAAAAGCTGCATACGCTTCGTCATATTTCCTTGTCTTAGCTTTTCATATCTCCAGTGCTCTTATCTGTGTGCTCTTGTTTGGTTAAAAAAAATATTGCGCACACGCTGAAAATGAGAGCGGCACTGCCACCCACTGAGTGGATGTGCAATTACACTTTATTCTAGTACGGCAAAAAATTATGTTCCCCAAGGTCACATGCGCCACGCCCAGCATCGCTCTGCGCCCCCCTGGGGGGGCCCGCCCCACTATTTGAGAAGTACTGTACTAGAGGAAAATGTCGGCGGTCTGGAATTATTTCAGTTTATAATCTCCGTCAATACAATTGCTCCATGCAAGATTTGAGGCCTGAAAGTTTTGAGAGATGGAGTTAAATCAGCCAGTTTCAATACCTCAAACCTGATAAAACATTTGAAGATGAAATGTGAACGAACACAAAGAGTTTGAGGTTGCAACAGCTACCAAGAGAAAGGGGGCTGGACCGGAGCAAAAAACCCTGGTCAGCTCATTTCGTGTACTTTATTTTAATTGTCTTTTACCGAAATAAATGCCACAGTAATTTGAGACCTGTTGCAACCTTTCGGAAACAGAAATATGGGACGACACCCTCGCACCCAAAGCCGTACAGGCGACAAAAAAAAAAGGGATATCCCTGAAACTCCTAAAATTCATAGCTGTATCTATTAGGGGTGTAACGGTACACAAAAATCTCGGTTCGGTACGTACCTCGGTTTTGAGGTCACGGTTCAGTTCATTTTCAGTACAGTAAGAAAACAAAATGCAAAATATAAATGTGCTAGAATTCTGCTCAAAAATAGAAAATACAATATTCTGAAATGTAGATATTTTGAAAAACAAAATAAAAATAAATAACATTGGCTCAGACTTTTTCTGTGAAAAAATATCTGATGTGCAAAATTGAACAGTTGCAACACTGAACAGTTTCAAGTTTCTCATATTAACTTTATGACCACAGCAAAAACAAACACACAACAGAGCCTTAGAACAGTAACAGAAACAGTATTATTTATAATGTGTGCAAAGTGTGTGTAGTGTACACATAAATGTGGACCTCTTCCCTACTCATCCTCTAGCCATTCGCTGAGGCAAACCAACTTATATACTGTACATTTTCTGAGAGTTGTTCCATCTATATTCTTTTTTAATTTGAATTACCCACCCAGAGAGCCAACTTGATTTTCTTCCATGTTTACATTTAACCGTTACCCACGCTGCTCACTGCACTTCTGAGTGGTGCGGCGGCCCCGGCCGTTTAATTGTTATCTTTTTTGAGACTGTCAGTCAGCTGATCGTCGCGTCCGCCAGCTGGCTGCTCCCCTCCCAACGTGACGTACTCTGACGCCGGACGGGAAGACGATGTCGCCGCCGCTGATGGGCCACCCGAGAAAGGGTTCCAACTTCAAAAACTAGCCATTGTCAACACTCTTGAGAGTTCGCATTTGCAGCATACGTGCCGCGTACCTCCTCTCCTCGCCAGCTGTTTGCTCGCTATTCATTCACCTGTGCATTTGATCGCTACTTTGTTACACTCCCGCTTTTTCGGTGAGGTCTTTTGTTTTCATTCGTTATTGGATCGTTTTTGTTCACCACTGTAAAGAAGAGCACCGCAGCAGTAGGCATAAACTGCCGTTTTTGTTCAACTCGTTTTCTCCTGTTTTGTTTAGTGTAGGAAGCTGTCTTTTTGTTATTTCCTTTTTACGATCAGGGTTTACTTAGTGGGTGGGGTTTAAGTGTAGTTTCATTTTGTTGTTTGGCCTGGGCTTACGCTGAAGCCAGCTTCTTCCGCATTTTATTCATTGCGAGTTCGACTTGTGTGAATAAATTGGTGTCCACTTGCAACTTGTGTGTGTGGCTCGTTTTATGTTACGCCCTTTGCGAGCCATCCGTGGGACGTAACAGTGGGATTATGGGATGCATGAGCGGGCATTCCGCGCTTGCGTTAAATGTGTCAAATATTTTAACGTGATTAATTTAAAAAAGTAATTACCGCCGTGCTAAATTTGACAGCACTTTACATTACGTCACAAACTCGTTCGGTACGCCTCCGTTCCGAACTGAGCGCCCTGGACCGAAACGGTTCAATACAAATACATGTACCGTTACACCCCTAGTATCTATTTATATATATTCTGTATTGGTTCAATACGGAACGCAACTTTCAATTCCCGATTCGGAACGATTCCTCATTTCAAAGGACGGGTGGGAAGCCTATTTTAAAGTGCTGTAGAAGTATGCAAAGTAAGCTAAGCTAAGTGGCTAAGTGTGTGTTGCTGCTGGTGCACAGAGAGGGAGGCTAACAGAGAGACATGATACTGTGGTCAATTATTATTACTTATAATTTCATGAAAGTTTCACTGTTTGACCTTTGAGAGCCAATACTCAGGGTTTAAAAAACGTTTAATCATTATTCATTCATTGTATTTTTCTTTATTACTGTTGCGCTAGTATTGTACATGTTTTTATTTCACAAATTTAGCACTATTTTGGCCTTTGAGAGCCAAAGGTTTATCTAACTATTGTCACCCATACCAGCTATGCAATGAAAAGTTCTACTGGATTCACTTTGTATATATACATTTTAAACAATGTGGTATCGGTAACGGGGCCAAAGAATGGTATCGGTGAAACACTAGTTGGAATTCCCATCTCTAGACCTCAACTCCTGGCGGAGGTCATTAAGTGTCAAAATGGGAACAATACCTTGAAAGAATTAGCAGTTTTAAGTTGTAAATAATTTTAACAAGATTCTTTCATAAAGAAACAATTTTAACAAGACTCCTTCATAAAGAAAGCATTTCAAGATATAAAGTGCTTATGATTACAAAAAACATATTGTGATAATGGCAGTATGTGCAGTAGGAGCACACATAATAATGACAGTATATAAGGTGTGTATGAGGCCCACATGCATGCACTTTCATTCTGATACACGTATATCGAATGCAGGCGCCCACACAAGCAGACGTTGAGTTGCACCTTCCAGGATAACAAGATCTTATTAACAGTGTTTCAGCAGCTTGAATGTTCAAAATGTTCCTCCTTTGCCAGATAGACACACACACACACATGCACACACACTTTTTCTTGTAGTCATGGAGTACAAGACAGTGAGCTCGAGACTTTGAAAACTCATTGAAGAAAAGCTATCTGTGTAAAAGTCTGGCCATCCCTTGAATCTCAACCTCAACTTATTGGTCAGAAAGTTTAGTTTATTACAGAAGGTGAGGTGTCGTGATGGTTTCCAAAGTCATCTAGTTTGTTATTTCAGGAAATATTTTTTGTGAAGCTTACCCTAAATCGGTCTTAAACCTGACTGCAATATTGGTGCTGATATGAAGTCAAGATGATTATACAAAGCTTACAGAGCTACCATATTCATGAAGTTGAAACACAAGCCATTTGAGGGTCAAAGCCATTTAGAAGTCTGTTCAAGCCCCGGCTCCTGAGCCACCTGCGGCTCTTACATTCATGTCCAAATATGTTACTGTAATGGTTCCACACCACCACACATCACAAACATTGCATAATGGTTTGACTTGTTCTGCACAGTCGTTGCTAGCCACCCCTTGCATTCTCGGTTAGCAGCTGTCTACTGACGTCTTCCAGAATACACCCGAAAACTGGAGGCAGCAAAAACTAACAGTTTCCCATAAGAACATGTAGATATTGTGTTCCACTAAACAAACGTGCAGCAGAACTAATGCGCCAATGGAAATGACTATGTTTGTTAAGTGGGGTACTAGGTCCCTTTCACAATATTTTAAGTAAATTTACAGTAAATCTGGCAGAGAGTAAAGGTTTGTGTTTATGAAAGAGGAAGCGTATGAGGGGAAACGATGGGGGTTTTATGTGTGCCCATGTGTATAATAGGGCTATTTGCAGTAACACAACAAAAATCGTGGCTCTTAATCTCTTACTAATAGGCCACACTTGATGTAGATGAATATATCATAAAAATGAATCATTTTAAAGAGTACTTTACAAAAAATGTTTTGATTAAACCTTTTAATAAAAAAAAATCACTGATATATTACATCAATTATTATCAGTATTTTATTAAGTACTACAATGAGCCCTTGTTTTTCGTGGTTAATGGGGACCAGACCCCCCCGCGATGAGTGAAAAAACGCAAATTGGCGCCTGCTAATTGTGTGTTCAATGTATTAATTCAAATTTAACATTAGGAAGAGATATCTATATATACTGGTAAGACATGTTTTTTCACTTTTTTTTCCCACTAAATAAAAATAAATAAATAAATTTACATACCTATGTGTGTGTATGTATATATATATATACTGGACTGTCTCAGGAAATTAGAATACACAATATTCTAATTTTCTGAGACAGTCCTGTATATTGTTCTATGTAAAGGACGTCAGCCAAGGTCGGCCCCCCACATTTTTACCACGCCAAATCTGGTCCCCTTTGCAAAAAGTTTGGACACCCCTGCTTTAAATGGTGGATTAATGTACAGGACTGTCTCAGAAAATTAGAATATTGTGTATTCTAATTTTCTGAGACAGTCCAGTATATATATGTATATATATATATATATTTACTAAGTAAGTAAATGGTTTTTAAGCACTTCAAATGTAATAATTATGATAAATTTTAAACATGTTACTGTCCCACCGAATTATATTTAAACAGCAATAAAGCAGAAAAATGCTTGGCTTTATTAAATGCTTCATTGAGTGAGTCCACTCAAATCCAAGTCTCAATCACACAGAATGAGTTGCCACAACAACTGTTTAACAAGTTAAACGATGACTGACGCTTGTGGCGCTTTGAAGCTCGGTTCTCTGGCAACATCAAACATCCACGTTTGTCAATCATTGTTAACTTTAATAAGCAACTCCAGTGCACTCACTGCCGTAAAGGGAGCATGGGAGTGAGAGTGAGACTATGCGATCGGCTCGGGACAGCTCACCTGTTTTTTTGGGTTATTTTTTAATTGAAAAAAAATCTGTTTGAAGTTTGAAGTGCGAAGTAGCGAGGAATCACTGTATTGTATTTTTGTACATGTATTATTAGAAAAATAATAAATATATACATTTATAAATTATAATATAATTTTAATTTCATTGTATTGAACTCATTTTCTGCCCTTGACGGCGATAAACGTCAAATTAATTTTAAACTGGGAGGACTGCCTGTGATTTTTCAGTGGCATTGACAGCGAACAATAGCTTTCAGCCCTTGCTGTCAAAATACATAGGACGTCTAGTACAGTCAATGGCAGCCAAAGCTTACTTTATGACTGCCATTGACAGTGAAAGAAGTCCAATCATGCGGCTCTTTTGCGCCTTTGGCTGTGAGTTTATCACTAGTAGATGTCCAATCCATTTGAACTGGAAGAAAATGAACATGCATTCTTTCACTGCCAGACCTCCTACTTCAAATAAACTGGACATCTAGCACTGTAAATGGCAACCAACGAATTAAGAGTCAAAACCTTGAGCTTGACATGTGTCCCTATAAAGTGACCCAAAATCTTATACCGTGTGATCTACACTTACACAGTGTAAAACAGCAACATTGTCGATTCCAGGTGTGAACTCTGACACTTATCCTAAAGTCGATTAATGGGAATCGAATTCCAAAGACACACACAGAACAAGTCCCAACAGGATGGTGTCTGAAAGTGAGATATATCAATCTAGCCGAGCACACGTGTTGTGTTAGTAACCTCAGCCCGCCATGAGTATGACAGTGTCTCTCAGGGCTCAGGACTCAATTAAAAAGGCATGTGCAGAATGCTTTCAGAGGGAACATAACAAGATGGCCGAAAACACTGTCTTACTTGCCCTTGATCTCAATTGGACTCGCTTTGGCTAACCAAGGCAGCGTGAAGGGGATCTCTATCTCCAATACACATAACAAGACGTAATGCTAAGACAGACTGAGGGCCAGTGAAGGCGGGGAGGTCTCGCATGGGCAGTTCAAAGGGGTCTCAAGGGTCCTGTGCTGAATCGGTCCTTACCTGCTTACCGTTTACTGTGACATGTGCAAGACAAATTAGGTCTGGTTAGCTAATGAAGCATGCTTGCTCCACTATGAGAAACTAATAGATGATATAGTGAAAAAGTTCACTCGGCCACTTATTATTTTGGGTGAGTAATGGAATAAAACCCCTTTTAAATCTGTTAGATACTCCAAACAAAGAATGACTAGTATACAGATATGTTTCCACATACAGACCCTACACATATTAGTTAGTAAAATACCTTTCAACTCATTGGTTGCTATTGACAGCGATAGACATATAATCCAAATGGATTGGACGTTTATCACCATAAATGGCAGTGATTAAGTGAATAACACTGGAGAACTACATTTTTGTTCTTTTACATCAGACAGCGGCACTTGACTAATTTTTCTTACAATCATGCAATTTTCTTATTTAAAAAATATGAAAAACACTGTACTTAACATATGTGCATGTGTTTTTTGTTTGTTTCAATATACAGTGTTACCTCTACATATGAAGTTAATTCATTCCAGGACTTAATTTGTAAGTTGAAATAGTCGTATGTCGACCAGGATTTTCCCATAAGAATACATTCTAATTCCATTAATTCATTTCACAGCCCGAAAAACTACACTAAATCCTTAACAACTACTGCTGGTGCTATTGCAAATAGCAATTACACAGACCAAAACAAATAGTACATTATACTGTAACTAAAAATCGGAATAATAATAAAATGGTAATGAAAATAATAATAATACCTGTAATAATGTAACGAATCGGGTTCTAATGTTGCGGATGTGGTTTTGCGTGGAGCAACAAAACGCACCGCGTGGCTAAATAAGAGAGGTGTGTTAGAGTTTTTAACTTTCATTATTAATGTTTTGTTTTTGGCGAACTTGGTTTCAGCAGCGACGGACAATAGGCGTGTTGTGTTGCACAAGTTAAATGAGTAAAAACCTGCCAAAGCTGGTGATTTCTTTGGCGATGTTACCACAATAATAATTGTCATCTTATAAAGACTGGCAAACGGAGGTGGGAGGAGGACCGTCGAGATGGTAAATATTCGACGGCCGTATTGTCGAGCCAGCTCACGGACGAGCACACCACGCTTATTTTTCTATCATTTCCATCTTCATTTCACTGATGAGCGTCACCTTTTCCCTTTTTTTTACCACCCGCACTAACATTCTTGGAACCCATGTTGATTTCTCTCACAAGAAAATCTGCCTTGAGTCCGTCTTGCTGGACAACAAAGAAACTGCGGCGCCGTCATAAATTATCGTATTTCTAGCTTATCGTCGGATGTAATAACAAATGGCGAGTAAAATTTTATGTCGGATGTCGAAAAGATCGACGTCGCTTGACGATGTCAAAGCGATCATATGTCGAAGTACCACTGTATATTTATTGGCATACTGCAATGTTTATTTAACATGATTACAGTATGTTTTATTCCAAAGGAAATGGCTGGTTGTGTGCATGTCATAACTCATAATTGAGATCAACTAAAAACAGCTGTCAGACCTAAAACAACAGACTTATGGTTTAATTTTTGCCCAATGTAATAATTAATATTACGGGTGTCAAAATCTTGGCATCATTTTGTGTCTGGCCCACGAAAATAAATCACGTGCATCAACTTAATGCTTCTCGCTAAAATGAAATTCTAATAACATTCATGTAGCCTTCAATGAAAGAGGAATACAAAAAATTTGATAATATTACAGTTCCCCCCCCATTTAGAACTTAACATTAATATATTTGAAAAATAAAATATTTATTGGTTACCAGAATATTTCCCTGTTTTGTTGTGTTTGTTTTTATGTTTTTTTTTTTTTTTTTTAATAAAAAAAAGTCCCGTTTTTTTAAATTAAAAACAAAACTATGTTAAAATATATATATAAAAATATATTTTTAAGAAATGTAGATAAATTAATAAATACAATGAAAAATATAAGGGTTAGGAGGCTCAGAAATGGGAATTTGAAGCATTTTATGTCTGTAAATTATCTACTGAAAAATAGTTGTCCATTCATAATGAATTAGTTTTTAATTAGTCAATAAGTCATGGTAGCCCTAATTGGCAGAAGGAAGACATGACTACGATGTGGCCCATGACAAAGATGAGTTTAGCACCGCAAAATCCATTGATAAAAGTATCAACTGTGATATGATCTTACCAGTTTTGAAGATTTCATAGCGCAGCGAGAAGCCTGCTCCCTGGTGGGCATAGTCGGACACGAATTTGATGTGCAGGGCGGGTCCAGATGAAATGATTGGTGCTGGTGCAATATTGCTGCAATGTTTTCCCAGCAAGTCAGCTGTCTCAGAGTTGCCATCGTGGATCTCAACGTAGTCATACCTGCAAAGGACGAAAAACATGATTTTGATAACATCGTCACGCTCAACAATGCAAAATTTTCCCTGTCCGACGCATTCATTGACTGTCATATCAACAGATAATGTTTCCCATTTAGTGAGAATGATACCATCAGTGCCTTCAGTACAATGTCTCTGCTGAATTCATGGATTTTTTTCTTAAAAGCGAAACGTATTTGAATAGAATATTTACTGTCAGCAGAACTGTAGTTGTGTTATTGTAGCTGTGGAAGAAGATACATAATTCAACCACTCTATAATGAATGCCACAGTACATATATTGCAAGTGGCGTCTCATTTCAGTCACTCCTAAACTCAGGTTTCAATTCATTGGTTGTCGACATTGTTAGGCCGTGTGGTTAAAAAAAAAAAAAAAAAAAAAATCTATTTTTGTTCCATTTCTTTGATGTCCTTTGAGCACAAATGTTGCTCTCCATGCAGACGAACAGCAGGAGTGTTGCCACTGTGTCTGGACAACAACCAACTGGTCACCTGCTTGCTTTTGAAATAGCATCCTGCCAACAAAATTCCTTCAAACATCACATTACGACAGAGCACACCAAATGTGATTGGGAATTAATTTGATTTTCACTGAGACTTGAAGACCTAATAAGTACATGTGGAGTCTATTTGCACATCTTTAGCCACTTTATCGATCAGTACGGAGCACATTCATGTTAATTGCTGCTCTTCTACAGAGCTTTTACATTTCTCCCCTGCGATCAGTGACGGAATCCTTGAAGAATATCTGACTTTAAAGTATGTTATTACAGACAGGAAATTTACTCACTGGTTGCCATTGATGAGTGATAGACGAACCAGATCTGCTTTTAAAACTAAATGTTTTTACTAAAGATGCACGATAATATCGGTTACTGATAATTATCGGCCGAAAATGGCAATTATGACGTCACACCGATAATCCAGATTTTTAAAAATGTAACCGATAATGCAATCCGATAATTATATTGTTGATTTAGCCTCCAAATGTGAGCGATCGACGCAGTTTTGTCCAATTCTCTGCCGGCACCTCAAACCTTCCTAAAGGAATTTTTGTGCAATTAAGTATTTATTTTGTAAGTATTATTAATATTAATTAATTAATAAACATTGTTTAGATGTTGGAATTTAACATTTGGTGTGGAAAACGTAGCAATAAATTCTATTTTTGCACAGTAACATTTGCTCTTGTCTATATTTTAAAATTGTATACGTATCTTTTAATAGAATTATCAGCTTGACATTATCGGGTATCGGCTGGAATTATTGGTTATCGGTATCGGTTGAAAAATGCATTATCGTGCATCACTAGTTTTAACACTTACCATACAGTAACTTTGGAATATTGACACTTATTACACTGAAACGAAGGAAACTGATCAACATCTGTTCTAAGAAAAGGTAGTCCCCGGGTTACGAATGAGTTCCGTTCTAGGCTGGCGATGTAACCCGAATTTCCGCGTAAGTCAGAATGAACCTTTTAAGTACTTCTAAATCAGGGGTCGGGAACCTATGGCTCGCGAGCCAGATCTGACTCTTTTGACGGCTGCATCGGGCTCGCAGACAAATCTTTATTAATATAAGGGGAAAAAAAAAAAAAGTTTCGTCTTACTCCTTTGTGCATTGCGCGAAACGGCAACGGTCACTGGCGAATAGAAAAGCTGTTTTGCAGTAATTTTAGAGGGAAAGTGGCAAACATACATGTCGTTGTGTCTTTCTGTCTTTCTGTCTGTCTGTCTGTCTGTCTATCAATCGCATAGGCAACGCAGATGAGGCAGAGGCACTGTTCAAGTGGGGTTGCGGTATTTTGCTCTCGAAAATAGCGGCCGATGTGCGCATGTGCGTAAGATCAGGAAGTAAACTTCCCTTGTTTTTGGTTTCACTTTCCGCGTTGTCAGCTTATTTTAGAAACCCTTTTTGAGAAGATGGCAAAAAGGAAAAAAAGATAAGGGATATCGTACTTTTCAGCAGGAATGGACAGGATAAAGGCAAGATAAACAGATAAAAGACATGCCTTTGCAAGATCTGTTCACGATCATGACATCTTGATGCAAACTGAGGCAACGCAAGTGAAGGACATAAATGTGGCACCGTTTTTTTCTCTCGCTTTGGATGAGTCAACTGATGTAAGCAATTTATCCTAGTTCAGCGCGATTGCAAGGTTTTGACTATAAAAGGGACAACAAGAGGGGAGGATTTATTCAAGTCCTTCACTGAGTTCGCAAAAGAAAAAAAAATCTACTAATGGATAAACTTGTTTTGGTGTGCACTGATCGTGCTCCGTGCATGGTGGGGAAAAACAGGATTCGTGGCACTTCTTCGTGAACATGAAAAGAAACGCATCCTTTGTCAATGCCTGCATGAAGCTTAACCTCACCAAGTGTCAACCAGACTACAAAGTCATCAAACAAAACCATGCAGCACCAGAAATCACACCAATGGAAAGAAATACTCATCATTGATTAACAACTAGGAACAGCATAACAATGTTGTTAAAAAGAATTAAGAGACTTATTGTACTTTAAAAGCGTTGAAATGACATAAAATGCACACATTATCTGTATTTTTAGTTTTAAACATATTGCATGGCTCTCACGGAACTACATGTAAAAATATGTGGTGTTCATGGCTCTCTCAGCCAAAACGGTTCCTGATCCCTGCTTTAAATACAAAATAACTGTCCAAAAACATGTATTATTCATCATAAGATCAAGTACAACATAAGATACTGTGAGGTACGTTGTGTTAAATGCCGTTATATTGAATAACTATTCAGGCTTAAAAAAATATATATATATATACGTATATATATTCAGGCTTTGGAAAAAAGTAGGGAGGCGAGAGAGGGGGATATCATGGCTGCTCAGGTCACCTCCCTTAAGACAAGCACACCGTATGAACCCAAAAAATCAGATTGGGACTCGTAAGAGGAGTCGGCGTCAGGGGAGACACAGCGGCAGCAGCAGCATGAGAACAAGGAAGTAGAAAGTCCGAAAAAGGTGCATTGTCGGTGGCCAGGGAAGAACCGAAGGTTGG